>NC_143584.1:12363275-12681545 GCF_048544385.1 Mastigoproctus giganteus
TTCTGCCCAGACAGTATAGGAGGGAGTTATTATGAGAGCCTTGTCAATCAATTTGACTCTGGAGAGATTGTGCAAGGCCCATGGGGTAGAATTTTTCCAGCATGGTCTGTGCTTAGGCTGCTTTTACAGGAACAATATACACTTATAGAAGGGTGCAAAAATATTTTCTGATGCTATCGAGACAGTGTTAGGTGGGTCGGAAAACTTCTAGCTTGGGGGGGATACACAGACTAATAGATTGATAATGGCCTAGTCAGAGGTGGAAGTGATTCTTACACTGCGTCTATTGGGAACAAGCAGCAGCCTGAAAAGCAAAGTGCTGGGGATTTCAAGGACTACTGGGAGTCATCATGGAACAAGTAAATGGGCTGTGTTAGTGTAACTCAGGTTAAGAACAGGTGATGTATGCTTGGAAATGTAGAAGCATAGTAAATAAAGTTGATGAATTTGAAGTGCTGGTCAAGACATCAAATGTGGGCATCGTTGGGATATCAAAGACATGGAGTCACTCAGATATAAAGGATGCAGAGTTTGAATTATGGGGAGTACAGAGAAGACAGTGTGGGCGGGTGTCATGTTTTTAGTTAATAAGCACATAAAATCTAAGGCAGTCCAGTTGAGGTGCCTCCGTAGCCAGGTGGGAAGCAGCAGCAGTGCATAGCACACGCTTCTTGATTAGACCGGGGTTCGAGCCCGTCACCACCAAATACAGAGGATGCGGAAAGGTCAGGGAATGACCACCGCATATTCCCGGAGCAATATGGCCTTAGTTGCTAATGCTCCTAAAAACCAAATAACAAACAAGCAGTCCAGTTGACATGAGTGGCCAGTGCAATGCTGAATCAGTTTGGTATGAAAAGCTGGGAAAGCAAAAATGAGAGTAGGAGTGTATTATTGGCCGAACGACTCTGATGAGTACAATGAACAGCTGTACAGAGAAATAAAGAATGGGCTAGTAAATCAGAATGTCTTATAATTGGGGATTTTAACTTCCCAGATATTGACTGGAACTTGTGGGTTGGTCACTCTCACACTAGCAAGACTTTTCTGGATTTATTGGATGATTGTTTTCTACAGCAGCATTTTAGATGGACAACAAGAGGGAGTAGTGCTCTTTATCTGATTATCAGCAGTGATTACTCATGCATTAAGAATCTGCAGATAAAAGAACCACTAGGTGGAAGGGATCATAGTGTATTGATTTGGGATTTACTTAAATATATAACTACCATCAAGGGTAAAGGAAAGAGATTTTGCTTGCTTATAGGTGAACACAGTGGTCTCAGACAATTTTAAATTCTATACAGTGGGACCAACTAATGATGTTACCATCAGCAAATTCTAAATGGGAAGCATTCAAGGAATTAATCATAGAAGTTACTTGGCTTTTAATACCAAGAAATGCTCTTCAAAGTATAGGCTTAATTGGATGTCAGAGGAACTGATGAGACATGTGGCAAAGAAGAAAACTGCATGCGATGCATATAAATTATCAGGTGACAGAGAAGCCCTTGATAATAAACTGGTCCATAATCAAGTCACAAAGGAGGTAGTAGTAGTAGGTAAGGCAAGTAAAGGCAGATTATGAGAAATCTTTGGCAAGGGTTGCAAATAAAAGCAGCAAAGACTTCTTTACGTATGTAAACATTAGAAGTAATGGGATGAATCAAATTGATCCACTTGATATCAGTGGTTCAACTGTTTATGATTCTTCTCAGATTGCTGACAAACTGAATGAATATTTTCAATCTACATTCACACAAGTAACTTTAGGGAAGTGGATGCCAGAAGTTTATTATTATTATTAGCTAAATGGTGCAAGGAAGCCTGAGGCTTATGCTACACCACCCCAAAAAAAAAAAAATTCCCGAGTTACCCTGAGAGAGAGAAAAGTAAAAGGGAATCAAGAAAGAGAAGAATAATGATATTCAGCTCAGGATCCTGGGTGTGTCAAGCCCATACTCACCAGATGTGAGCCTCCGGAGTTATCAGACCTTAACAGGGAACTAAATGATTTTGTTATAACTGAGGGAAAATAAATTGTTGGAGTTAAACATAAGAAAGGCACTTGGAGTTGATGAGATCTATCCAGTTATATTAAGTGAGGCAGCAAAGGAAGTAAGCAAATTCTTAGTAATAATTATGAGAGCATCCTTCGATTTAGGGGAGGTCCCTACGGACTTGAGATGTGCAAATTTATCCCCGGTTCGCAAAGAATGACATGAATAATTACAGACCTGTTATTTAACTTTTGTTCCAGGGAAAATAATGGCGTCACTGGTAAAAGAAGTAATGCAGGATCATCTAGACAAGGCAGCAATTATACTTTAGACACAGCATGGGTTTGATAAGGGGAAATCTTGTCTGACCAATTTCGTGGGATACTATGATGTGGTCACAAAGTAACTGGATGCAAAAAATAATTTTATTATCGTATACCTGGATTTTAGGAAAACCTTTGATACTGTTGCACATAAAAGACTGTTGTGCAAATTGTAGTAGTGAGGCATTAAGGGCAACTTGCCCTTAATGCCACACTGGTTGAGTGGGAGAAGGTAGACAGTGGTAATCAATGTACACCGCTCTTTGTGGACTAATGTTATTTATGGTGTCCCTCAGGGTTTGGCGATGGGCCCATTTTTGTTTCCTGTATTTATCAATGATATTGATGAAGGCATATCAGGCTTAATGTCCAAGTTTGCAGATGATACAGAGGTTGGTAGCTTGGTTAATGACAGACTACAAAGTTAGGCAGATGGGCTGAGAAATGGCAATTGAAGTTTAACATTGACAAAAGCAAAGTACTACATATGGGTAGTAGTAACATGCCAACTGTGTGTTACTACAGTCAGGGTAGTGGAAAATGAAAAAAACCTGGGAGTAATTGTGCAGTCAATTATGAAGACCTCTGAACAATGCAGACAGGCAGCCAGGACAGCTCAGGTGATTCTGTTAATGATACAGAGGGATTTGTTAAAAGTAGCATCAGGCAGAGGTGAAGGTGATTCTTGCACAACTTCTATTAGAATAAGTAGCGACCTGGAGCAAGGGGTGCTGGGGGTTTCAGGGACTGATGGCAGTCATTGTGAAACAGGTGGGTATATGGGATGTGTCAGGGTAACTAGGAATAGGAATCGGTGCATGTATACCAATGCTAGAAGTATAGTAAATAAATTTGATGAATTTGAAGTGTTGGTCAAGACATCAAAGGTGGATACTGTTGGGATATCAGACACGTGCTGACACACTGATATTAGGAATGCAGAATTGGAATTTGGGGAGTACAATGTGTACAGAAAGGATAGACAGGATACGAAGGGAGGAGGTGTCATGCTGTTAATTAAGTTGATATAGATGAACAGTGCATTTTTGAGTCAGTTTGGTGTGACATAAGCACTGCGACAGCAAAAATAAGAGAAGGAGTGTGTTATAGGCCTAATGAGTACAATGAACAATTGTACAGAGAAACAGAGTGGGCTAGTAAATCAGAATAATGAAGGATTTTAACTTCCCAGATATTGACTGGAATTTGTGAGTTGGTCACTCACACACTAGTCAGACTTTTGTGGATTTATTGGATGATTGTTTTCTGCAGCAGCAACATATTCGAGAGGCAACCAGAGAGGATAATACTCTTAATCTGGTTATCAGCAGTGATCATTCGTGTATTAAGAATTTGCAGATAAAGGAACCACTAGGTGGCAGTGATCACAGTGTACTGATGTGGGATTTATTTAAAGATATAATTACCATCAGGGAGTTTCGCTTCCGTAAAGGTGAGTCCAGTGGTCTCAGACAGTTTTTAAATTCTCTACAGTGGGATCAACTGATGATGTTACCAACAGTAAATTCTAAGTGGGATGAATTCAAGGAATTAATCGTGGAAGCTACTAAAAGTTTCATACCTATTAAAAAATATTGTTCAAGGTTGAGGCCTAAATGGTTATCAAATGAACTAATGAGACTCGTGACAGAGAAGAAAAATGCGTGGGATGCATATAAGTTATCAAGCGACTCAGAAGCGTATGGCAGATATAAGCTAGTCTGTAATCAGGTCACAAAGGTGATTGATTAGGCGGGCGAAGGCAGATTACGAGAAATCTTTGCCAAAAGATGCTAAGAAAAACAGCAAGGATTTCTTTACTTATATAAACTCTAAAAGGAAGAGGATGAATCTGATTGGTTCACTTGATATCGATGGTTTGACTGTTGATGATCCTGCTCAGTAGCAAACAAACTGAATGAGTATTTTGCATCTACATTCACACATGAGGCGTTATTAAGGTTTGAAAATGGCAGAAGGTTATCAAATTGTAGCAGGGTGCTTAATGATTTTGTAATAACAGCAAATTGGAGGAGAAATTGTTGAAGTTAAACATAAGAAAGGCACCTGGGGTGGATGGGATCTATCCAGTTATATTAAAGGAGGCGGCAAAGCAACCAAGAAAACCCTTAGCTATAACTATGAGTGCATCCTCGGACTAAGGGGACCCTTAGCCATAACTATGAGTGCATCCTCGGACCCCATGGACTGAAGATGTGTAACTGTATCCCCAATTCACAAAAGGGGATCGAAGGGTGACACGAGTAATTACAGACCAGTTAGTTTAACTTCTGTTCCGGGTAAAATAATGGAGTCACTGGTTAAAGATACATTGCAGGATCATCTAGACAAGACTGCAGCAATAATTCAGACACAGCATGGGTTTGTTTAAGGGAAAGTCTTGTCTGACAAATTTGATAGTATATTATGATGTGGTTACAAAGGAACTGGATGCAAAAAATAATTTTGATATCATATATTTGGATTTCAGGAAAGCTTTTGACACTGTTGCGCATGGAAGACTATTGTACAGATTGGAGCAGAATGGTATTAAGGGAAAGTTGCTACAATGGATAAAAGGATGGTTGAGTGGGAGAAGACAGAGGGTGGTAATTAATGGGTGCTGCTCTTTGTGGACTAATGTTATTATTGGAGTCCCGTAAGGTTCGGTGTTGGGTCCTCTGTTGTTTTGTATATTTATCAATGATATTGATGAGGTATATCAGGCTTAGTGTCGAAGTTTGCAGATGATTCAAAGGTTGGCAGGGTTGTTAATGGCAGTAATGGCAGTGTGCTACTGCAACAGGATCTAGATAATTTGGGCAGATGGGCTAAGAAGTGGCAACTGAAGTTTAACCTTTACAAATGCAAAGTACTATATATGGGTAGAAGTAACCCCAGAGAAACGTACCAACTGTGTGGTACTACACTTAAGGTGGTAGAAAATGAAAGAGACCTGGGAGTAATTGTGCAGTCAGATATGAAGTTTTCTGAGCAATGCAGACAGGCAGCAAGGGCAGGTTGTGGGGTTTTGTCAATGATATATAGGAAAATTGCTACCAGAAAAAAGGAGGTGATTGTCCCTCCGTACAATGGTCAGGCCACGCCTTGAGTACTGCGTACAGGTCTGGAGGCCTCATTTTAGGAAGGATGTAGATTTGCTTGAGCATGTACAGAGAAGGGAAACAAGATTGGTGAGGGGAATGAAAGGATCCTCTTACCAAGAGAGGCTTAAGTTCTGCAGATTGCAGTGGCTGGAGACTAGGCACCTGCACGGTGATCTGATTGAGGTGTATAAAGCCTTGAATGGGTTGAGCACACTGAATTCTGATGGAATCCTTCCACTTGTTCAGATTACGAACCTAAGGGAGCATAAATTCAAATTAAGAAAAGACAGATGTAGAATAGATGTGCGGAAATTTGCCTTTAGCCAGAGGGTGGTTAATTGCTGGAACAAACTTTCATCCGTTGTTGTTGAAGTTGATAGGTTAAATAAATTTAAGGAGGAATTGGCCAGGCATTTGGAGGGAATGGTGCGATTTTTTTTTTTTTTTTTTCTTGGCTGATGCAGCATAAGCTCATACACTTGCTTTCTTGCATCACATGCCACTACAACTACTACTACTATTTTGCTATGAAGGATAAGGAGGTAATTATCCCATTGTATAAGGCAATGGTCAGACCACATCTCAAATAATGCATACAGGTCTGGAGGGATATAGAACTACTGGAATGAGTACGAAGAAGGGCAATTGGATTGCCCTTCTTTGTACTCATTCTTTGTATGTGTTTAAGGCTTTGAATGGTTTGAGCAAGCTCAGTGCTAGCATGTAGCATTAGCATTAGTAGAGGCATATGATGCAAGAAAGCAAGCTTATACAGCATCAGCCAAAAAAAAAAACCTTCTACTTCACCCCTCCATTCGTTCGAAATACCTGTCCAGCTGAGCCTTAAATTTTTACGCTATCAACTTCCACAACAAGGGATGGAAGTATGTTCCACCAACCAACTACCCACTGGCTAAAGGCAAATTTCCGCACATCTATCCTACATCTGTCTTTCCTCAATTTGAATTTATGCCCTCTCAGGTGATTATTCTGAGCAAGAGGAAGAATCCAATCAGCATTGAGCATGCTCAAACCATTCAAGGCTTTATACCCGTCTATCAGATCACCTCGCCGGTACCTAGTCTCCAGACATTGTAATTTGCAAAACTTAAGCCTTTCTTCATAACAGCAACCCTTCATTCCATTCACTAATCTTGTTGCCCTTCTCTGTACTCGTTCCAGCAGCTCTACATCCTTCTTGAAATGAGGCCTCCAGACCTGTATACAGTACTCAAGGTGTGGCGGCCTGACCATTGCCTTATACAAGGGAATAATCACCTCCTCCTTATCCCTGCTAGAAAAATTCCTGTATATCATTGACAAGACACCATGAGGTACTCTTGCAGCCCGTCTGCACTGCTCAGAGAACTTCATATCTGCCTGCTGCACAATTACCCCGTCCTTTTCATTCTCTACCACTGTCAGTGTAGTACCACAGAGTTGATATGTTGCTCTGGAGTTGCTGTTTCCCATATGTACTACTTTACATTTGTCAATGTTAAACTTCATTTGCCACCTTTCAGCCCGTGCTCAACCTTTCCAGATCCTGTTGCAGCAGCATAGCATCAGTAGTGTCCTTAACAACCCTGCCAACGTTTGTATCGTAATGCCAACTTGGACATTAAGCTTGATATACCATCATCAATATTATTTATAAATACAGAAAACAATAATTGACCCAACACTGAACCCTGAGGGACTCCACTAATAATATTAGTCCACGATGAGCAGTGTCCATTGATTACCACTCTCTGTCTTCTCCCCCTCAACCACCCCTTTATCCATAGCAGCAATTTGCCTCCAATGCCACACTGCTCCAATTTGTGCAGCAGTCTTCCATGTGCAACAGTATCAAAAGCCTTTCTAGGATCCAAGTATATCATATCAAAGTTATTCCCTGCATCCAGTTCTTTTGTGACTGCATCATAGTATCCAATCAAATTGGTCAGGCAAAACTTCCCCTTAAAAAAACCATGCTGTGTCCGAGCTATAACTGAAGTCTTGTCTAGATGATCCTGCAGTGCTTCTTTAACCAGTGCCTCCATTAATTTTCCTGGAACAGAAGTTAAACTCACAGGTCTATAATTACTTGTGTCAGCCTTTGATCCTCCTTTGTGAATTGGGGTCACATTTGCACATCTCCAGTCTATGGGTACCTCCCCTGAGTCCAAGGAAGCTCTCATAATTATGGCTAAGGGTTTGCTTTCTTCCTTTGCTACCTCCTTTAATATAACTGGATAGATCCCATCCACCCCAGGTGCCTTTCTTGTGTTTATCTTCAACAATTTCTCGTCCACTTTACTCTCAGTTATTACAAGATTATCTAGCATCCTCCCCGAGTTGAATACACCTCTGGCATTCCCCTCGCTGAATAATTCCTCATGTGTGAATGTCGATGCAAAATATTGATTTAATTTGTTTTCTTTCTGAGCAGGATCATCAACATTTGAACTATCGATATCAAGTGGACCAATCTGATTCATCCCCTTCCTTCTAGAGTTTACATAAGTAAAGAATTCTTTGCTGTTTTTCTTTGCATCCCATGGCAAAGATTTCTCGTAATCTGCTTTCGCCTGCCTAACCTTCTTTGTAATTTGGTTACAGATCAACTTATATCTATCATAGGCTTCTGTGTCACGTGTTAATTTATATGTATCCCATGCATTTTTCATCTCTGCCATATGTCTCATTAGTTCATCCGACATCCATTTAGGCCTAAACCTTGAACAATATTTCTTAGTTGGTATGTAAAGCCTGGTAGCTTCCAAGATAAGTTCTTAGAATGCTTCCCATTTTGAATTTGCTGTTGGTAACACCATCAGTTGGTCCCACTGTATAGAATTTAAATACTGTCGCAGTCCATCGTAGTTGACTTTATGAAAGCAATAACCCTTCCCTTTACCCCTAATGGTAGTTACCTCTTTGAGGAAATCCCACTTCAGAACACTGTGATCACTGCCACCTAGTGGTTCATTTATTTGCAGATTCTTAATGCATGAAGAATCACTACTGGTAATCAAATCAAGAGTATTAGCATTAGCATTAGTAGAGGCATATGATGCAAGAAAGCAAAATTCCTCCCTCTAGTTGCCTCCCGAACATGCTGATGTAGAAAACAAGCATCCAATAAATCCACAAAAGCCTTGCTAGTGTGTGAGTGACCAACGCATAAATTCCACTCAATATCTGGGAGATTAAAATCCCCCATTATAAGACTCTCCGATTTACTGGCCCACTCTATTTCCCTGTACAGTTTCTTATTATACTCATCAGTCATTAGGCCTATAGCACACTCCTACTCTCAATTTTGATCTGCCAATGCTTATGTCACACCAAACCGAGTCGACAATGCACTGTCCAGTGATGTCGACTGGCTTCACTTCCTTGGATTTTATGTGTTTCTTATAGCTAATAGCATAACCCCTCCTCTCTTCCTATCCTTTCTGTAGACGTACTCCCCAAATTCCAGTTCTGCATTCCTTATATCTGTGTGACACCACGTCTCTGATATCCCAGCAATATCTGCCTTTGATGCTTTGAGCAATACATCAAATTTATTTACCAAACTCCCTAGCATTGGTGTACACGCAAGTATACATGCACCTGTTCTTATTCTTAGCTACCCTAATGCATCCCATGTGTTTACTTGTACCGTAATGACTCCCAGCAGTCTCTGAAATGTCCTGCATCTTGTTTTCCAGGCTTCTGCTCATTCCAATAGAAGCAGTGCAAGAATCACTTTCACCTCTGCTAGTGGCTACTGTTAATCTATTAGTCCTTGTATCCCCCCCAAACTAGCAGTGTTCCAACCTACCTAACACTGCCTCGATAGCATCAGCAAATATTCTTGCACCCTTTTTATTTATGTGTATCCCATCCCTGTAGAAGCAGTCTCTCCTGTTAACTCTGGCTGAGTTAACTGCTGATGGGATTCTTCCTCTTGCTCAGATTACACACCTGAGGGGGTATAAATTCAAATTGAGGAATGACAGTTGCAGAATAGATGTGAGGAAATTTGCCTTTAGCCAGCAGATAGTTGATTGCTGGATCAAACTTCCATCGAAACTATTGGAGAGAGTGGATAGGTACAAGAGAAAGTGTTTTTTTTTTTCTTGGCTGACGCTGTATAAGCTTGCTTTCTTTCACATTTGCCACTGCTAATGCTAATACTAATAAGGAAAATGCATGGGTTCAATAATGTGTAGTATAATCCTTTAACTTCTGAATGCAATAAATATTCCAGTCTGTCAAGTGCGAGTTACATTTTTTGATACATTTAAATAAATTGTGATGCTATATATGGGCATCACAATTCACAATAGGCATCATAATCTGATGCTATACAGTATAAGCTTGCTTGCTTTCTTGCATCATATTATTAATTATTATTATTATTAATATCCATATGATGCAAGGAAGCCTGAGGCTTATGCTGCACCAGGAAAAAAAAAAAAAAAAATGTTCCCGAGTAACCCTGAGAGAGAGAGAGAGAGAGAGAGTCAAAAGTAGAAGGGAATCACCAAGAAAGAGAAGAATGATGATATCCAGCTCAGGACCCTGGGTGTGCCAAGCCCATACTCACCAGATGTGAGCCCCCGGGGTTGAATGCATCTACTAATGCTAAATTTTAAACAAGTTTAAAATTGTGTACTCTGCATTACCATTTTTTTAAATTTAAAGTTAGAAAAGATATTAATAGATAAAATATTCATCTTAGAAATGTAAACATATGGGGTGGGCAATAAAGTTCCTGGACTGGTGCTGTTGTGGTCATGTTCGATGAGTTTGAAAGTAAACAGAAGTGGTATATTGTAGTTGATTAAAACTGTTTATTAGTGTGGTATTAGTGTCAGTTTATTTATTATTTTTAGATATAATATTTAAGTTCGTCATTGCCCAAAAACGTAAATATGCATTCATAACGATTCCATATTTTCAGTATTGAAAACAGGCTTCGTAATGAACCAAAACGTAGTTCCAATTCATCATATACGTATCCGTAATTTTGTTACATACTTCATTATGAAAAGTAATACAGTATATTTCATTAACCTAAATTCCGTTTCGTAAAAACTCCATTTCTATCCATGGTTGGAACTGGTGGAGCGTTACCCTATAGGCTAAAAAGACATCTGCCTAGGGGCCCGATCAGATGGGATGGGCCCAAAATCAGTTTCAAAAACTCGTTGTTTTTTACTACTATTTTTAAAGTTATTTTTGTCGGAAACTGAACTTTCTACTTGTCAAGATCAATGAACTTTATTTGAAGATTAATTTGAAAATTACGTTTTTTTTTTTTTCAAAAATGGTTTTACTGATTTCGATAAATTTTATATTTATTTCTTATGTTTATAATTTGTTTGTTTTGTCACAATAAAATGAAATTGAAAATGTTTTTTCTTTAGATGGGAACCCTCAAATTCCATTTTACCTTGGACCTGAAGGTATAGATGGTTCCTCAAATTCCATTGTCCCTTGGGCCCCATGAAGGTATAACGCGCCATTGGTTGGAACGGCATTCGAGTTTAATTGCAGGTGACGACAGTCCATTGCCTTTGTGCGTAAAGCAACGTCACCTTAAGAATTGCCGAACAGTCCATTGCCTTTGTGCGTAAAGCCGACGTCACATTAAGAATTCTTACGGTGGCTCGATAAAGGACAGCCGCTCTTTCGACATTGCGTAACGTAAGCATAACTGGTGTTAGCTGGAGTTAATTCTCTCACTTGTTGGTGAAATAACTTCTTTTCCTTGCTGCACTAATGAGGTGCAACAATCTTTTCTCCACCTCATCTTTCGTAACTTCAGTACCGTTTTTTTTACGTCCGCTGCACCCTTTGAGGAAGAGGACCATAGAAGGAAGTAAAATGAAAATAGTATATACGGTGTATTTTTCCAGTGTTTGACATGAATGGCTATTAGAAGGGTTCGAAACGAAACGCATTCTGGGATCTGTTCAGGGGCTCTGGTTTCAAGCTCATTAAACAATTACGGTAATAATGACTCCAACTAGCAACACACCCATAAATTATAAAATTATATATTTTTTATATAATATAATTTTATTATAATAAAATTATAACATAACATTGGTCAATATTTTTGAATTAATTATAATATTATTATTATTATAAAAATATTACAATTATAATTATATTATAATTATAAAAATATTATTATTATTATTAAATTACTATCCATGAGATGGCGCGTTTATAATAATTGATTTAGATAAAAGCAGTTGTCATAATTTTGAAGGAAATTATAAGTCCTGTTTATAATTATTTATGATTAAATAATAATTATTTATAGTGAGTGGAACTAGTCGCAGCTTCTGCTGAGAATAATTCTACTCACTCGAAGTAGGTCAAAGTTGTTCCTAAACATAAAAACAACTCCAAAGATAATGTGCAAACCTACTGTCTTATCAGCAACCGAAAACTCAGCCTGTGATGATAAAGGGATGTACCGTATTTGCCCGACCAAAAGACGGATTCAATTTGGAGGCGGGCTGTCTTTCAATATGCTCCGTTTCCATGTTTTTTTTTTAGCATTATTTAACACCTTTATTTAAAGCCAATATTGTATGAAACCTCTTCTGCGTTGTACTTTTTTTTTTTTTATTAAAACTACAGTACTGCAAGAAACAGAAACATGAGCTACTAAAACGATGTTTTTCTCTCTCCGTTGGAGACATTGATTTATGGAAGAGCTTGCTGATTCCCTGCATCTCGCAGTGATGTGCCGTATTGTTTCTGGGACTGGTGGCATCGTCGACATGTGTCATCTGTCACTACGGGGTCGTTGACAATGTATTTCTTGGTGTATGCGCGGTAGCACAGTGGTATCGTCACCATCCTGCCCACACCGGATGGAAAAGGCCCGAGTTCTAATCCCGTCGATGACGCGAGGAACTTTTATGGGCTTTTTTCACTCCGTGGCTAAATTAGTCGGCCTCAGGCGTAGATAGCAAGGACCCCCCCCCCCCCACACACACACACAAACTGAGGTTTTTCGTCTAGCATAACAGGCGAATCTACCAGAGAATACATAAAATTTACAGACACAATACACATGGGTATATGAAATAACTTTCCGGGTGTAATTTTGGTTTGATTTTGTTTTGTGGTTCCTGGTGTTGATTACCTCGTCTTGGATGGTGAGCATGAATCCTTCGCTTTAGGAGATTCCGTTCGTGAGCCAAGCATTGGAAGCCATCTTATCTATGTAGTATTAAATGGAGGTCATTGTAGTGTCTGTCATAGAGTGTCTGCTTCACCCATCTTTCTGTCTTTGTTTCTTCTGTTTATGTGAGTGTGGTCTCCTTGTTAAAATTGAGTGTTGTGTAACGTTTGTCTATTTTTCTTATGGCTTGGTAGATTGGTGCTGTGGTTTCCTGGAAGGAATCTCGCAGGTTCTTAATCACCTTCTGTTGTTCAGTGAGTTCAGTCAACCCCCTCCCTCTTTCTTTTTGGGCTATGGTTAGTTTCTCAATGGCCGACTTCGTGTTTTTCCAAACACGGTAATGTCCAAATACCTTTAGCAGGGTAGTTGACATAGCGGTCTCGATAATGTTGTTTGTAGAGATTAGAATAGAAAGAATCAAGAGGGGAAAAAAAAGTTAATATATATTACGAGTGCGAGCAGGATTCCGCAACGGTTGCAGGTAAGGGCTATAGCCTCCCCTTATGGGCAAAATAATGTAGAATTTTTTATTGCTGCATGATGATTCCCTGAATTGTTTTTTCCACTTCCTGTAACAGCTTTAGTAATCTTCCTTTAGAAAATCCTGGGACTGCCACTGGCCAGACTTGATAATTAATCGACGTCCATATGAAGAACTGAGAAAGTGCGAACTGCAAAGTTTGGCTTCTTTGGCCGTGGGTCCCTTACACACCAACTAGGAGGTGAGCCAGCCAATACAGTAGATTGCTTCTCTGGCTGGTCGCTGCCAGCTTCCTGAACAGACACGAAATTAGACAGAGAGAGAAAAAAAAGTTTGACAAATCTTAGGGGAGACCCGATTGAGGTGTACTGTATAATATAAGCTGTGCTTTTTTTTTTTTTTTTTGTAAAAAAATAGGTGCCGGTACTCATTCTTTGCTATCAGGAAAAATCGAAAATTAAAAGGATATGAAAAGAACAGTACTCTAAAAAAAGCATTTTCTGATATTGTTGCTTTAGTAGTAATGTTTTTGGAATAATAACAACAAATTAAGTATATTAACATACAGTTTATTAAGCATAAATTTATTATTCAAGTACTGTATATAAAAAAATAAGTAAAATGTGAGAAAAATAATAACATAAGTAATACAGTGCATTCCTGCTAATCCGAACCCCGGTAATCCGAACGTCCGCCTAATCCGAACACCTTTCGGTCCGCGGAGAGGAAATTTTTTAGTTCGCAAAATATATGTTAAATACGTTAAATTTAAATGGTATTAATGGTACAAAGACATTTAGAATTCCACAAAAAAATTGTATTTTATTGTAGTACTGTACTAATACAAAATTAATAAATCAGTGTTTGACATGGCCTATTAAAACTACAGATCAATACTTATACACCAAAACAGGAACAAAAGCCATTTTTCAGAAGTAACAAACTCTGTTAATTTCTTTTGACGTAACGATGAAAATCGATTAGAAGATGCTATGTTTTGCCACCGGTTACACTCTCCCACAGCTCAGCAATCCAATATACAACATCTTTTAAGTTCACTTGTTTCATTTTCTCATGTAAAGAAAGTGAATTGGTGTTATCTTCTATCAAGGACCTAAGATATTTCTTTCTGTATGCAAGCTTGATAGACTGTAACGCCCCCTGGTCCGTGGGCTGTAATAACGGTGTTACATTAGGCGATAAGAAAGCTGCCTTTATATCCCCTGATGTAAACTCGGAAACGTCTGGGTGGGATGGCGCATTGTCTATGAGGAGAATGGCGCGAGGTGGCAAATCATTTTCATTGCTGAAACGTTTCACTGCTGAGACAAATTGATTATGAAACCACTCAATGAAAAGCTGTCCGTTCATCCAAGCTTTTTTTTTACTTTTGTAATGAACTGGAAGATTGTTAATGTTCGTATTTTTAAAAGCGCTCTCGGCTTTGCTGATTTAATGATCATCATCAAAGGTAGCTTGTGATTTCCTGAAGCATTACTTCAAGCTATCAACGTCACTCATTCCTTATTCATTTTAAAATCTGGGGTACGTTATTCGGCTAATCCGAAATTCTGCTAATCCGAACAGGGCTCGGTCCCAATTAGTTCGGACTAGCGGGAGTCCAGTGTAATTTATGTTAAAACATAATAATAATAAAGTTTTTGTAGAATATTCCAAATTTTTATTAAGTTCTCATCCGACACCATATGCCAGGGGTCGGCAAACGTTTTTGAGTGAAGAGCCATTTTTTATCTAATTAATAAAAAAAAAAAAAAAAAAGAGAATTCAAGTAGCCGCACCTCAGCTCAAGCTGAGGTGCGGGGGGCGAGAGTTTTTTAAGAAGTGGAATAGAGTGGGAAGGTGTTTATTAAAAAAATATATATATTTTTGAAATATTATTTATTAATACTGAAAAAACGTAACAAACATCCAATTAGGTACAAATTAATGTGACTTTTGCTGATGAACTTCTTGAGAAAGTGTCTCTCAACGTCATGCGAGTATGTCGTAATTAAACATGCTCGCATTGTTCAGACGACGGTTTCTTGATTTATTTTTAATATAGTTCATGTTCAAAAATATTTGCTCGCAGATTCAAAAATATTTGCTCGCAGAAATAAGTCGAACCAAAAACTGAGAGAAGTCCAAACGCAAATATTTTAAAATTTATATATGGGTCCGGTAAGCTACTCCACACGTCGAGCACAATTTGGTCTGCATTTCAAAGTCATCTATCGCCGTCCATTTGTGTAGAATTGCAAGGGCAGGCTTTTTCCTCTCCAAATCCTCAATTTCAGTTTTAAGGCATTTTAATCTTGTACTCCACATGTCCTTGATATTTAAGTCCTCTAACTCCATGTCAAATTGTGCTTCATGTGAGCTGTAAAGTTAAAGAGCTGCAGGTTGCCGATCCCTGTCCTATGCCCACTTCTTTTCTTCCTCTTTTTGTTCGGTTGCTGAATGACGTTTCCGAAGTAGCCACGAATCGACATATTTTGCTGGATCGAAGCGGGTCAGCGGCGGGCCTACAATTAGTAGTGAAACAGTAGTGAAGAAACTGTTTTTGTCATCAACGAAGTGCTGATTTGGCCGGCGATCAGATTCATTTGGGAAAATCCTCGTTCACATTCACTCGATGAAATTGATATCGCACTCAGAGCGTTCATCAAATGCTTCAATTCTTCCGAAACCTTCTTATCAATTGGGTATCCACGAATTGCATCTCTTTCATTTAACTGTAACCTAATGGACAATTTTCTGACTTCACTTTCACCAAATGCCAACAATTCATGTTTAGAAGGTTTAATACCTTCGTTGTCCTCGTTTTCCTTCTCTCGTCATCGATATTGTCACTAGTTCTTAAATTTGAATTTTTTCTTTTTTTTTTTTTTGAATCAGTGTCTTATATTCTGATATTCAGGTACTGTGACCCAGTAAACAGAGATAGAGAAAATTTACGGAAAAATGTGGATAACGCACTTTGCGAAACAACAGATGAGTATTTGTCGGGGTAAAAGAAAATCACTTTCTAATTCTCGAACGGGGCGCTTACCGTTGATTCACAGGGGTGTCCAACCTGCGGCCCGCGAGGAAAGTGAAATAAAACAGCATTTTAAATATTTGCTAATTATCAAAAAAATTTTTCTCATTAAATGTTTTGTTCAGTAAGTGTAATTGTGTATTGTACTTAATAAAAGTTTAGGATATTTTCAATTTTACTTTTACATGCAACAAGATATGGAAAATATAATACACTAAAGAAAAATAACTGAATTTTTTTGAATATTGCCACTGTACGGGAAAAGGTTGGACACCACTGCAGTAGAAGGTGGACCAGAGCCCATTGGGAATACCCCTTGATCTGCTCACTCTTGACTAGCGCGACTCCTCCGTATGTGGTCGGATAGGTTTTACCAGTTACTACTAAGTTGTAGAATGGTAATCCCTTTAGCTCTCTTATTTCGCGCAGTAGGACTAATTGCCAGAAGGCCAGAAATGGAGCGTACCGAGTTAATTCTCTCCTAATCCGTTCGCTATATGAAAATTTTCTTCACCCAACGTGTTTATGTAACTTCCAAGGTAATACTGTATTTGTATAACTTCCAAGGGGAATTTAAAATAATTCGCTATAAAAGGACTTCGTTAACCAGAGGCTCGACTGAGTAATTTAGAATTATAAAAATGGTTATACAGTTTTATATAGAAAGTATCTTAAAAATAGACAGTAAAAAATGCAAACTTAATTTAATTATTACGGTATCACGGTAATTATTTAAAAAAATAATAATTACCGTGATACCGTAATAATTAAATTTTATTTAAAAAAAAATAATTACCGTGATATATGCCCTCGTGGTTAGCGGAGTGGCTACGGCCACTGGTTTTCTTAGACCATCTGATTCCCTTGATGACGAAAGGAGTTTCTGTAAGCTAAATTAATTAATGTCGATCAAGGATAATTTTTTTTTTCTTCTGAACTCGCATTTTTATTTTCGTAAAATGACCAAAAAAATGCGCGTAATTTATGAATACAAAATACTGACTCTTGACCAGTGGTAGTAAAAATTTGGTTATGTCGCCCGGGATGGGGTTAATTTTGTGTCTCCTTTCCTCATTTTTCCAGTAGAAATTCGATGCTGAAGAATAATTTCGAGCTCTATCCAGCTGTACCAAGGGGTGGCCATGCTCTCCGTGCTCCCAAGTGACATACAGTCTTGATGACTGAGTGGTGCAGCCTTTTTTTTTTTTTTTTTTTTTTTTGATACAGCAATTCTATAAGCACATTTCTGAATTCACGAGTTTAAAATTAGATGTAAAGCCCAAACAAAACGAGCACTTCATCCTCTGAAGTTCATGAAAAGAATTTCTTGTTGTAGCATTGCCTTTTCATTTGTATTTCATAACAATTTCATTTTCACCGTTGAATAATTAGATCCACTTTATCTTAAATCAGTTAATTTTCTTGCTCTTGCGATGTTAGGTTGTAAAGTGTAAAGTGTTGGATGTCTAACGGCCCCAGGGGTTTCCCCCGCGATGTTAGGTTGGAACGATATGAAGTGAAATATTTTTTGATCGTAGTGCATTGTTTGTTGTAGGCTTTTAGGTGATCTGCAACTCAGGACATATTGCCCCGTATATTGTGGGCGTTTGTGGTTCATTTGTTGTCCGCTGACGAAAAAACCTTAGTTTCCTGGAGAAAAAACAATGCTATCTTCGTCTGAGAACAACTAACTCAGCCACATTGTGAAAAAAAACCATAAAAATTCCTTGAGTTATTGACGGAATTCGAACTCGGATTTTCTCCACCCATAGTGGGGAAGACTGTGAAACTACCAATTGTGCCACACTCGGGGACATTGCGGGATATCCAATGTCGAGTTAAAACATTAACTACCTTCCTAACAGCAAGTATGCCCTCCTCTTTCCGGCAGTACCGCGCCCACAAGGCGAGTCATTGACTCTATAATGCCGTTGAACGTTGCAATTGATGTTTACTATGCCGCTAGATTTGCATTCATAGATCTACGATAATCCTCTGTGGATAATCCAAACGCTGGATATGTCTATCCACGTAATCCCATGGAATTCATATTCGGCAACAAAGGTAGCACCTGGAAGTCATTATCGTGTTCGGCTGACCACTCTCCAACAATGTCGACAACGTAGCAGGGCGCATTATCCTGCTGGAGCACACCTATGCTATCTGGGAAGTCAGTCGCCATAAAAGGATGTACCTGATCAGCCACAATGAATAAATAGTTCTTAGCATTCAGAGTGCAGTCTAGGGACATGAGAACTCCAAGGGACTCCCAGGAAAACACCCCCAATACTAGAGCACTGCCACCGCCTATTTCTGTTGGACCGGGACATCGGAGGAGTCCTCTCCACAGTTTGTCGCTCTACCATTCACACAGCATAGCAGAAACACGATTCATCGGAAAAGGCAACTTTTTTTTCAAGGTCCAATAACGCTGTTCAGATGCAAACTTTTGATGTTGGGTGGCTGTAAGAATGGCTACCTTGACCGGATGTTTACTTCAGAGGCTCGAGATGGAAGAAGGTTTGTTGGATCGTGGCCTTGGAAACACTACTGGTCGTTCCTTGGTTAAAGTACATAGTCAGCCACCTTTCCGTTTTCTGTCTATTGGCTCGCATAGGCAGGCCAGTCCACGTTAACCACAACCATCAGTGAGGCATTCGTCATTGGTCCCGCCACTGCTGTTCTATCCACTCTTGGAACACCTTAAGAGCACTCAGCGAACAGCCTACAAGATTCGCAGTTTCCATAATACTACCACCTTAAATTGGTAGCCAAGAATCATCCCTTTTTCGAAGTCTGTCAGATCCTGTTCCTTTCGCACGTCGATCAAGTATTTATTATGAATCGCATGCCATGAACCTGGGTTATCACATTTACCAGTTTTCTCAGCAACACGTGTACCCCCAGGCAGAGTGGAATGGTCAATTGCCAAAACGTGAGAGTGGTCATAATGTTTTTCATTGGACAGTGTATACAATGACATAAATGAAGAAAATCGAAAATAAGTAACCTAAAAAAGCATGGTTGAGTATTTGCTACTCATTCAGTAAATATGTTAAAAGATTACACGGTTTTAAAAAGATTGAAAGATTAGATGCAGCAAACATGACACAATAAGCCGATTTAACTGTGATAACCAACAGAAATAAATTTCTTTTTTTACATATCACAAAAATTGCTAGGTAGGGAAGTTTAAAATTTTTTTGTTGCGGCAGCCGACTAAGAGCGTGTAGTTAATGGTGGACCGAATATTTTTATTTATTTATTTATTATTATTTTATTTTTGTATTTTGTGGTAAAGACGTGTGGGTCATGTGTGCTTCCCCAGGATCACAGCTTGTCGCCTCTGTTTTTGTGTCATAACGAGTTTTCCAGGAACCAAAATTCCTGAGATATGATATCAGGTTATATATTCCATATCCTTGTTTAATTTTCACTAGAAAAAAATTCACATGATGAAACGGATTCTACACGGGAATGATAAATCCGGGAATAGCATCAAAAAGGCAAGTAATTGTTTATGAAGGATGTAGAACAACTATTCTGAATATATGAGTTATTAGAAAACCCTGCCTCATTCAAATACTATACTACTGAGATAATAAATAATAATATATAAATAAAAAAAATAGTCGAATAGATTAACAATAGTATGCTATCAGCTTAATTATATGAAATGGTATGGGCAGAAAGGCTTGCTAACAATTAATATGCAGATTGATAATTTAATGCGCTAATAGAAACACCAGCGTACAACCATACAAGGTAAAATAGCAGGGCCACCGTATAACCATGCAAAGTAGCCTTGAGTTATGTGCTGTAAACCGTTTTGTGAGCTGTATAATGGAAGACTTTAAAACTGAGTAACGTTTCATCCACATTTACGGCAAGTAGCTTAAGCCCACTTTGCAAATACCAGAAAGCTTTGAAAAACTTCTAATTGTCAGAGTATTCTTGGACATGAACTCTCCTACCATCTACTGGCACTTCGTTGAAACTCAAGTGGGTGTGCTTCCATTCTGCCACTTGAGCGACCAACCTGTATAAATAAATTATTCAAATTGCTGTAAGGTTTCATCAGATAATTATAACTGTTGATCGACAGGTAATCGGGAAATTAAAGATACGAGTCATTTTCCCAAAAGCAATTTTATAACATATTTAATAAACAGTTCGTATCGTCACCAATTATCTCTATCAAGCACTTTACTCGGGGCACACCCTCGTGGGGATAACAATTGGTATTATCACCACCCTGTGCCATATTGCTCTGTAAATTGCATGTGTCCTGTGATCGAATTTCTGTTTTTTGATCGAAAAACCCGAGTTTCCGGTAAAAAAAAATGCTAACCTCGCCTGAGACCGACTGTCTCAGCCACGTTGTGAAAGAGGCCCATAAAAATTTCTCACATCATCGAACTCAGGTCTTTTCCACCCAGTGTTGGTGACGGTAATTCTAACTGTGCTAATCAGGGCGGCACACATGTGAAGGAAGGTTGTTCCAAAGAACAGAAATAAAAAGGATCAATGAAGAGGAGGAAGAAAAGTTAGTTTAAGTCTTGAGAGTTTGGAGTTGGACAGTGAATGGATGTTGACTATCTGAGAGACATGTTCAAACTAGTTTGGAAGAGAGAGAGAGGTGTAAATTGAGGAGAATTTACACCTATAATTCCACTTGTAATGTAATTTCTGCTCCATGTCTATAAATATCTGAATGGTTCAGATATTTATAGACATGGAGCAGAAACTTAACATCTGTGTAATAGGATGGAAATAGTTTGTAAGTGATGGATCATTAATTAAGCTGACTGCCATCTTTTGGATCGAGTGAGTGTATGCGTTTATGAGAAGTTTCGGAGGTCGGCCAAGATGTGAAGCCGGTGTCTCAGATATCTGGAATTTCTACAGTCAGCTACAATTTATGGTTAATTTTTTTCAGTTTGCCACATTTCGTTTTGTAGGCAGTAGTACTGGTTAATGTGTACCTATGGTGTTCACAAATAAAATAAAATACATAATCTCTATGGTATGCAAAAATTGATATTGTTATTTTTATTATTTTTTAAACTCCTGTGGCACCCAATGTCAGAAAGGTTCACTACCCCTGATGTAGAAAAAGAACTTTTAAGTTGGTAAACCAGGACGACCTTGATGATTGAGGTGAGTTTTAGCATCACTTTGCTTACTTTCACTTTCTGCGCTTTGCTGATAGTGACGTATTTTTTTATGAATCTCTGCAAGTGAAATACATGCTTTCATTTTTGAAGAGGAAATATAGACGGAACATTAGCGGGATGGCTATCCCTGCTTTGGGTAGGTATTACCGGAAGTGAAATGTGTACTAAGTTAAATCATATAGAAAAAACAGAGGGATTTCCATACGTTAATATTATTTGGGAAATATTTTTGTGCTCTATTGCTTCTGGCAATAAACATGTTCCGCTTGGAATTCGGGTCTCCTCATTGGGTTTCCACGTGGTGTGAAATTTGGGAAGGATATTTTGTTAAAAGGATGCATAACATTGCATTGGGCCAGAAAATAAATAACAAAAAAAAAACGCGGATTCCTTGATAGATATAAAAAAGTCTCTGGTCCCCGAAGTATTCTTTTAATAAGAATGGAAGAGTTTATCAGCATGTTAGCGAAGACTTATGTATTGTGTCTTATTAGTTCCTTCCTGATCCTGGCTAAACCACCGACTGTGAATTGTATACATATGCTATCACGAAACCGTCCATATTATTTCCCTTTTCAGCGATGTAATTTTTCTGATAGCACCTTAACTAGGATCAGCAGTTATCATCAGGAATCATTGTATTATATTCTTTCGAGGTTACATTCCGATCACCGCAGAAGGCTAATAGAGGAAGTGTGCCAAAGGTTTTACAAAAAAGTAAATCTTCCACCAGGTCTCTGCAATTCCGATAAGGATCTATTCACTCTTGATTCCGTCCAAGGGAGATCAGAATGTCCCTTTTCATGGAAGATGAACTTCAATGAAAACAGAATTCCAGAGCTGCTATTGACCGCTCAATGCTTTTGTTCCCGACCTGTCCGCCGTTCTATGAATCGGGAATCCCAAGAAAGATGTGAGAAAGTGATTTATGAAATACCGGTATTGTGGCGGAAAGGCTGCATCGGTAATTCTCAAATTTATCGTCATGGTTTTCAGAAAATAGCGATTGCCTGTGTAAAAACAATAACTCAAGAACCCCGTGGCGAACCCGCTCCCAGAGTGCCAAATATAGGAATACCACCCTAAGCAACATGTAACTGAGTATTGAAGATGAAGTATACATAATCAACTAGGTGAAAGACATATTTTTGTTCAGTTTATTTATAATTTAATATTGCATTTTTATTTATCAATGAAGGGTTATGTGTAACTACAGCCCTGTTCCAGGGATGAGAATAATATTGTGGAAACCAGGGCAGAGCGAAATTTGAACGCCCTGCGCTAACAACAAGATGGTGAAATACACATTTTTAGTGAGTAAAACTAAATATTTATTTTAAAAGTAAATATAGATTTTATTGTTCATAATAAATAAAACTAATAGAGATTCTTATAAAAGCAGCAGAACATAAAATATTTAAGCGGTCCTGGGCAAAAGTGGGCGATTTTTCTTTCGTTCGTAGTTTAGCCTGACCTTTATATATTTATTATATTTTTTTAAGAACTCATTTACGATGTTTCGCTTCGAAATTAAATCAGAACACGGGTATATACGCCTGTATGTCTTTTACTGTTTTCATATTAACATCTTGTTGGGATCATATTAATACCGTTTCCTGTATTTCCTTTGGCATAAGACATGAAATCCTATATTTTTTACTAATTAATATTTATCATTATCATTCATTCATTATTACAAACTTATTTATTAATATTCATTTACTAATTTTATTTCATTATTATATTTATTATAAAAAATAGATTCATTATTAAAATTAATCGATATTTATTTATTTATATGTGATATTTATTTCTTTACGTGATAAAGCTAATCATAAAGAAACGCAAAGGTATGTGAGGTATTTGTTTTATTTTTAAACTTGAATTAAAGAAATGCCAAGAACGTGTACTGTATTTTTTTACAAGTCTGAACCTCAGCATGCTGTTCCTCAATTGTGGTTGTGAAAAGTAATATATATTTGTATATAAAGTTATTTTATTTACTGAGCACAATTTTCTTCTTGAAAATATAAACCAAAATGTTCCCTGTGATACCAAAATAACAAAGCAATCAAGGGACTATAGAGGTCGCTTTTACTTATGTATTTATTTATTTTTGTTTAGAATTACCACTGGACAGTATTTGGTCTTTTCATATCACTGTAATGCAAATACAATACTGGTTTACGCACATTATATTTTAATTTATCATCAAAATACATCGAAAATAGTGACAATAATCGTGCGTACGCTCACAAATAAAGTTTCTAAATTTTATCGCATTACTATTTTTCGGATAGAGGTCCGTAAAGCTCGAAGTTGTATTAAAGTTTCGTAATGTATTTAATGTTTCTCTTTTATCAGGTTCAAAAATTTGAACGAATTTTTGTTCTTTGGATAATATATGGTTTTCTTTTTGAGTAATTGACCCTTTTCGTCTTTGCTTATGCCATTATGAAATTATTATTATTATAATTAGCCATATGGGTGCAAGGAAGCCTGAGGCTTTTGCTGCACAAGCCAAAAAAAAAAAAAAAATTCTGTGTTACCCCGAGAGAGAGAGGGGGGGAGAGGGGGGGGGAGAAAACAAGAGTCAGAAGTTGAAAGGAATCACCAAGGAAGAGAAGAATGATGATATCCAGCTAAGGACCCTGGGTGTGCCATGCCCAAACTCACCAGATGGTGAGCCCCTGGGGTTATGTTAGTGTTTTATTTTAATTGCAAATAAAACGAATCGCTATATTATAACAGGCGATTTTAAATACAATATATGGTATTGTATATTATTGCTATTATTGTAAAACTAAGTGGTATTTTTTTATTAGATAACAAATAATTGATGCCGATAAGAATCTATTGGCATCCAATAGTACTCTCCCCCTATTTATAGGACTTTTTCATTCAGCCTTGAATAGTCCAAGGAGTAATGGTTTCGCCGTTAAAGCAGACCACCTCGTATATAGACACACAAAAAAATAAAAAAATAAATAAATTTTTTGTGTCTACAACCCATAGAAAAATAACTGTCTTAAATTCGATAAATATCATGTCTTGCAGGAACTTTCAGTAATGCTCACATCTGGTGAGTATGGGCTTAGCACACACCCAGGGTTCTGAGCTGGATATCATCATTCTTCTCTTTCTTGGTGATTCCTTTCTACTTCTCTCTCTCTCTCTCAGGGTAATAGGGGAATTTTTGGCCTGCGCAGCATAAGCCTCAGACTTCCTTGCACCATATGGCTAATAATAATAATAATAATAATATTCAGATGAGTGGAGCTGAATATAGAAATGTCACGTGCACAAACTGTTATTATCTGTATACTGTAGATATTATTTCTTAGTAAAAGGATTTCTTTTTGGATTTTGAAATTTCGTGCGAGTATATTTTGTCTATGTATTTATTTTCGTTGTTTATGTTAAGTGGATCCATAGATCTCAACTAATTTAAATATACTTTGTGTCAAATAAAGATGCATTAGGTTTTGAAATATGACTATGTCAATGTTCATTTTTTTATAATTATGTAACTGATTTATATTTTAAAAATGCGCAATAAATTATTTTGTCTTCAATCTTGTGTTTCTTCGATGATATTACTTCGTAAAAGAACAAAGGAAAATACTTTTAATTGCGTCATCATTTAAATGAACAAATAAACGGAGATAAATAAAACATATAAACGAATATGATACAGTAATAAAAAAATGAGAATAAATAAATAAAGCCCAACAGGATGTTTCTATGTTACACCAAACGATTCTCCATAGTACAGTCTCCATGAATTGCACCTGGATTTTCCGACACCAATTTCCTGCAGTTTTTCTTGTCTATACAACAGGTCAAAATGAACGTCATTTAATGTAATATATTTTGGGAAAAACATTGTCTACATATAGACGTAATCGTTTTCATGGTAATTTACTAATTGCAAAATTTCCAGAAATAATTTTCCCTGACTTTTTTTTTTAAACGACGCCTTTCCTTAAACATTAGGGCCGAATTTATGCCTTCACTAGGTAGACTGTCTAGGACCCATAAATTGGCAGTGCCTGCAAGAACTCTCGACTCAGGTTCTGTTTTATAAATAAATAAATAAATAAATTTTCTGTTTATACTCCGGGACGACCAAATGATCAGAGGAGTTAAGAAGTCTAAAGCAACCTCTTTAGAACACATGATATGCCATAGCTATTATATCATTATTTAAAATAATAAAAAAGGCCTTAAATTACGAATTATATGAAGAATTTTTGAAAAAAAGTCTCCTACTGATTTTACGAATATCATTGAAAATTTTTTTGCCAGATTCTTTCTAGAGAGCCTTATAAAGCAGTGGTGAGCTGTGAATATTTTAACAACGGGCTCTCTCAGTTTTTCCGACTTTCTACCGAGTAAATCTGATCGTCACGGATGTGACGTCATCCGAGGCTTCCACCATAGGCGCTTACCACGCTCGTAGTACTAGTAGTGTGATTAGAGAGCGTGACGCATTTTTCGTGACCGGTATGATATCTCGAGGCAGGGGTGGACAGATGCGGCTTATTACCCGCCTTAACCATGCGTATAAGTGATGTGTAAAACGTTCCTAGGTCTATCTAAAAAAAAAAAAAAAAAAAAACTTAAAAACCTGGTGGTCATGCCTCACCTTACGATGATAACTGGATACGACAGTGTCTGGGGTTCTAACTTTTTAGAATTATTGAATAGTATGACGTCACAATCATGCTTCCTGAAGTTACTACTGCAGTAAGTATGCTTGCAACAATACAAATATTTGTCAACAATTTCTTTTTTCGTCTCGCATTTTCGTTACATTCCTTTGTTAGGTGCCCCTAACAGCTGCGTATGTCGTTTCAACTACAAGATCGGTACATTATCTCTTGTATACATCTCTTACTTTAGTTATCATAAATTCATTCTATCTTGACATCCAGAAATTAAGAATATCTGTGAATGATCAATAAAATATTTACAATAAAAAAGCTCTTTTATTTCGTAATCGATATATATAAATCAAAATACCTAAACGAAACGAAAAGGATGTTTCACATAAACTATCAATTTTTTTTAACAACTAGGGAAATATAATGGATACATTTTTTTCATGATAAAATTTTAATATTGCAAATAAAAAATAACAAGAAATATTTCCCATATCACAAAACATTCTGCAATATAAAAACAAATATTTGTTGTCGATCTGCTTTGCCCAATAGCTGAGCGATGATTACAGAGGAATGATTTGACATAATGATCCGGATCAGATTGAGGCAATGGTTTTCCATTTAGATGTATGCTCATCGTAATCTGCAAATTGTCACAATGGTATTCATTACGCTGAAAGCTCACTCAGCTTCAGCACTGCTAATCGCAATGGTGTCAAAGATATTTTCTGGCTTTCTTAATTGAAAAGGTAATTTCACTTATTTTAAAGATAAACTGTCTTCGACAAAATCTCTAAAATCATTAATTTTTATTTCATCAGAAAACTTAATTTTTTTATTCGGTCGGTTTTCACTGTCTTGCCACCGAGATGAAAGTTCTTTCACATTCCACGATTTTGGGTAGCAGAAGTTTAAAATTTCTTTCAATGGTATCGTTATTTTCTTTATTTAATTTAAATCACCCTGCTGCATTAATAACTTATCCTTTAAGGATAAAACAATGCATTTAATAACTTGTCATTAGGTATTTTTTTTACTTTCGATTCCTTCGAATTCTTTCCACTTCGACATGCTCTCAATTTTAGCCTCATAATTTCCTTCAGAATTTAATAATTTATCTGCTTTTACCATAGTGATTCTGTAAAGCTTCTGAAAGGTAAGAGAGCTCCTGCAGGATGTCGATCATTAGTGCTAAATGATTAAGAAATTCCAGATTTAAAAGTCGATTTAATAATCTCGAATATTTAACTTCTGATTCAGAATGTTTGCACAAAGAGGGATAATCCCTCCAACTCACAATTGCCGTCCGCAAGCTACTCATCATGGCCCAAACACACGACCGATCTTTATAGTTTCCACATCAAGTTTTATAGTAATCATCCTTAATTCGCGCTAGTTTTTTTGAGATTGGTGTTATCATGCATACAGTTTTTTTTTGCCTATGCCATTATATTTTAGAACATTTTCTACACAGTGAAAGCCTCGACGAAATTTCAAAATCTGCCAGCATTTTGTAAAGTTTATATAATATCTTAGTTTCCTCAAACCCCCCCTCTATGTTGCCACTGTCACTAGTTCTTTGAATATGGTGCAAAATGTCGGAATCACACGGATATTCAGCTACTGTGACCATGTAAACGTAGAACAGGAGAAATTTACTGGAAGACGTGGATCACTCACTTCTCCGAAAAAAATATGCCCATTTGTTGAAATAAAGGGGAACCTCAACACGGGTTGACCACAGTCTGTCCGTGTCGAGATTCTTCTTAATCCTCTGACTGCTATAGAAAGCATATTGACTTGCACAACTTCTCGGTATGTGACTACCATAGGTTTTACAGACACCACTAACATTGTGAAACGGTAATCCCTTTCACCCTTAATTAGCACTTTCTAATTACCTAAAGGCTAGAGGTGAGAACAATGCATACAAAGTTGTCTCTACTAATCGGTTCGTTACATGGAAATTTTCTTCGTTCAACGGAAACTATTTTAAATGTAAATGCCAAGGGGAATCAAAAATTTGAGGGCAGAGAAGATCAAAGAAACTTGCCGATATTGGACGTTACTCTCGAATATAGTTCGCAATTTTCGGGGAACATATCTGGAGAACAATTATTGCATCTGGATTTTCTTGTGATGGTAGCCAGGGAGCAGATGTTACGAGCATAAATGAACAGAATATTGCGAAATGACGGATACACATGTTATTGAGTTACTTTTTAATAGAATTGGAGATACCAGTTCAGAAAAAAAGATGCCGCCCGTGGTAGTCGATGCTCTTCTAGTGATGATCAAGGAATTGTTTGCCGATTATAAGCCTAACTGAGTTTGCTGCCATCTCCTGTGCATTGGTGGTACTATTGATAATCCTTGAGGGTACCTTATTTGTGACAGGTATCAGAGTTTATAAATAACTCCAGGGGCTCACATCTGGTGAGTATGGGCTTAGCAAACCCAGGGTCCTGAGTTGGATATCATCATTCTTCTCTTTCGTGGTGATTCCTTTCTACTTCTCTCTCTTTCAGGATAACTTGGAAAATTTTTTTTGGCTGGTGCAGCATAAACCTCAGGCTTGCTTGCACCATATGGCTAATAATAATAATAAATTGACATACAAAAGTCGTTTCAACCTATTCGTTTTTTTTTTTTTTTTTTTAATAACATGGCACATAAGTATGGCATCAGAATACGATTTTAGTCTCTAAAACTGCTAATCAGGGTCTATAGGCCATTTTTTTCAACTGGTACAGCCCAGTTAGAATCTTGTCAATGACTCAAGGGAGTTTTTTTTAACCATTACTGATTTAGTCAGGCTCAGGTGTGGACAGTAGGGTCTTTAGTCCTGATGCTTGGATTTTTCTTCCAGCAAAATAGGAACCAAGCGACCAAACAATACCCGAAATTTATGGACAGGACAAGACAGGACGATGATTAACTTGAAATTAAGTGAATCTATATCTGATTTAAAAATTACAGAAAAGCAATGTTAGAATGTTTTTTTTTTTTTTGTAAATAGCAGCTAAAATCACTAGGAGCCCCTACTGCTTGAAAACAATTTTCCATCTACATTATTTTGCAGTGAAGGCGCTAAAAATTGATTTAAGATAAAAGTTAACAAAAATAAGTTTTAACTTAAATATTAACTTTATGACTCATTACATCGCCTTGTTAAAACACAATAGCTTATTTAGGAACCAGTACCTTACTTGCACAAGTGCCAAATTTGAGGGGAAAGGAATCATATAGTTTATGACAACTGAGATTAGCAGTGGTTGAATATGCTGATAATTGGGATTCTGTCAGAAAAAAGTAAGTAGAGCTTGGCAGACTAAGTGAAATGGACATCATTGAGATTGAGACCATGTATATTTGTGAAATGAATGAGGAAATGCTTGGGAGGTTTAGATCTTTTTGGAGACAAGTTTGTTCTATTAGTTTGATTATTCATGATGTAGTCAATAGTAAGAAAAGGTGGGCAGGGCACATTGTATGAAGTTATGAACTTTTTTGGAATATGGTGACACATGCAGGAAATATACCCAGCTCCTTGACATAACATGGCCTTACAATGCCCCCACATACACACTACTTGGACTCCCTCAAGTCACTGTCTGATAGAGTAGAGGTAGCGAGATTATACAATAGTTGATCTGGATGCCTCCTACAGTTACCAATAGGTTCAGTCCAGGCTTCTAGATGTCCAGTGGACTATCTAGCAGCCTGTTGCAAACATTTTAGAACTGTACCTTGAAATATAAGGAAGACTGGATCTCACCATGATCTCACCTAAAAAGATATGTCATACCGTATAATGGAAGAGATGGGGGAGTGCCTGAGCTTTGCTCTGGAGACTAAACATGGGTTTCACCACTTCCAGCCTCCAATAAGAAAAGTGGTGGTATTTCACCAGTTCATGAGTCACCTACCATATAGAATTGCCTGGTAACACAGAAGGGAGTAACTTATTTGTGTGGTATGGACACCACACCTCAACCCCCTGCTTACATTGGTTCACACTCGGTGGTCACCTCCAGTATGCTAGATGCCATATTTCAGGACTTGCATATGGGTGTTATTACCCAGGGTTACTACAAGTCCTGGCATTATGATGGTGCAAGCAGTGGATTTGGCTGTTACAGAATGAACAAACTTTGCTGAAATTTGGTCCACTTAACTCAAGTGTCACCTGATTATTAGTTTGATCAGCTTTTTAGACTCCCAAGTAGCAGTCGCAGCTTGTCATACTTGAGAGAATGTCTGTGACAACCTCAAGGACCAAACCCACATAAAATGTTCTTGTTTATACTCTGGCATGACCACCAGGTCAGTGGAATTCACAATAAATCAATCAATACAAACATTAATCATATTTAGCAGTCACGAGCTTGAACACTCAAAGAGCATGTGCTACTGGACTCACACTCCTGGCCACATCAAACCTAAGCTTGTCCCCTGGATTTTCCTTTTCATGACTAAATCAACTGTCTGTTTTATCAATTTGGGAAGTAATTTCAACTGATTTTTTTTTTTTTTTTTTATCTAGTGTGGCAAAAACTTGTGGTTGTCTTGCAACATATGGCTACACTTAAAAGAAATGAAATAAAACTGTAAAATAAAAAAAATATATATGTGTTTATTATTTATAATAAAAACTATTTTTTCAAAATTTTAAACCTTTTACAACTTTTGCAGTATATTAGTCTGTTTGTAAACAACATTAATGCAGAAATTAATTTTATTTGAAATCAGGTGGGCTCTCTTAGTCTTTTGTATGTTTTTGGTGCCATCAGAAGCTTCCTTGATATTGCACTACTTTCAAACAGTGTCACCAAAAAGTTAATCTGATACTTATTTAAAAGGGACTACTTATGTTGGACCTTCCTTGAAACAGACTGTAAAAGCAGTGTCTCACTTTTTAAATAAATGGCAGGTTAGTGTTTTTTAATGCTGTATATGGTATAAAAAAGTGGCATAATACCAAGACAGCTCATTGTGAAGCACTAAGAAATTTTCTATGGGTTTGTTAATGATTCTGCTTATTTTTCTAAAATTCTTAATAATTTTTTAATATGTAGCAATTTTTAGCAGGAGTTTTTCATCCTTGTAAACCTATCTTTCCTCAACTGTCTTTGGAATGCATATATTCATAGGATATAGTGCTTTGGCTATCAGTTATTATTCCAAAATATCCCAAATGTGTTCATTATTTGCAGCTTTCATTATTTTCTTTAAAGTACTGGCCATGCTTTGTAACATGGTTAGAATTCTGTCATTCTGATATAAACACATCTCTCTCTTCAAAGGACTGTAACTATGCAAGTAAGGTAGAATTATTCAGAACGTCACAATAGATAGTGGCATTCATGGTTTAATCAGTGAAACCTGGCAGACATCTGATATCCTAACTCTGTAGCACAATTCATCACATCACATTCTACCCCAATTTTTGACAGTCACATAATGAGGCATATTCTTTTAAGGTATTTACCGTGTCTTCATAAATATTCTTGCTCGATAATGCCTTTATGTAAATATTTTATTATGGTTCAATATCAATTTATGCAGGCCAGAACTTCAATGACATCAAAATCAAGCGTAGCAAGTTATGAACTATAACTTTACTGAAATGTTCAATGTTTCTGTTCCCTGTAACAGGACAGGCAGCCTTAGCATACAAACAGCTGCATGACTACAGTGTTTTAGTGTGGTTGTTGGTGATACACTAATCCAGCTCTTTCAACTGTCTCTTAAGTCAGCTCATTAAGAGCAATTTCCTCTCACTATCAGTTTAAACTGTTGATGTGCTCAGTGACATGGTTAGATCAATTAGAGCCATAAGGTGCTGTAGGATTTCGTTTTTAAAATTTAGATAAAAAATTTTAATTTAAAATTTCTCATTAAGTAATAACTAAGAATGCATATGCATTGTCCAGTCAAAACATTATGACTACCTACCTAATAGTGGGTATGTCCTCTTGCTGTCAGTACATTGGCACACAGCAAAGCCTCTGAATCTTGCTGGAGGTACATTGTACCATGTCTCCAGGATTGCATCCTGTCAATCTGTGTGATGATTTTAAATATAATAAAGTTATGAAAATATTTCAACTTTGTGCATGCATAATATGCCTGTGTGTAAATGTGCCACTGGTCATATTCTGGGTGTAGTTAATGACAGCCTAACTGGCTTGAGATGAATGGTCACATTTGGTAGCGCTGTGTTCCTATGTTCTGCCAGTAAGCAAAATAAAATTTGCCACCCTAAATGTTGAATACCAATCAGAAAACAATATCGAAAAAATTTTCAGCACCCTCTTGAACTGCTGCCTGTAAGCGATGCTTACCTTGTTTACCCACTTTTGGCGGCTCTGGTCACATTACCTTTTGCCTGCTATTGGTGTACGATGCTCCAACAGGTCATTTTATGGCCCCACTGATATCTGATAAATATCTCTCTAATATCAGATGAATATACACAATCAATATACGATAACCTACTATCCTTTTATGAAGGGATTTAGGTCCTTTTCTCACCCCATTCTGTTTCATCTGCCACATGGTATGCAAGCCTTTTACTAATATACTGCCATCTAGAATTCATCTATACAGGAGTAGTATATAGATGACCTAGAATTCAGTATTACTTCCCAGCAATAAAGATATGAATGCTTGTTGGGGAATATTATGTGTATAGGCACACACACCCTGGGTGGTCACTATCAGGTGCACTCCCATTTCAAGATATTGAGTTCCCCTTCAGTAACTGCATCGTGTGTTTGTAGCATGTAATACAAACAAGCTGTACACATACACAGGATGTATGTACATGTGCATTTTAGTGAAAGATAAAAGATTTAAGCGAATTTGATTGTGGCATAATAGTGGTTTCCAGACAGACATGCTAGGAAAACCCCAGCAGGATCCTGCTGGGGTTTTCACATATGCCTCAGGTGTACTGAGATTTGCCCAATAACAACAATCCTGTAGTTTGGAAACGGCTCGTTGATGTGAGAGGCCAACAAGATCTTGTAGGATAACAGAAAAGCTGAAGTCAGTTTTTTTACCACTGTTGTACTGAACCAGTACAACAGTGGTAACCAAAGAGCCATTTTAGAATGCACAACTTATAGCTTGCCATGGATGGGGTACCACAGATGACAACCAAACCAGATTCCTTCCTGGCAGCCAAAAACAAGGTGTGGTTACAGTGGTTCAGTAACATTAATACTAGACAGGGTATGATTAAAAAACATTGTCATGTGATAAATCCTGTTTATTAACTGTTTCACACTGATGGAAAGGCTAGAATATTGCAAAAATAAAAGTCCATGGACCCATCCTGCAGGGTATCAACAGTGCAGTTTGATGGGGTTTACTATTGTAGCCTCCCATCAATCCAGTTGTGCACCTGTGGGATGAAGTTAAAGGAGCTCTGCAACTATCTAATTTGTAACAAACTGTAGGAAGCAATTGAGTTAACATGGACAAGCATCCCTGTGGCATACCATGACAAATCCAGGCTGTTCTGATCTGAGGAATAAAGGAAGACCTATTTTCTGTTAGGTAGCTGTACCTAATAAAGTGGCACTTAAGTGTACGTACCAATGGGTAAAAATTATCTATAAACACTTTTAAATAGCTTTACCTTTTTGGACCAAATGGCCAATTTGAATAAAAAAGTTCATTTTAATAAGTTACAGATTAACTGATTATTTAGTGTGTGGAATAATCAACCTACATCCAAAGAAAGGATGTGCATTCTGAAATAGTATTGGAATGAAAGTGTTAAAAGAGATTCAGGTATCAAATGTATATGGGAACATCAATCCATCTAACGGTAACCTACCTCTGTGATAAGTTTGGAGAACATTAAAAGCTATTCATAATATTAATAAGGAAATTTGTGGGGATTATAGAACACCAAGAAATGCCAATAACATTTAAACCTTTAGAAGTGTTATATGACTGTTCACCAAAGATGTCAACCAAAACAGTGTTGCTAGAGTCAATTAAGTGTTATGAAAATCTTATTGGATAAAGTTCAAACTTTTCAGACCTTGGTTATTGCATGTGATTCAGGAAGATGATTCTGATCATTGAGCACGTTGATGAATAATCTCGGTTGTGAATAATATCAGAATAGTGAGGCAGGTGATTTTTAGGATTTAATCATAATCAGACAAAGCAGCATTCAAAATGATCATATGAATTGTCACAACTGTGGGCTAGCTCAGTTCACCCTACAGAAAGATACCTGACAAGGATCAGTGTGTGGATAAAACCTTTATTTGTGAGATAATCACACCTTACAGGATCAGTGATACTGTTACTGAGCAGACTTATTATTAACAATGCAGTTGCCACATGAAATGTGTTTCTGGATACATTGGTATACTTTTAATAGGATAGTGCACCTGATTTTCTACTCTGATATCCATGCCTAACCGGATAATGAATTTCCAGAATGATGGAAAGTTTTTTTTTTTTTTTTTTTTTTTTGGGGGGGGGAATGCTTTTGAATACTGGACCTTTTTCTTTAGTAGACTTTTTTTTGCATGAGGATACAAGAAAGATAGTATAAACTTATAAACCACAATCAATGCATTTTTGTAGGTGATGATACAACAGGAAATTGGCAGTTATAGCTGACATGTGAAGTACCTTGTGTTGTGTTGTGTGCTGGTGGCAGATATTTTGAGCATCCGAAGTAACTTTTGTAATGCATTTCTATCTCTGATATATTTGAAATCCTTTTTGATTTACTCAGTATATGTTTCAGCATTTTAACTGAAATAAATATATCATACAGGTGGGCTCTATTGACTTATTTTTTCAGGTTGTTTCCCTTCAAGTTCTATGCAGCCTACATACATAGGCTGATCATAGAATGTGTGAAATGGCAGCCCCACCATACAACCAATCAAGTTTCAGCAGACTGCCAGTACAGTGGGTATATGTAGTTGCAAATTGATATGTTGTCTGGTAGTTGCAAAGTGGCCTTGTGGTACTACAAGGGTGAAATGTTTTGCCAGTTGCATAATGGAAGATTTCAAGACTATAAGCGAAACATCGCAAATTTACAAAGACATTTGACATTTTTTAAAAATGTCAAATTTCACAAGTGCATTAAAGGTCAAAAATCTGTGACAACAATCACCATTTTTAATAAGTTATCAAGAAATGTTTTTTTCTGGGAGTGCATCTACAAGCAGATTCATTAATGGTGCAAATCAAAGATTGTTTCAAGAAATCTCATGACTACAGTGATGGCATGTATAGTCCACAAATTAACTGAGTAACCTCTGTTCAATGATACAACCATTGTATTGAATGGCTTCAATCTCATGACTACAGTGATGGCATGTATAGTCCACAAATTAACTGAGTAACCTCTGTTCAATGATACAACCATTGTATTGAATGGCTTCATAAGGCATAGCTATTCAGTCAAAGGAAGAAATCCCATGTTCCAAATATATTGATTAATCAACCATTTTAGATTTTTGCCCAAAAACTCAAAGTTGTATCGCTGTATACAACAATAAAGCCAGAATTCTGAAAAATTAATATTCCCATCGCAATAAAATTTTTCTAATATATCTGTGATGGAGTACACCACATCACCCTCCCCTGAATTATAAACAAATTGTTAAGTTATTAAACTTAACAGTACAATAGTTTGTATTTCAGAACAAACTATTGTACTGTCTTCTGCAATTTCAAGAAAAAATAATTCTGTAAACCAGCGTTTCCCAAACTGGAGGCTCGTATACCAGTTCCAAGGAGGTCCGCGAAACGGACCCGTGGGACTGGTCAAATTATTCGTTATACGTATAGCAAAATGATGATAGTTATTATATATTTATGTAAAATTAAGAATAAAGTTGAGTTGTTTAAAACAAACTTTTCTTTTCAGAAAACTCAGTGTTCATACATATGAGTCCACAAACTTTTTTTGATTTCTGAAGGGATCCGTAGATCTCAGTAGTTAGGGAACCACCGTTGTAAACAACAAAATTTTCTCCCATTTAAGCTTATGAAGAACACTTTCAGATGTTTCTTTTGCTTCGCATAACTTCAGAGACGATTTTTTTTTTTTTTCCCTTTTAAGAACTATACGTAATCTTATCCTTTCTATTCTGGAATTATTTGCTTATGCTCAAGAAATAGATAATGCATGTACAGTATTCCTTAAATTTTCTCTACCTGATAATATGAACTGTTATCACGTATTTGTACTGAAAATTATGCCATAGCAGATTACAAGATATGGTTGTCTTATTTTCGTTTCCAATAATCAGCTTATATATCTATTTCTCGTTTTCAAGCTGGTAAGAATGGTCCATTTGATCGTTCTCATTATGTTGAGGGGAGGCGGAATCAGTATTGTCCCTTTGTTAGAAAAGATTACTTTTATTTTTCCTTAACCTTTTGTCCTTTTTGCCTAATTGATTTTTAATCACTTTGGCATATTACTTTTGTTTTTTTATGCATGTAGGGTTACATCCATACAAAAAACTAACAGAAGCCAAAAATAGTGATATTATGACGTCACAACATGAGGCGGCAGTTTTTTTTTATTTCATAAACGCATGTAGTGGGATAAAAATCCGAAAATATTGGTAAAGATAAATGAATATTTAGTTCTTTATCTATGGTACTTAATGTGGATAATTAAGCCGCACTGAAAAGCTACAAAAAATCCATTTCAAGTGCCATTCTCTTGGCTTTCTTATAGACTAGACTTAACATTAAAAATGTATAAACGTTATATATACATTTGGAAATGAGTGCCCAGAATTTGTACCTATCCTTCAGGTAAAATTTAATTTGCCTTCTTTAAATTTAAAGGCAACGAACAAAACGAGACACATGGCGCATGTAAAATACTTTATAGACACAAAACAGCAGCCTTTGGCTGAACTTGGTCGTTTTTCGAATGTGATTCGAAAACTTGAAAGATGACGACCTTGTAGCACAGAAAACTTGGCAGTCTTGCCCTTCGTCTAGACAGGTTATTGCGTATACTACTGTTATCAAAAAAAAAAAAAAAAAAAAAAACAACGAAGTAATACATTTTCCAGACGTGTGAGGCATTGAATACAATGTCCTCCTGGCTGTCTAGCTATAGCACAGTCATTAATAACTTCAAATCGATAAAGCTCAACGCAGTATTTGAGAAAATAAACTAATTTCCCACAACAGACGCTCTATATATACAAATATAGAAATAAAATTGAGAAATTTAAGTTTAAAACATACTTTTATAACTAAGCTTAGCTAACTGATTGGAATATGTACTGGAACAGCGGTTAAATGACGTACTGTTTTCGGCGAAACAGTAAAAGCTTTAATGAACAAAAATATACATTACGTTTTTGTAGTCGACAGTATCCACATCTTAATTTCACTAGTTCAAAAGAAACATTGGAAATACGCTTTAGTTATGATTAATCATAAGCCCAGTGTAACTTGTCAACATATACACAATTTGTACGAATGACAATCCCCTTATCATGATTTGGTGGCCCTGAAAAGGGCCGTTTCTCTCGATTAGAAATTCTAACCGCCAAATCCATACAATGTTTTACCCTGGCGTTTTAGTGCATAGACAACGTCCATTGCAGTTACAGTCTTCCTTTTGGCATGTTCTGTGTAGGTGACGGCATCTCTTATAACGTTCTCCAAGAAAACCTTGAGTACCCCACGTGTTTCTTCATAAATCAAACCGGATATACGCTTGACTCCACCACGGCGAGCAAGACGACGAATAGCTGGTTTGGTGATACCTTGAATATTATCTCGCAATACCTTACGATGACGTTTTGCACCTCCCTTTCCAAGCCCTTTTCCTCCTTTACCACGACCAGACATTCTTCACAAGTCAGAGAGAGAACTACGCTAATGCTCCACGAGAGACGACGAAAGTTTAAATGAAGCAATGTGCGTTACCCCGAACGCTTATAAAGGCAGGGGAGGACGTGAATGAGAGCTTTATGCAGTCGGGTGCTATTCGGCTATTCTTACACAAATTTCCTAAATTATAACTTAAGAGATAATTTTTAATTGAACTAATTAATAAGTCTCTCTCAGAACATCAAAATTCAACATATTCTCTTATTTATAAAGAAGAAAAGCATATTTTTGCCCTGATTACGATTCCCATACCAGGAAGATCCTTTATAACGTAGGCAAATAAAGGTCTGCGCATGCTGTAATTTCACGCCACTTTCACCTTTTGTTTTATTAGAAAACAAAAGTAAATAGAAGAATAAAATAAAATGGAAACCTAATAATCAAAAACAACGAATACACTAATCTGACATGGGAACTAAAGTCGGTATAAAGAAGACATGCTAAAATGAACACAGTGGTACAGACATGCAAACCCTGGTATAGCATTAGGGCTATAGAGTATAATAAAAATAACATTAAAACTTGAATTGCAAGCATAAATCCTAAATAATGCTGGGTACTTTTATGTTTTTTGGGTACGTCACAAAGTACCCAGCATTATCGTATCAATTTAGTATTGTATTGTGTCAATTAGTAAACCCAGCATTGTATCAATTTAGTAAACTAACACTGCCTGTTATTCACCTCATTTCGTTATTAGATGAGTAAACTAGTGAGCGAATTCATACCAATGTCAGTTCCTTGGTTTTCTAATTAAAATCTGCTATATAATATAACAAATAGCTGCAATAGCTATATAATATAACAAATAGTAACAGATTCCCGAATTTGGGCAATTTTCACATTGGGTAATATAGATTTAGGAATATGAAATTCAAAAATAATTTAAAATTACTAAATCAGTATGATAATAAATAAATTTACTTAACATCAGAGAATGCTAACTTCAGTTTTGATGCGAAAGGGGTATGTAAATAAAGAAATGGTAATTATTTGAAAGCATAAAGAGAAATGCTGCCACATTTAAACTGAAGTGGGCATTATTTATATATTATATAAGCACAAATTATCACCAAGTTACTCAGCCACATTTTGTTAATTCTGGGATGATTGGGTCTCTTAAGCAATATGGAAACCTGATAAATATATTCAGATCTAAGTTCTGTTATTAATTCCTGCACATTGTATTTACAATTCATTTTTATTTTATTTTCACTAAATTTATGATTTATTATTTCATCAAAGTTCTAGTAGTTCATTAAATACTTAATTTCAGATTCATGCTTTTCAGAAACCTATAGGAAAAAGGAGCATATATCGAATCAAACTGATGTATAGTATAGTAATAGAATGAATAAATAAAAAGTTATTTTGATATGATAGATATTTATTCTGCATTGATCTTCAGTTAATACTCCTTCAAATTATTTGGTCAGTACCACATTTCTATTCTCATTTTTTGTTTTTCTAATAGAGATGTCATACCAGATTTGATCAATATTATAGTGACAGTTCTTGTCTTCTGGGTGTACTGGTTTTAAATCTTTGAGCTTCTTTATCAAGAACTTAATTCTAATCCTTGGGAGGGATGGAATTATTTTATTTATTTTTTTATGAAATCCCAAATACAAAAGTCATTAGAACCTATAATACTTATTACCATGTGTTAGCTTGAAATTTGAGAAGATATTTCTTGATATTAGAGTCGAATTTCTGTAGATTGTAATATTCAGGAAATACTTGGGAAGAAAGGTTGTTATAGACAAGTGAAGTTGAATTTTCTTCTTATGGAAGAAGAAAATTTGGACAGTAAATGGAAGCTGACTGGTTGTAGCACATGTTTGGTTTGGTGTGAATGAGAGAGAGAATTATAGATGCCAATTTAAAAGAACAGTGTCCATAGAAAAGGCATGCAGCAAAAACAACATCTATGAGACAGTATTACAAATAATATTCCATGGGAAGTAAAATTTGAGATTGTATAGTTGTTTAGAAGAAAAGTAACACCAAGAGTAAAAGAAAAGACCTAGTTTTTTAGATGAAGAGGAAGCAATATTTGTGATGTGCTTATGCCAAGAGAGATTAGAAGACAAGATCGCATATCCTTGATGATCTTATCTAGAAATCTGAGTGTCACCAAAGATAAGCACAGGTGTATCAGGCTACTTTTCGTAGGATATAAAGCACGACCAAGTTTTAGAAGGATTGAAATTAACTTAGTTATCTTTGTCCCATTGGAGATCAGCATATAAAGAATTGGTGGTGGATATTTGAGAAGTTGTAGCTGTTGTACAGGGCACAAAATATAAATTTGTTCTAGTCAAAATATCCTTATATCTTGCAGAGGGAAGATCCATCCACAAAAAAAATTTCAAAGAATGATTCCCAAAACACTAATTTACCAGTTCTAGGCTCTATTTACTTATTTCTATAGGCATAAATTTTGCTCTTCTCTCCACCTTCTATCACATCTGCCCTTTCTGCACACATTGTATACACCATATTCAACTTCTACCTCCATGTTTGTAATATTTATATCAAGTCAGCACCAATGAATTTATCTACACTTCAAACTCATAAAATTTATTTATTATGCTCCTAACATCAGTGCCTGCAAGTGTCAGCCTCTGTACTTCTAAGAGAACTTATTATTATTTTTTTATCATGTAAGATCTGAAGGACACATCTGTGGACACAGGAACTATTAATATGAAAAATAAGAACACCACTATTCACTGCAAGAATATAAAGTTCAGTATTTTAATCTTTAAGTATATATAATATCGTTGATTAAAATGCTGAAAATTGTCTTTATATGCGCTATGGCTACGGTTAGCATATTTTCTTGAAGAAAATAAAGGACAAACCTTAAAAAAAAAGGCCAAATCTGAAATAGGTTGATAAGGATAAAAAAAATTTTAAATAAAAATAGTTTATTTTTATTGCTTTGTTTTGCAAAGGAAAGTTCAAGAACAAAACTAAGAAAAACTTTACAAAAATATCCAACATAAAATAATATATGTAAATTTATTTTAAAAAGACAACTCAATTTTCATATATTTTGCGTGAATGTACTTTTTTTTTAAATATCACGCTTATCTTAAAACTGCATACAACTCATATAAAAATTGCATTTAGTATAAATGCATGCTTCCACTGTTTTCTTGCTGGCCCACATATTATTACTGAAAATATTCTCTCAGTAGGAGCATTTGATCCTGGGAGACATAGGCAAAATTCTACGATTTATTTTTTAAAATATAATTGTTTATCAATAAAATATCCAAACATTTCAACCCATTTATGATAGCAGGTCATTTCCTCATTTTGACGCTACTCTTCGGGTTTTTCCTTAGTAACCCAATTTTTAACACAACAAACTCTATCGAATAACTCGCCATCGTCAATATGCAGTTTTCTTTTATTTGAAATAAAAGAAACGCTCTCCTCAACCTTCGTCCACAATGGAATTTCTCGCTAAAGAATCCATTCAAATACTTCCATTTCTAGGAAGGCGCTGTGCCATTCATTCAAATAGTCAATGTAGGTTTGGTAAAATGATTGAACCCTTAAATTATTTTACATCAACGTTGTTTTATTTTCTTCAAATTATGAAACGATTTTCTTAATCATCTTAAAACTCCATACATAAAACTTGTTTTCCTTCACTCAACTTTAATTTCAATTCATTTAAATTGACAAAAGTTTCAAACAGAAAGATTCAATTTTTAGAATATGTTTATGAAAAGTTGAAGCTTGACTGTGAACCAAAAATAACCATAATAAAACACGCCTGCGTGCTCTGGATTCATAATTTATTTATTTTTGTTACACAGAGCATTAAAATTATGATAAATGAATAACCATGATTCAGCTAACGGATCGTTAAAAAAGTTTTTGGTTTTTGAGAACTGTGGGACATTTCTTGTTCCAAAAAATGCAATTTTAGCGGCTTAAAAAGTTTCGAAATCTTTTCTAAAGCCGGTAGAAGAAGAGTCAACCATATAGTTTTGTTGTAACCTAGTAGTTTTTTAATACTGAACATGTATATCATCACATGTTTCCGTAAATTTTTCAATTCTAATTGTGTAGATGTAAAATTAGGAATAAATTTTTACTAATACAACTTCAGTATCATCTGGGAGGCATCCTACACCAATACTAATGCAGTTGTTGGTTGCATATGTGACTGGCATAATTGACACAAATCAACTTATTGCCGAAGGTTTTTTGAATTTTATGGAAAACGTTGTTTTTGATTTTTCTTTGGGATCACCTAAATTACAATTGGTATTGTAATTACCACAAAGAATTAATTTTTCAGTAGTTTCATATCTGTCCAGCGATTCGTTGATGGTATTATGTCAGAATTTCCACCTGGTAGTTGCTTTACACAAAAAACATTAACTTTAACAAATTGGTTTGGTAAAAAATACCTTACAAGAATTGAGCACAACTTTATATTACCACGATTAGAACAGTTTGAATAAATGGTAACATAATTTATTTTAGATAAATCATCTTTGACTAAAGTAACAGAGTATGGACCGAAAACATTTCGAATAATAACTTCCGTTTTTGTTCTTAATTTTGAAGGTCAGTCATTTGAACGAAATGAATGGTTATGTTGCACTGAGTGACAACACCAAGTTTTGGGCCAAGATTCACTTTGTCATCAAAAGTTTTGTTTCTGAAGAATGAGGTTATCAGTTTACTTGATGAAGCCCAAACATCAGCTTCTTTGTGTTTTGTTTTGTTGTCTGTAAATGCTGTGTAATTGCTGCTTTGCCACTATTTCCGATACTAAAATTAACTGAACATTTCTCACAGCTTTTTTTCTCAATTAATAATTATGTTTGGTAAATTTTTCTCCATGAGACGCTATTTTTTATTTTTTAGTAATACTGTTGAGCAACAGCTCCTATTGTACAAAACAAAAAAGTGAAAGTCGTAATAAATAAAGATAAACCAGCAGGAACGTGAATCTCTCTGGAATTTTGTTACAGGAATGGAATTTCAAACCTTGTATTCAATATTGGTATGTGAACCATCATATTTCAGAATACTGAGCTTTTACAATTTTGGATCCTGAAATTAGATTATTCGCTAGTTACAGCGAAATTCTATTTCATGAAAAAAACCGCCATCAAAAGTATTTTATTTTTCAAATATTTTCTTAGCTTTCTAACTATACAAATTATTTGGGGGAGGGAACTAACGCGGACGTCAAAGAGAACTAGGAGTTCATTTCCTCCAATCAGAATCTGTACACCGAATGGCGATGCCTATTGGCTATCCTGTCCCACCAGCACACGCATGGCTTAGTTATATATATAGGACACAGTAACCACTCTTTCTATCTTCGTTATTTGCCTTGTATTTGTGTTTTTATTTCTAGTAGCAATGTCTGGTCGTGGTAAAGGAGGTAAGGTTAAGGGGAAGAGCAAGACTCGTTCTAGCCGTGCTGGACTTCAGTTTCCCGTCGGCCGTATCCATCGTCTTTTACGTAAAGGGAACTATGCTGAGCGTGTAGGTGCTGGTGCCCCAGTATATCTGGCTGCTGTCCTCGAATATTTGGCTGCTGAAGTTCTCGAATTGGCAGGTAATGCAGCACGTGACAATAAGAAAAGTAGGATTATTCCTCGTCACCTCCAACTGGCAATCCGTAATGATGAAGAATTGAACAGACTGCTTTCCGGAGTGACCATCGCACAGGGTGGTGTTCTTCCTAACATTCAAGCTGTTCTGTTGCCCAAGAAGACTGAAAAGAAGTCTTAAAATATTTAAATATTTAGAACAAACAACGGCCCTTTTAAGGGCCACCAAATGTTGATGAAGGGAGCCTGATCGTACAAATTTCCTTTTGTTTTATTTTATTTCTAGCATTTAATATGAAAGCCTTCAGGTGATTGTCGTTATTGTCTCCAGCCAAGTTTGATTCTGCTTGTTTGAAGTTCTGATAATAGTATTTGGGAATGCTGCTCAGTGGTACGTATCATGGGTGTAATTTATTACACAAGTACTTAATTAAGCAGTATGCGAACATTCAAGTATTACAAAGTAATCGGCAATAATTAACTCATTAATGGTTAATTTGGTTTGGTGCAACGAGAACGTATCAGGCGCTTTTCGTAAATAGAAAAATTTACCACAACCTCATCCTGAAGTACATAGCGTTCATGAGTTGGATCAGATGTTCTTGGCGCTTTAGAGATAATACCGGTTCACATCTTATCTTTGTCTAATTACTTGACTTTTTTGCGGTTTGGAAGTATAGATTCGCACAAATCGTTTATTTGCAGTGGGTATTCGCAATGTAAGTTGCTTTCTCGCTAGCGACCAAGAAAGAGTAGCCTTGCTAATCATTATAAATGCAGTGCTTTTCCACATTATCCGAAATAGTAAGTTTTGTAAGCCATTCGAAAGTTATCAAACTGTAATCTTGGGAGTACTTTTAATTAATGCATTACCGATTTTTGGCTTAATTTTTAGATGTACAGCACTTGTCTTTCTTTCACCTGAAATAGAGAACTATAGCCGATTTGGTAATCCTGCACTTCAAGTGTCGTGAGTCACGGTCAGCCCGAAAGTCACTGCCAGATCCAACCTATCGTGAATCACGGGCAGTTCCAGTTCCGCATGCGCGACATTTTTTAACTGATTTTAATTCAGCGAGCGCCATTTAACTAATCCTGCGATCTTGGTCATATGTAAGACAATTGAATTGTCTTCATCACATGTCTTGTATGTGATGAAGTGCTTGATACAGTAGGTTTTGGAACGTTGTGCTCTTATTAGTTTACCGTGGAGTATTTTTGTTTTTAATTCAACTTGCGGGAAGAATTTCTCTTATCTGTATTCTGGGAGAATACAGTTAAGAGAAAATTACTGCGAGTACATTGCCAGTATATAGACCGGCAGTTATAGTGAGCGTCATGCATGCTCAGTCAAGTCGGAGCTGATAAGTAACTTGCGATCTGGCCGTGATGCGTTCATACAATGTAGAAAATTACTAATTCTTAATGAAAACAGATTAAAAGTATATGAAAATTTTTATTTTTAATTCAGCGAGCGCCGCGCATGCTCCGTCAAGTTCGGTGACAAGTCGGAACTGTTCCATCGGAATACGATTGACGACTGGTTGGAGCTGACTGACTTGCGAGGTAACAGTCATGCTATACTGCAGGATTGCTGTGGAAGCAGTAACCAAAATTTAATCAGTTTAATACAAGTAGCTTTCGGGGTAACGAACCCCTTCCTCAGCAAGAAAGGTACATACAGAAATGGAAACAACATAAAACGCTAGGAATAAAACAAATTATACTAAATCTGCTGTGCCAATTAACTTATCACGTACAGCATTCCTAGCATGTTATGTTTGCATTTCTGTATGTACCTTTCTTGCTGAGGAAGGGGGTTCGTTACCCCGAAAGCTACTTGTATTAAATTTATTTTAGTTACTGGCTCTGCTGTATTTTGAATTCAGAATTAGGTGGAATTCCTGTTACGACTTCAATTACCCGCCTCTTCAATTACCCGCCTTCTTTTCTTGAAGGTTGGCTGCGATCTTGGTCATGTGCAAGACAATTGAATTGTCTTGTATGTGATGAAGTGCTTGATACAGTATAGATTTTGGAGCGTTGTGCTCTTAGTTTACCGTGGATAAATGACAAAGACTCCCATCAAGTTATACTTTTAAACATGTTCACACAAACCTTATCGCAAATTTTTCAGAAATTTCACTTCTGTATTCAGTTCATTTTGAGCAACTGAAAAACTGCTAGTTACCGTGAGAGAGAAGAGTCAGAAATAAAAGGGAATCACCAAGAAAGAGAAGAATGATTATATCCAGCTCAGGATCCTGGGATACAATGTATATAGTGCAAGGAAGCCTGAGGCTTATACTGCACCAGCCAAAAAAAAAAATTATTTACCCTGTAACCCAGAGAGAGAGAAGTACAGTAAAAGGAAATCACCAAGAAAGAGGAGAATGATGATATCCAGCTCAGGACCCTGGGTGTGCCAAGCCCATACTCACCAGATGTGAGCCCCTGGGGTTGCAGATATATATAATAAAAAGATACATGAAGCATTCGTAATCCATTTAGACAATGCTCGCAAAAATATTTGAATAGTTAACTCTGGCCAGCATGTACATAGCGATGAGAATGCAAGAGTAGACTGCGAGAATATTAAGTCATAGTCCACCTCTCAGGAGAAGACAGTTGACGTGATCAGTGTTGCGCTGGTAAAGGACCCGTTCATTGCACTAGGTAGGTTTTGAATATAATTTTCTGTTTATACTCTGGGATGATCACATGAGTTCAGAAGATAGAAACACGAACTAGAACCACAGTCACTTAAGCGCAAGCATACCTTCTCCCTCCAGCTTGATCACTCGACTACTAGTTTTTCAGACATCTTTCAAAAAATTTTTTTTTTCAGATACATTATTTCTTTCTCACTTTTTTAAAGGATTTTTTTATCTGATGCTGTGGGAAACTAACACATCCTCTCCGTTGCTAGAACAACGTTGAGTGCCTTCTTGAGAGGAGAGACTATGTTTTACTCATCAATATAATAGTGTCCATGCATTGCTGGGTATGAGCTGTTTTGGCTGCATGTGGAGGACCAACATCATATTAGGTAGAGGGTCATAATGTTTTGGTTCATCGGTGTATATATACCGAAAACAAACTCTCACGATGTAATTATTTTGTTTATAGTCACGAAGACAAAATTATTTTTTGTACTGCAAGAGACTGAACAAATTAAAATTCATATAAACTTTTGTGTTCCACCAATTCCATGACCATTCTGAAGTGTTCGCTCTGAGTGCTCATGTCAAAATCAGATATGTCAAAAAACACTGGTCTAAACATTTACTTCATCTTGTCTATGTTCTTATTTGAATGGATATTCAGTTGTAGTGGCCTAAATGACCAATGAAATTTTTGGTCCTACCAAAAAACGGTCTTCCCCTATTTGAGTATTTCCTCTCTGCCGTACAAACTTAGAAGTTTCTGTTATACCACTGTACTCTTCAAAAAGTTTGTAATGTTACAAGTTTTATAATGAGCAGATTCTTATAAATCTTCTAACTTGAGTAATATATTTCAGTGTGAAATGTTAAATAATTTTTTAGCAGTCCTAATACTGTGGTATGAGTTATGAATTAGCACATCTACATTTGCACGAGCCCTCAATTTAAAAATGCAGAAGTCTCAAAAATATAAGTTAAAATATATAATGGTGTCCACATAAATTGCATAATTGTAAATTTTCTCCCAAAACAAACATTATAATTGAAATAATTGTCCCTTTAACCTCAAATTTGTTATACATTAACATAAAATGATTATGCATTTTACTGATAAGAAAATAAATTAAACAGAAAACTATTTATTTATAAATAATCACAGAAATACACTGAAGGCCATATGAATGCCTTTTCATTGTGATCAATGTTTGAAATTAACATTGTGCAATAAGAGGGAAAAAAATATAACAGCTGCAAACAAATATGGTTGTGATACCATTAGGTCTTCTATAAGAGATATTAGTATTTTGTTGGCCCAAAAAGTGAGGCCTCTGTGATCACAGAGGCCTCATACCCACCATGAGCTCTCATTACCACCTTGCACCTGTCTGGCATGGAGTGCATCAGATTCTTGATATAATTGCTGATTAGATCATAGTACCAGACATGAATAATGGTTTCTTACAATATTAACTTGCTTGATGACTTTTTAGTAGCAGGCAGTTTTCTGTCCCACAACACTCCTGCAGTTTTAAATTGGATTCAATTGGAACTATTTCCTGGCTATGATAAAGATTGAATATTGCAATCTTGCACGAACATCTTCACCTAAAAATGATAAAAACAGTCATTGTGTGAAACAAGTTTAAAAATTGTATTAAATTGTTACATAATGTACTAATCTTATATGCAGCGTGGCAAGGTGCAGAGTCATTTTGGCAAACACAGTTTCCTGTTCTGTGAAAGAAGTCTCAGATGACAGGCAGAAGAGTCTCTTAAAATTTTTATGTAGTAGTTACTATTAACAGTATCATTTATGAAATATATCCTGCCCAATCCTTTGCTTGTTATGCATTTCCAAACCATGTGGACCAACTTTACTGTTGGCTGAATGCAGTCAGAATGATAAGCATCATTATATCATTCATTGTCAAATGTACCATTTACTGTTAAGGGCTTCTTATGAGGTTGATATGCTTTCAGACCACTCAAAGTCTTCTTCAGACAGTTCTATCACTTGAATTTGCCCCACCACATTTCTTCCACATGGATTTTAGGTCAGTGGAACTTGCACAATGATCACAGAGGCCTCAAAACTCTGACTTATGCTACAGTACTTTTTTTGTTTTAGTCTAGTTCCAGATTTTCTTTTTACATATCCAGTGTCACCTTTCTTTTTAAGTAACCTTGACACAGTATACTTGTTACAGCCAACTTTTCCAGCTATATGTCAACTAGAAAAGCCCTTCCTCTCAAGAGTAATAATTATGCTTTTCTTTCCTGCAGTTAAACTGAGTGCACACCATACCACTGCTGAATAGGAAGTGAAGACTGATAGCAGCAGTTAGTATTAGTATTAGTAACGGCCGCATGGTGCAAGAAAGCCTATGGCTTATGCTGCACCAGCCAAAAAAAAAAAAAAAAAATCCGAACAAAACAATGATAAAAACAAAAAATAAATAAATAAAATAACTAAATAATAATAATTAATAAATAAAAAAAAAAATAATAAAAACTAAATAAAAAGGAAATTAAACCTATCATCCTATGTGCTTCCCTTACCCGAAAGTACTATCCAGATGCCTTTGAATTTCCCCAAACTGTCGGCCTCTACCACCCATGAAGGCAACTTATTCCAGTAATTTATAACTCGCTGGCTAAAATAAAACTTCCTGCAGTCCAATCTAAACATTTCCCCCTGTAACTTGAATTTATGTCCCCTAGTTCTAGCATCGTTTATAATCTTGAAAATTTTGTCCTCATTCATTTTACTGATGCCTCTCAGAGCCTTAAACACTTCAATCAAATCTCCTCTAAGGTGTCTAGTTTCCAAACTCTGCAACCCACATATTCGAAGTCTTTCTTCATAAGGACGCCCTTTTGCCGATCTCACCAGGCAAGTTACCCTTCTTTGCACCCTTTCAAGAAGCTCGATGTCTTTCTTTAGGTGCGGTCTCCATACTTGAACACAGTATTCCAAGTGTGGTCTAACATAAGCCTTATATAATGGGATTATCACGTCCCTATCTCTACTTGCAAAAGTTCGATAGATCATCGATAGGACACCATGGGCCTTCCTTGCAACCTGTTTACAATGCTCAGAGAATTTCATGTCTGACCGTATCGTAACACCCAAGTCCCTTTCCTCCAGTACTGGGTTTAGTTGAACTCCACCAAGTGAATAAGTTTTTTTGGGATTACTGTTTCCCAGGTGTAATACCTTACACTTTGTTGGATTAAAGCACAGCTGCCATTTTTCTGACCATTCCTGAAGTCTATCTAGGTCTCTCTGAAGAAGCTCAGCTTGACAGTGATCATTAACTACTCTACCAATTTTAACATCATCTGCAAATTTAGACATCACGCCCTCTATCCCTTCATCAATGTCGTTTATGAAAATTAAAAACAACAGTGGTCCTAATACTGATCCTTGGGGAACCCCACTTCTTACATCAACCCAATCTGAGGAATAGCCATTTATCACAACCCACTGCCTCCTGCCCTGAAGCTATCCATCTAAGGATTTTCCCAGTGATTTCAACCTGTTCCAGCTTATAAAGCAACCGCTCATGTGGGACTGAGTCAAAAGCTTTGCTGAAATCTAAATAAACAATGTCGAAATTATTCCCTAAATCCAGCTCGTGAGTGACCCTTTCGAAATAGCGAACGAGATTTGTTAAACATGATTTTCCCTTTACAAAACCATGCTGAGTATCCTTGAGAATTTCAATTCGATCCAAATGATCCTGAATTCCACCCTTGATCATTGCCTCCATGATTTTCCCTACTACTGAAGTCAGACTGACAGGTCGATAATTTCCAACTTCACTTTTAGAGCCACACTTATGTATGGGAGATACATTTGCACTTTTCCAATCCAAGGGAATCTCCCCAGAGTCTAGTGATGCTTGCATAATTAGCCTCAATGGTTCAATGCACTCGCTTGCCGCCTCCCTTAAGATTATAGGGTATATTCCATCAACTCCAGGAGCCTTACTAGTCTGTAGGCTCGAAAGTTTTTTCATTAAATAATCTTGCGAAATTTCAATATCATTAATTACATATTTTTTAACTTCGCTCCCATAATTTCCCATTGCCACAAAAGGCTTTTCATTTGTAAATATCGATGCAAAATAACTGTTGAGTTCATCTGCAACGGCAGCTGGTGTATTTATTACTATCCCCTTTCCCTTACGTAAAGGTCCGATCTGGTTTGTCCTGCTCTTCTTGGCATTTATATATGTGAAGAATTCTTTATCCCCCCTCTTTGCTCTGTTTGCTAGTGATTTCTCATAAACTGCCTTTGCCTGTCGAACCTTTTCTATGGCTCTATTACACATCACCTTGTAGCTGTTATAGGCTTCAGTACTTTTTATTGCTCTGTAACCTTTCCATGCCACCTTTTTCTGCTCAAGTAATGCGGCAACTTCACTATTCATCCAACTTGGAACCCTTCTCGTGGAGTATTTTTTTAATGGTATATACGCATTCAAGGCATTTGTGATTAATGTTTTAAAAGCGTACCACAGTTCAATTGTATTCGTTCTCTGCGTGATATCTACCCAGTTAATAGAGGCCATGTAGTACCTTAAGGCATCGTAATTTCCTTTTCTGAAATTAAAACCCATTCCTTTGCCTTTTACTGCTGCTACCTCTCTCGTCATCATCCACCGTAGAACTCAGTGATCACTTCCTGCTACTGGTTCCTCTACTGTCAGCCCTGTTATGTCATCTGATTCATGTGTGATGATGAGGTCTAGGATATTCTTTTCTCTAGTACTTTCCCTGACATGTTGATACAAATAACAGTCATCTAGTTGATTTAAAAATTTTGTTCCCCATGTCGAGTTTCCTTCCCATTTACTCCAATCAATTAGAGGCAAATTGAAATCACCCATAATAAGGCATTGACACTTACTTGCCCATTCAATTTGCATGTAGAGGCTTTTGTCATAATTTTCACAATCACCTGGTCTGTAGATTACTCCTACTCGCATTATGCCTTTGTTTCCAACTATCTCACACCATACAGACTCTATACTAGCATGTGAAATGTCTGAATCCGGGAAAGCTATCGTCGCACTCAGGCTGCTTCTGATAAGAAGCATTACCCCACCACCCCTTCTATCTAACCTATCCTTCCTAAATACATTATACAAGCCGTACTGAAACTCATCATCCCCAATTTCCGGGTGGCACCACGTCTCTGTAAGCCCTATTATATCCGTGTTACTTGTTTTAACCAGCAGTTCGAATTCGCTCATTTTATTGACGACACTTCTAACGTTACTGTATAAACAATTAAGATTTACTGTTCTTGTATATTTAACAACCCTTGAAGTTTTTTAGGCTCTCTTCCCTGATATTAGCTACCCACTCACGTGAAACGTCTTTGCCCCCAGAACATCTAGATAATACGTCCAGTTGGGGTAACAGATAAGAACTCTTAAGGTATGTGCAAGAGTTACATTGACCAATATTATCAGATAAATGTGTGTCAGTATTACCCACATCCCCCCTAACTAGCAGTTTCCCTGAACCTTTAAGGTATCCTCAATAATACTGGCAAAAACTTTTGCACCACAGTTGGATGTCTTGATGCAGTATCACACTTGTTTTACAAGATTATGTAATAGTGTCTTGGGATGACATAATTTTACCTACAGAGGGATTTATTAAGGAAATATTAAACTTTAAAAGAGAGTTATTAAATTTTTTGCTGTAAATATACAAAAAAAAAACCAAACAAACTTTAAAAGGAATAAGGATAATTATCTTTACAGGGAAGTCCCAAAGAGGCTACTTGCAAGTTATTCTACTTGCACAAAAATATCACACAAACTGGATCATGGAAAATTATACATATCTCCCCAAGAACTTGGATTTGGTTCTCCAAAGATTGAGGCACCTCCGTGGGCAGGAGCAGCAGTGCGTAGCACACGCTTCTTGATTAGACCGGGGTTCGAGCCCATGATTACCAAAGGTCAGGGAATGACCACCGCATATCCCCGGAGCAATATGGCCTTAGTTGCTAATGCTCCTGAAAACCAAATAACAACAACAACATCCAAAGATTGAATTCCTAGAAAGCAGATGTGCAGCCTTCTTTATCTAAAGATAAAGCACATCTGCAGTCTTATAGACTGCAGATGTGCTTAATTCTGCAGTCTTATAGACTGCAGCTGTTTAATTCTTATAGATGTGCAGCCTTCTTTATCTAAAGATAAAGAAGGCTGCACATCTATAAGAATTAAACAAAAAATACAACTGAGTAAAATAATAAATTTCCTCCAGTGTGCAACCTTCTTTATCTTTCAATAAAGAAGGCTGCACATCTACAATTGCCTTTCAAATAACAGGATATTTCTAAAGCAAAAGAAGGAATTTGTCACGTAGGATAGAAATTTAAAGGAAAGGGCACAGAAAACCTTTTGGCAATTTAATCACTGTATTTACCATCATATTTATGATGGAGAGTCCCCAAGTCCTAAATTAGATAAAAGTGAGATAACATGGGAAATTCTCATTGAGGATATAAACAAATACACTGAAATCTTACTTCTCAGAAATACTAAAATCTTCATATCCTGCTATTTGGTATAAGTAGCTTGTAAAATTCCAAAATCTGCAAGGAACTATAGACCAATGGCTATAGGAAGCTCTTTTGAAAATTTTCCAAAAGATATTTTATTTGAATCATAAATATTATTGTATTTTAGATGCAGACCACCTTATTCTTATAATATAATTAAGGGGAGATCAATGATACAAACTATTACACAACTGATTTTTGAAATTCTATATACTTAAAATAATAAGACTAAACATAATTTTTGTAGACATTAAAGGTAAATTAATGTTTGACATTCTGGAATATCGTTTTAGAATCTTTGGAAATCTGTTAGTCTAACTAAATTCCTTTGTTATTATATGCTGCTTGTCTTCCACAAACACTGAAACTTTCATTTAGAAATCTCAAGAGGTGGTCTGTAGGGTTTGCTACTGTATTTACAGCAAAATTAAAACTGTTGCAGCTAACAAAGCAGGACTTCCTAGCTTATTCAGTTGATAAAGCATTCCACTAGATCTGAAGGGAATGAATCAACTATAAGAATTAAACAAAAAATACAACTGAGTAAAATTTAAATTTCCTCCAGTCTGTTGGGCTTGCAGTTAAAAAAGAATACACAGGCACTTGATGGACTCCTGGTTCAGTTGAAAAAAAAAACATGAAGATAAATGTTTAATAAGGGATCAAAACCTAAGCTTTGAATATCACTTTGACAAGTTAAAATCTAATACAGTAAAACCTTAATTTAATGAACTATATGGGGGGGGGCAAGGACTCTCTCCTATATTAAATTCTAAAAAAATACACGCAGTTTTCAAAGTTGTTAGAATGTTTTGAAAAAGTTCTGTACCATGAAATAAACATTAAATATAATAACTGTATTTTACTGCACTTATTGTGTTGGAGCAGGAACTTAAGTTTTTCTGTGTTGTAAACTATTCAGAGACTGAATAACTTCCACTGGCACTCTTACTTTTCTGTGAAACTATTCTAACTGAGATAAATACCACCAAACCGAGGCACTTACGTCATTGGGTTCTGTATTTTTTTTTTTTTTTATGTAAACCCCAAACACGAGAGGTATTAGAACCTATAGTACTGTACTTGGGTTGGAGGTTGAAAAGATGAAAGAAGATATTTGTTGACATTGGACTTGAACTTCTGTAGACTGTAATTTTCAGGAAATACGTATGAAGGAAGGTTGTTCCAGAAAATGGCAGTTGAATGAATAAACGAAGAAGATGAAAAGTTGGTTATGCCAAAAACGATTGAAAGCCTTTGAGATGTCGAGAGCAACTGCTTGAGTTTCACCGAACTTTTCCATTGAATTAGTCCATAAATGGGTAACATAAGCCAGAATATTACCAGTGGATCGACACTGGCGGAATCCATACTGGCGATCGTATATCAGACGGAATGTTTCTAGGTAGTTTAAGAGTTGGCCGTTAATTGATTTCTCCATTACTTTAGAAAGATTAGAAATAATTTGATGGGAGGGATTTGTCACCCTTTTTAGGAACTGGCTGGATATGAGCAAATTTCCAAGCAGAAGGAAAAACACTTTTGGAATAAGAAAGTGAAAAAAAGGCGGCAAACAACAGGAGTAAGTTCAGGAGCACAGGTTTTGAGAACAAGTGGAGAAATACCATCAGGACCTGGAGCTTTCTTAGCATCAAGATTCATCAAAATCCTTCTGATATCCTTTTGACGGAAGACCACAGGAGCACTGAATGGAGCGTGTTGGGAATGGTGGGAGGTGTTTTACCAAGATCATTAATACATGAGTTGGAATAAAAATGGGATGCTAGCAGGTCAGCTTTATCCTTGGCTGAAGTGACAACAGAACCATCTGGTTTTGGCAGAGATAGGCAAAAATTGCGGCCAATAGCTTTGGCAAGAGACCAGAATGCTCGGCTACCATTAGGGCAAGAAGCAAGTTTTCTACTCTTAGCCTGTTCAAACTATAGTTTGGACTGATTAATAACTGCCTCACAATTGTTGCGAGCTTTGGTGTAGGCAGAAAATGAAACTGAAGAATTAGAAAAACAAGCTAATTACGTTATGCAACGTTCTTCTCTTGAACAGTCTTAGCACATTTATTGGAAAACCAAGGTTTAGATAAAGGACGAGATTTTAAAGTGGGATAAAGGATTCTATTCCAAAAGAATAATTTAACTGACATGATCTGAGCAAACGTTGACATCAGAAGTTTTGAAACAGTAATCCGACCAAGGAAAAGAGAAAAGAAATCGCGCAGGTCATTCCATTTTGCATTCTTGTAATGCCAAACAATATGAGGTTGGGAATAGCCATGAGATAAAGGCTCCATTGGAGAAGAGACAATCACCAAGTTGTGATCTGAGGTGCCTAAAGGACCTCTCACTTCGACCGGGTACTTAGGAGGATTGTTTGTGAGAAAAAGATCAAGCTTGTTGGCTGTATGGTTAGGATTGTCCGGTATTCTTGTAGGTAAATGAACAATCTGTGTAAGGTCATTAGTAATTGAAAAAGCCTCAGCATCTCGACCAGCTGGGTCGGTGTGACTAGAAAACTGAAGCTACCTGGAGTTGTGAACATTAAAATCACCAAAGAAAATTACTTCACTGTTAGGAAAGTTGGACTGGAGGAAGTCAAAGAGCTCCAAGTGATTAGTGGAGTTGGGAGAACGGTAGAGACAACAGATGAATTTGGCACAATGAGGTAGAGAGATTTTAACCCAAAGGAGATTCCAAATTACCAAGTCTCTGACAGGGAATATTGGAATGGACATATGCACAAGTACCATCTTTGAGGTGAAAGGAACCATACAGCGAATAATTTTGGCAACTGAGATGAACAGTAGTTGAATCAACCGATAACTGAGATTCTGTCAGAAAAAGTACATGGGGTTTGGCAGACTGCAAGTGGAAATGGACATCGTTGAGATTAGAATTGTGACCATGTATATTTGTGAAATGAATTAGGAAGTGTTTGGGTGGTTTAGATCTTTTCGCAGATAAGCTTACTCTATTAGTTTGACAATTCATGGTTTATTCAATAGTGAGAAAAAGTGGGTGGGACATGCTGTATGAAGTAATGAAATTTTTGGATATGGCGTACACATGGTAAGAATATACCCAGATCCTTGACAATGCTCCCCACTACTCGGACTCCCTCCAGTCACTATCTGGCAGAGTAGAGGTAGCAAGATTATACACTAGCTGATCCGAAAGCCTCCTAAAGAATTACCAATAGGTTCGGTCCGGTGTACTAACTAGCGGCCGGCCTGCGAGCACCCTCGAAATGGAAGGAAGTTTGGATCTTGCCATGGTGTTCATCATAACCTCAAAAGACATCAATCATACTGCATGATGGAAGAGATGGGTCAGGGTTGACCGGAACTTAGTCTTGAGACTAAACATTAGTTCCACCACTTCAAGCCTCCAATAAGCAAAGTGGTGGTATTGCACCAGTTGATGAGAGTCATCTACCACCTAGTACTGCCTGGTAACACAGAGGGGCGGCATTCCTCCATGTGGTGTGGGCGCCACACCTCAACCCCTGCTTACGTTGGTTCACACCTGGGTGGTCACCCACCATGTGCTTGTGCATGGAGGTTATACCCAGGATTACTAACAGTCCCACCATCATGAGGTGCAAGCAGAGGATTTGGCTGTCACAGACTGGCCGGAGTTCGCCAAAATTGGGTCCACTTGACTTGAGTGTCACCCGAATATCGGTTCCATCAGCATTTTAGACTTCCAGGTAGCAAGTACAGCTTGTCTGGCATATCTGAGAGAATGTCTGTGACATCCTCAAGGACCAGAATACCTCATTCAGCAGATGCTGCCCATTATTTACATTCAGTTAAATCAAGGTCCATTAATGTAAGGGTTTTACAGTTTGAGCATTACTTGTGAAATTCTTGTCCAGTATGTGGGTTGCTAAAATCTTGTCTTACTTATTCCTCTGTAATTTGGTCTTTAGCACTACCTACATATTTTCTGGTATCCTGAGTCATAATTAGGTATTTCAACACATGGGCAAAATAAATTTTTTATCCAGAGCTGCTCCCATAAATAAATAGTATTACAAATTATTAATAAATAAAATATATCTAAAAAAATTCTAAAAATTTAAAAAGATATAAAAATATTCTGAAAAAAAAAACAATATGTAAATTATTATAAAAAAAACAAAAAGAACATGGTTTTAATTAAAAAAGGAAAAAAACATAGGTACAATTTTGATATTTATAGCAAAATTACCATGAGACCATGATCACTGTGACTTATAGATATTCTCCCAGGTGGGCCAGCTAGGGCTGCTACTTGGGAGTCTAAATTGCTGATATTCAGGTCACAGTCATGAATCAAGTGGGCTGAATTTTGGCAAAGTCTGATCTCTCTAAAATAAACATATTCTTGTATCGCAACGGTTGGATATACTCCCATGTGCAAGATCAAAAACACTGCACCTAGTGTACTGGGGGTAACCACACAGTTGTAAGCCAACATGAACAGGAGTCAAGATGAGGGATCCACATTACATAGCAATTGCTGACCCTCTGTGAAACCAGGAAATACTAAGTGGTAGATGACAATAATTAGCTGGTGCAATATCACCGCTTTGTGTACTGGAGGATTGAAGTGGTGAAACCAATGTTTAGTCTCCAGAGAAAATCTCGAGCATATTTTCATACCCTCATTAGCCAGTACGAATCACGTATTTTGAGGTTATGACAGGCATCACAATGAGATCCAATATTTGTTACAATCCAAGGGTACAGTTTTAAAATGGTTTTTGCAGGCAAGCCACTAAACCAAACTTGTTGGCAACTCATGGAGGCATCCAGCTCAGCTAGTGATTGTAGGGAGTTTAAGTAGTGTATATGCAGGAGATATTTTCTATGCTGTGTTATGCCAAGGAGTTGAGTATATTTTGTTGTGTGTAAACCACATCGAAAAATTTCATTAATTCATTCAACATGGCTCCTCCCACTTTTATTTACCAAGTTTTACAAATTAACGGTATGCAGTTTTTGTACAGACTCTAGATAATAGCACCTATCTCCCTACAGCAGAATGAATCCAGTGCACTACTCTCGAAAGTTGTCCAACTTTGATTTAGAAAAACACAAGCATCTATTACTCTAAAACTGTTAAGGTAGAGTGTTGTCTGCTGTGATATTCACTGAATATTTCTTCAAGAATTCAAATTGCAATTGCACTAATTACAATTGCTTTTTTTTTCTGGGAATTAACCATTAGCAACCAGCTAACCTGTTTTCTCTCTCTCTTCTCCTCCTGTTTCACTACCTACTCCAGGGAGGGTAGCCTGAATGTTTGGCAAAAGCAACTTGATTGAGAAATGATGGATTGCCAATTACAAATGGCCCAGATCTTCGTGTCAAAGGATAGTAACTGGAGGGTAGTGTTCTATGGGCTTCCAGGCCAAGAGACCAATCTCACATGAACAACATAAGCTGACTCAACACAGTACTATGAGACTTATGTTACACTACACCAACTGGCTTTACCATCTACACAGAGTAGATTTATCGTATACTCCATGACTTTTTAGCATTAGTAGAGGCATACGATGCAAGAAAGCAAGCTTATTCAGCATCAGCCAAAAAAAAAAAAAAAAAAAACCACCACTCCCATTTCACCCCTCCGTTCGTTCGAAATACCTGTCCAGCTGAGCCTTAAATTTGTTTAGGCTATCAACTTCAACAACAAGTGATGGAAGTCTATTCCACAAACCAACTGCCCACTGGCTTATGGCAATTCCAGATTAGGTGAATCTTGGTTTTAACATTTTAACTTCTATAATTATTTATTTACTTATATTCTTTAATAGTTATACAATCTATTGTTTAAATATGAATAGGCTTAAATAGGAAAACAACCTTACTTTTCTTCTAATATTGCTTCTACATCTGGGGCAGTGTCCCCCCCCCACCCCGGTACATCAGGCTTCTAGACTCCATTCAAAAGAGGGCAGTTAGGTCAATTAATGACCTATCTCTTACAAAGTACCTCCACTCTCTGTCTCATAGACATTCTGTTTCCACTGCATCCCTTTTCAATAGATACTTCCACGGGCACTGTTCTTCTGAATTTTACTTCTATAATTCCCTATTCTCTCTTCCAAACCAGTCAGCATCCATTTACTGTCCAACTTCAAACTTGCAGTCCTGGAAGAAATAAATGAGGACAAAGAAAAGTTGTTTACAGAAACAACTTTTCTTCTTCCTCATTTATCCCTTTAAACTTCCATTTCCTGAAATAACTTTCCTTCACCTGTTTCCAAAAAATTGCAGTCTACAGAAATTTAAGTCTAATGTCAACATGTATCTTCTTTCATCTTCTCAAGGTTCTAACATCTAACACCTTTGACTTTAAAAAAAAAAAAAATTAACACAACAGAACCTGAGTGTAGGGTTACCAGATGTTTTGGTGTTTGGCCTCTCGTCTCAGCCTCTTAAAATGACCTTTTGGGACCACTGAATGTTACAGTTTCATTAAAAAAAAATAAATTCACATAAAAAAATAAGATGGATTTTACAAACAAGATTTGTGGTTGGAACTAAAAAAATAGCCTCAGAAAAGTGGGAATTTGTATTTTCAAAAATGAAAACAGAATTTCTTGAAAATTATAAAGATATTTTACCACATACGAATATCTACTTACTGTTAATGACCACAATAGAAACACCATGATCTTATGAAAGAAACTGCTTTACCGCTGATACTATTGAAGGCAGAGCCGTGCTGAGGGTGAGGTGAACGAGGCTCTTGCCTCAGATTAAAAGCTGAAAGGGGTGCCAAAAGAAAGATTAAATAATTGCCATCATTAACAGTAGGGCTCAATTTTTCATTTTTGCCTCAGGTACTGTAATGGCTCGGCACAGCCCTGATTGAAGGTACATCGTCAAGTGTGTTGTAAATTCTGATGCAAAATGTCAAATTATATAATGAAGGACAAAAAATGAATTAAAGTACAAAGAACATGCTTCTTGTCTATTTTTAGTGATTTGTTTTAAAAAAATTGTACTTTATTTTGTTGTTTGTTTGAAAGAAAATATTTATAAATAAATCTTTACTGAATGTACCATAGCCAATAAACAATATAGAAAAAGGTACATTATGTCTAGCACTTCACAGCAGGAAGCCAAGGACTCGTTTTATGTTGATAATAATTTCAGTCTTACAATTGCCTTATATATGGATTATGACCACTCTAATTTTTTTATTAAAATGAAATTTATGTAAAAATTTTATAAGAATATATGTATTACACATTATTAGTAGTAATAATGGAGACATGTGATGCAGCAAAGCACGCATATGAGCTTATGTAGCATCAGCCAAAAAAAAAAAACAATTTGACACATCCATTACCTCTAAAAGTTTGTCCAGTTCCTCCTTGAATTTATTTAAGCTATCAACTTCCACAACGACAGATGGAAGTTTGTTTCAGCAATTAACTACCCGCTGGCTAAAGGCAAATTTCCGCACAACTCTTCTACAACTGTCTTTCCTCAATTTAAACTTATGTCCCCTTCGGTTCATAATTTGAGAAAACAGAAGAATCCCATCAGAATTCAGCATGCTCAGCCCTTTCAAGGCCTTATACTCAATGAGATGGAGCTGGAGAATAGACACCTCACAGGTTCCTAGTCTCCAGCCACTGCAATATGCAGAACTTAAGCCTTTCTTGGTAAGAGGACCCCTTAGTTCCCCTCACCAACCTTGTTGCCCTTCTCTGCACACACTCAAACAACTCTACATCCTTCCTAAAATTAGGCTTCCAGACCTGTAAGCAGTACTCAAGGTGTGGCTTGATCATTGCCTTATAAAAAGGGATAATCACCTCCTTTTTCCTACTAGCAAAATTCCTGTGTATCATTAACAATACCTCAAGACCTGCCAGAGCAGGTCTTTCTGACTGCACAATTACTCCTAGATCTTTTTTCATTTTTTACCACATAGTTGGTACATTTCTCTGGAGTTACTTCTACCCATATGCAGTACTTTGCATTTGTCAATGTTAAACTTCAGTTGCCACTTCTCAGCCCATCTGTATAATAAACATAATCATACTTCTATCTATGGTTTTTAGGTTCAAATTCCGAGGCAGCACTTTACAATTTGAAGAGAACACACAGCACTTTTGGTGAGGATTTTTGTATGCTGTGCCAAAGTTTCCCATGTAACTGATCATGACGTGTTCTCAGGGTTGTAAATCTATTCTTCAAACATGTCAGGCTCTAGGTTACAGCAGTGGAATATATAGTACTTGCAGCAGGAACAACGATTTCAGTGTTTTGAATAAGGCATGAAATATTTTGCTACGGAGAACAGTATGTTTTTGCAAAGACATTATTGGACTTTTGAAAGAACTAGGTGTTATGCATAAGTCAGATGAATGGTGTTTATTCATAGATGCTTCAAAATTAAGTTTAAAAGCAGTTTTGTTTCATAATGGCAATGAATTTCCATCAATTCCTGTGTTTCATTCAGTGGGCTTGGCGATCATTTAAGGCATGGTTTTTTGGGTAATAGAAAAGAAGAAAACTGTGAAATGTTGGTGTTTAATTTTCTCTACTTCTACAAAAACATGGGCTATTGAATAAATAAATAAATAAATTTTCTGTTTATACTCTGGGACTACCAAACGGTCAGAGGAGTTCACAAGATAGACAGAATACAAGAAACAGCACAGTATTCAGCAGTCACGGGCTTGAACCCCGGTCACTCAAGTCACGTGTACTTATGCACCCGCGCGCCTGACCACTAGGCTAAGGCTACGAATGTCGTTGAAAATTCATTTTCTCCATTCCCATCTCAAATTTCCCCCCAAAAATCTGGGAGATGTAAGTGATGAACAAAGGGAGCGGTTTCATCAAGATATTTCCACAATGGAAAAGCGGTACCAAGGTCACTGGGATCCAGTAATGTTGGGGGATTACTGCTGGTTTCTTGCAAGGGAGAGTAAGCAGGAATACAAGAGAAAATCCCTTAGTAGCAAACATTTTTAAGGACTATTACAGGTATGCTGATTATATATTATCGAAATATAACTATTTTGCTATGATTTATATTTTTTCTGCAATTAAATGAATTATAGAGAACATATATTTTTTTATGCTGCTTGTATTACAAACTTGAATTATACAGATACTGTATATCCATTTAATTAACATTAAATGTTGGTACATCTTTTGATGTAGACATGCTAGAGACCTTTTATGATAATTTTTGGAATCAGCGTGTTTATTTCCTCCAGAATCACATATTTTCATTGCAGAGATATGACAAAAAAATATTTTTTGTTGGCTAGTGTAATTAAAGGATGAAATTTAGGATGCAAATGTAGGAAAGGGTATAAGGGAAGGACATGCCCTTTCCTCAATATTATTTAACATATACATTGAAGAGGTGATGAAGGAAATGAGCAAGAAGGTGGAAAATGAATGGGGAACCAATTAATATGCTTTTAATAAAGAAAGAGAAGAAATGGGTTAATTGGACACATGTTGAGACATGAATCTATTGAGAACAGTCATGGAGGAAAGGTACCTCCATGATCTAATGTCGAAATTTTTTTTTTTTTAAACTGCTATATGATGATTAAAACTTACTGATTTCCTCTGATATTGTTGAATGATTTATTCACCCCCCATTAGAAAATCTTGGGACTGCTTCTGGAGGGAAGAGTCAAGATAAGCAGAGGAAGACCAAGACCCACAAATAAACCAGATCATGAAGGATGTCATCAACCAACTCTTATTCTGATATGAAGAGGCTGGCAGGAAGATGAAATGAGTGGAAGACTGCGTCAGATCAATATCTGAATTATTATTATTATTATTAATATTAGCTGTATGGTGCAAGGAAGCCTGAGGCTTATGCTGCACCAGCCAAAAAATATTTCTGAATTACCCCAAGAGAGAGAGAGAAGTTGAAGTACAATAAGTATGGATATCAAAATAAAAATTTTGTCTCAGTTTTCCCTTCAAAATATTTGGAAATCTTACCCAAACCAGTCTGTTTCTGCAATGATGGACAAGTTAGACATTTGCCTAACTTGTCTAAGCATAAAAATTTATGCTTAGACAAAATAGAGGGAAGAACTGGCCATAAAAATAAGAGTATGGCTTTTCTGTGTTACCAAATCTTGGTATACTACATAGAATGAATGAGTTCATTAAATGTAGATTTGAAGGTTTGGATTCTAGGAAAATCGGGACCCACAATTTCATGTCTCACCTTATGCATTACCCCAGGCAATGCTAAATTACATTGCAGTCTACAGCAACAAATTTTTTAAGGGTGGAAAAAATAAGAATCAAACAAAAATATCTTGTTCTAAACTTTAAAAATGGAAATAAAATAATAGAAAATATTTAATTTTTTTTAAATATGAAGAAATAATACATAAAAATTAATCAGAAAATAATGAAATTAGTTTTTTCTATACTGCAGGGATCGGTCACTGCCGCTAACCGTTCGGTGAGTCCCTGATGTTCGATTGCGGTGGTGGACATAGGCGAGCGTCATAACAGAATAACTTTACCATTTTGTAATTTTTTGTTTCTTTACTGATTTATACCTAGATATAATATTAAGTATATATCTCTTAATATATGTTGCATCGGTGGCATTTTACTTTCATTATTAATTAATTAACAAGGCCTCGTATTTTTTAATTTATTGATAACTTTTTTACCTCTTATGTAATTCCTCTGCGATTATTTTTTTTAATACTTAGATTCCGTTTTAACAGTTTCATCTACGATAATATACACATTGATAAAATATAAGATATGAATAAATTGATGCAATAAAAATTACGGTACACAGAGTAGTGTCTTACTACTCTGTGGTACAGTAAATCCTCGATTGGACTAAGGAAATAACAGCGTCCATTGTGAACCGGACTTTTCGTCTGTACGGGAACCATAATTTTCCTCATCCCTATCTTCCATCAGCCAATATAAGATAATAGTAAACCCAAAATACTCTATGAAGCATTTTTGTATCCATTGAAATAACTTGCTGAACATTGTGCCCTTAAATCATGTTTGCAGTTTTGAAGAAACTGTAAACAAACCCAAATTTATGACCCGTAGTCCCTAACAAGATTCACATCGCAGAGAGTGCAAGGGAACCAGGATTTTCCTCATTACCATCTTCCGTCAGCCTGTCAGACATCGAGTGTCAATTGAACCTCAAGCCAAGTTACTCTTGAGGTATTCAGACTGAATAACATTCACTCAGAGTTACAACTGGAAAAATTACGTTTTTTCTACTCAGCTGGTAAGTGCAGCAAGATTATAACATTTTTGATATTTACTTCACGTATAGGCCAGCGATTCATAAACTGTGGGTCGCAGCAAACATTGATAAACGTGATAAATTAAATATTTATTATAGAACTATTGAAATTATTATACACGAAAACCTTTCATTCTATATTTGTTTAGTTTATTGCAGAAATAAACGTAAAGCATGATTACACGAACACAATTTCAATACCCCAGGGTCCTGAGCTGGATATCATTCTTCTCTTTCTTGGTTTTTTTTGTTTTGTTTCTTTACTGATTTATACCTATTTCTCTCTCTCAGGGTAACTCGGGAATTTTTTTTTTTTTTTTTTTTTTGGCTGGTGCAGCATAAGCCTCAGGCTTCCTTGCACCATATAATCTTTCGTATAATTAGCTAAGGTCTGACACTAGTATTAGGGTTTATACTCTACTACTACTCTGTGATAGTGACTGCAATTACTACAGTATAAAAAATCTAACCGGGGTTCGCTAATAATTTCGTCGAAAAGGGGTCGCGGATAAAAAAAAAAGTAAAAGAAAAATAACCTGTGGTATAGGGCTATAGGCTACTTTTTCCCAATGTCCTAGCAACTTTGAGTACTACAGTGTATTACATATTTCTTTTGAGTTTAATGGATAATCAGATTTAGCCCACAGACCTTACTCCAGGTGTAGTCCCGATGGTGGTTTTACTGTACTTCATTATTATTAGTATTAGCCATATGGTCAAGGAAGATTGAGACTTATGCTGCACTAGCCAAAAAAAAAAAAAAAAAAAATCGAGTACCCTGAGAGAGAATTAGGAGGGAATCACCAAAAATGAGAAGAATGATGATATCCAGCTCAGGATCCTGGGTGTCCCAAGCCCATGCTCACCAGATGTGAGCACCTGGGGTTAAATTTTTATCAATAAAAAGTATTGGGTCTTTACGCTGTTTGGGTACAGCGATTTCGATCTCGGAACTAGCATTTGAAGATTTTTGAATCTTTATTCAACTCTTCAGAATTCCATGTCATATTTGTTTCTTTCCTTTGTTAACATTTTACTTACTGAACTAAAACCACTTTCAACCATATAAGACACTGGAAAACAAAGCAGTTCTTCGGTGTTGGATAAAGAAGTTTAGTTGTTTTTGATCCCCACAACTCAACCATTCCACGAATTTATATTTGCATTCTTCGTTATATTTTAATTCAATGAATTCTTGAATTTCTTCACTAGTAGATCCAGCATCGCTTCCAATTGGATCTAACAGCCATGTCTTCACTTCAAAATAAAATGAACCGCAAAATCTATTTTTCACTTCACCTTAATGATCATAAATGATCTGTGAATAATTCTTAAGAAGCATCAGGCTCAGGGATCCATTGAATAAAAAGAGTAAGTACAGTATAAAGTATTTTCTTGTTCATGGGGATTAGAAAAAAAAAAAGAAATCAAATAAAAATTATCAAATCAAATTTAAAGAAATCAAATTTAATTATCACCTCCCTTAGGAGGTGATAATTAAAAAAAAGGCAGAGAAACTGCTCTAGAATTAAATTTTGAAAATTCCGATGAACTATTAGTTTCTGTTTGTAGTAAGCTGGATGAGCGGAGTTGGAGGGAGAGATTGTTCACTAGTAGTCATTTAGTTATGACAGTTGTATGAAGTAACAAAGGTAAGTAAATGGGGAGAGTGTATACCATAGTTTATGTGTTGAAAGGAAATAAAAAAATTCAACCACAAGCGCATTATTTACAGTACTTCTTTTTAAACAAATTTTTGTGTTAAGCTTCATAAGCTGATACCCTTCCGGTTGATGGTTGTGAGTAGCAATGATTGACATGCCAGCCCTCTATGGTTAGTTTTTTAGTTTATCCCCTCTTATCGTTTTTTTTTTAAAATCGCGATTTTAAAACAGCAGTAAGAGGGGATAAACACCCTAAGACTAACTATACTGGGGTAGTCATATGCAGTGACGTTACATCTCCTCGAAACTCAACCAGAAGGGTACCTACCAACTTAACTAATTTTTCTTTCTTGGACATGTTTTTTTTTTTTTTTTTTTTTTTCATATCCTGTACCAATTTGCACTTGATTGAATACCAAAGTTTGAGGATAAATGCAGACGTCTCGGGCCACATGGGTTGTCGTGCCAATTGAGAAGCAATACTACTTCTCATGTTTTGTTATATTAGATTGTTATAATAATATTGCTGAATATTAAATAGGTGCATAACTAACAGCAGTCGCATAACATCGGGAAACCGCGTTTAAGCCAATAAAAGGAATGCGCCAGGGTTGTAAAAAGACAAAAAAATTTAAAAAAATTTGCCTCTATAGTAATGCCAATAGTATTGCAAATGAATCTGAACTTTGAATTTTATTATAACTTTATAATAACAATATAATATAAAATATGAGCAGCAATATAGAAAAATCGAATATTATTAAAAATGAGTTTTAAAGGTCAATGTGAATCCCATCAACGGGTTGAGCAAGCTCAATGCTGATGGGAGTCTTCTCTTGCTAGAATTAAAACCTGAGGGGACATAGGTTCAAATGGAGGAAAGACAGTTGTAGAATAGATGTACGGAAATTTGCCTTCTGGTAATTGATTGCTGGAACAGACTTCCATCTGTTTTTGTGGAAGTTGATAGCTTAGATAAATTTAAGGCTGAGCATTTGGAGTGAATAGATGGATGAAATGGGAGGGGGTTTTTTTTTGGCTGATGCTGCATTGGCTTGCTTTCTTGCATCGTATGCCTCAACTAATGAAACTGTTTTGACACTAGTTTTAAACTCGAGGGGACGTCCAACACTTGAGGGCTGCACGATGGGCAGAAAAAATACTCCATGATAAAATACCCCCGGAAAACAAAAACATCAGGTATAATTATTCCCGAAAAAATAATAGATGAAAATTATAATGAATAAAAAAAAAATTTGAATTTCTATATTTATTGTACTTTGTGACGTTTGCATTACAGTATTTTGCACTTTTGTCACATACAGTTAGTTTGAAGAGGTTACAGAATGATGTGTATAATTCTGTAATTCCTCCTTTTAGATTTATTCAGATTATCCACTTCCACAACGCCAATTTGAGTGAACTTTGATTTTTTTTTTCTTTTACTTTCACTTCCCATAGATTTTGAGTGCCATTTACAAGTCCTTTCTGTCTTACCTTCTGATTGACAAAGGATATGTAAAGCGCTGCCTGCATAAAATTTTTATTTCATAGATTGTCGCGCGATTGTTACCTGGTATCAACTTAAAAAAAATTAATATATTTATGCTAACCTCGTATTTCAAATTTCAAACAAACAGAATATTTTTGCCATCTGTATTGAAGCTTTGTACTAGATGTGCGCTTTCAAGAAAACATGGCGGGCATATTTTTTCCTCCAATCAGAGTCTTCAAATTTCAACGAAGAAGCTGATTGGCTACCCGTACTCTTCACTACAATCCACCGCTCCGATATATATACCAGGAACGAGCAGCAATTATGTCAGTTTAGCTGTGTTTAGTCTGGCTTTTAGGTGTTTTAGTTTTTACTTCTGTATTAAGCAATATGTCTGGTCGTGGTAAAGGAGGCAAGGTTAAGGGGAAGAGCAAGACTCGTTCCAGCCGTGCTGGACTTCAGTTTCCCGTCGGCCGTATCCATCGTCTTTTACGTAAAGGGAACTATGCCGAGCGTGTGGGTGCTGGTGCCCCAGTATATCTGGCTGCTGTCCTCGAATATTTGGCTGCCGAAGTTCTTGAACTGGCAGGAAATGCAGCTCGCGACAACAAGAAGAGCAGGATCATCCCTCGCCATCTACAACTGGCCATTCGCAATGACGAAGAATTGAACAGATTGCTGTCCGGAGTGACCATTGCACAAGGCGGTGTTCTTCCCAACATCCAGGCTGTGCTATTGCCAAAGAAAACTGAAAAGAAGTCTTAAATTGTTTTAGAAGTTTTAAAAGAAATAACGGCCCTTTTAAGGGCCACCAAATATTGATGAAGGGAGCCTGATCGTACATATTTCATTTCGTATTTTAGTGTTTAGAAAATGTACATTTACAGTTACAAACGCGAGTATTAGGTAAAATCTTTTAAAAATAAATTTGTATTGTTTCCTTCAGTGGCTTTCTATAGTTCGTATTTGTATTCATATTTGCGATTTAACAACTGATATTACTGCTCGTACGTATAGAAATGTTTGTTTTGAATTTTATGAATTGCGTGTGTAGTTATTTTAAGCAACTTTTTATAGTAAGTTTTTGTTTAAGTTGGCAAGAATGCAGTTTGTCTCACGCGATGTTAACTTAAGCAATATATATATATATAATCAGAAATTATGTATTAGATCCTAACTGCAATTGCGTGCAGATAGGAAGCAGTTATAGCACCAGCCTGTTAGTTTTTTTTTCTTAAAAAGAAAAGGTCAATGCAGTTCATATTGAGCTCGTAAAGACGCCTGTGGCAGGTATTGCTTTTGAATGGCGGATGAAAACGAATAAGCTGAAATTAGTATTTCGTTTGTAGCCTTCTTTTCGGATAGGATGGGGATTTAACAGAAGGCTATTGTCCTGTAAAAGTCGTTCTATTCATCCGTGGCACAATTCACAAATTTAATGAGTCGACGGTTTGCAATAATTACTGGTAGCAACGAGTCGGGTTTTATCATAAGCAAAACTCTTTCTAGCTTCTGGTACCATTTCTGGGTTACTTGAGCTTTATGCAAAGTCGTTTTAAAATACTTTGTTTTATAACATGCTGCTGATTTTATTTTTAAATAATTTCTCTACTGTATTTCTGACCGGAATCAAAAAAAGCGTACCGTACATCACTTTTGAATACCGAATTGTAAGCAGTAAACAATATTAATGTTGATAGGAAATTTATTTTAATATTGTACAAATTGGTTTCCTTAAACTAACAAACTCAACTGTAGGTGTTCTCCAACTCCAGGAATCACTCACATTAGTTTGCTAATACTCATTAGCAAACTAAGCATATTAGCAAATATGCTACTGATGTAGAATGTCTGGCTTATAGGCAAAGGGGGGTCATTTTTCCTCAGTAATATTTGCATTGTGTTCTATTAACATTTTCATTTTTTATATATCCTGCTCTTTAATATGTTGTCTGTTCTTTGTAAAGAAGCCTTTATTTCATTGGTCTGTTTTGGGGATGGGATGAGTGTCCAAGAATATATACTTGGGCATTCTGACCAATAATCTGACACTTGCACAGACCAGGTTTAATTAATTTGTTCCAACTATTGTCTCCATTTCTTACCATCTACCAGAAGATTCCTACTTCAATCTGTGTAGGCTTAAGTGCTGGCCATGCTCATAAACCATTATGCAGTGAATGTTTGTTGTAATGAACTCAATCTGACAACCACTAGTTAATAGTGGTTCTTGTTATAGCCAAGTTGAAGAGGTTTTTAATTATCTAGCTGGTATACTTAGCATATCTTACACCAAAAGTGATTAAACAAATTTTTGAATATCTATTAAAATTACATTGTGATTCACTTTTGATCTCTATCAATAATTGTTTAAAAATTTGCCATAAATTTTTTATGGTTCAATGTACATCCAAAACTTGCTGTGGCAACTTTTCATAAGGATTTTTTTTGTGCACTTGATGTAATTTTTTTTTTTAAAGACTTAATTTTTTTGTATCTGTCTAATTAATCAGTGTATTGCCAATAGCATACACAGTGGCTTACCCTTTTATAGCCAGTCCAATGATAAAGGGGAGGGGACTTATATAAGAAGGTATATTTAAAAAAATTTGTATATACAGTATAACATGCACACACACTGCCCTACCATTTAGTATCTGGACACCTGCATATCTGCAAAGAACCTTTATTTACTGGACAATAATGATGTGCTGAAGTCTTCAAGGTAGCCTGTCGTGTCCATGGACCTCTATACATTTACATTTTTTGTAAATGTCCTTGGGTATTTTCTGCCATTTGGCCTTAAAAGCAGTGACCAGTTCAACTGTTTTTTTTTTTTTTTTTTTGGGCAGTCTCTTACCCAGTTCTCTACAGAATTGAAGGCTTCTGAGCTGACCAATACCTTTTTGATGCCCTTGGATCAGTCACAATGCAAGTAGAATGACATGAAGTGTTGTCTTGCTGATATTATCACATAGGTATGATCTTACCTTGCCACGACAAGGTACTGCATTATTGTACAGGACATCTAGAAAGACTTCAACATTCATGGTTTTGTCCAAAGCAACCAATGGTCCCTCCCAGGCCAAACCATGAAAAACAGCCCTAGCCCATCATGCTGCTTCTGCCAAACTTTGTTGTTGGGACAGTACAGTCTGGCAGATAGCTTACTTAAGGTATCTTCCACATCTGGGCATGACTGGCACACCATGTGATTTGTCACTCCAAAGCACAGCGTTCCATTCGTCTATGAATAGCAAGCTTTAAACCAAGCTAGATGCTATCTACCATTAATTGCAGTTATATTGGCTTGTGGACAGCTGTACAATTGTGGTGAAGACTCTTATTGTGCATTTTACTGGCACTGATGTGTATCACAATCATCCCTCTGATGGTCTGTTTCAACAAGGTCAACCTGCATTGTGAGTGGATGATTCTTTGCAGGGCTCTCCTCTCATGTACTTAGAGATTTTCGTGGCAGTTTCAGCACCATTCTACTTCCGCTCGTAGATCAGTTACCATTGATTGACCTAGGGATCTTCAGTGCCCTTGAAATGTCATGTATAGACTGATTGCTTATGTGGCATTCAATTATCATTCCACACTCAATCAACTATCATTCAATTACCATACACAGGTGTACTGCTGTCTCCTTGAAGGCCTTTGAGCATATTTATGGTTGTCTGATGCGATGCTTGGGTAGGGCATGATTAACTTTAGAGGGGTGCCTGGATATTAATGCTGGGGTGGTGTAGTAATTAAGAACAGAAGAAGATACATTGTAAAAAAATAAAATAACTATTAAAAAGCAATTTACAAAATGTGTGGTTGACAAAAATGGGACATTAGCTTTTAGAAAATCAAGAAATGAAGTTCTCAACACTGAGTTGAGCCTTAAGTTTGTCTTTGTAGAATCAGGTTGGCATATTTGGTTAGTTTTGGATTTTTTTAAAACTGGGTAATAGTTTTTGTAGGAGTCTAAGTAACCTGAAGGGGAAAACAGTGGTCAGCTGTCCATAGTCTGTATGGAATATGTATAGGGGAGGATGAGTGGTGGCCTGAGTTTAGAGGATCTCCTAAGGGTAAGCCAAGAAAATGTAATTGTAGTCAAACAAGAATGAAGTTCAGCAGGTGTGCTGAAACTGATTTTATTATTATTAGCCATATGGTGCAAGGAAGCTTGAAGCTTATGCTGCACCAGCCAAAAAAAATTTGAGTTACTCTAAGAGTGAGAAGTAGAAGGGGAAACACCAAGAAAGAGAAGAATGATGATATCGAGCTCAGAACCCTGAGTGTGCCAAGCCCATATTCACCAGATGTGAGTCCCTTTTTTGGTACCTCTTGCAATTTCTTTCGTGTCACAAATGGTATTTGATAGTGAAGGGGCACAAAAGATAACCAACAAATGCTTTTTAGCGTATTAAACTGTATTGATGCCTTCCTGTTTCTTCTCCATTTCGAGTTTTATTTTAAAACTTACCTTGCATGTTCTAAGGAAAATAACTTCAGTACATACCATGCATGGGTGGACCCACATCCAGTGACCTGTAAAAGTGGAAACGGAAGAACAAGTCAAGTTGGTTGATAATCACATGCCCCTTAAAAAAATTGAAGAAAGAAAAATGGTGAATATGAAATAGTACATGCCAAGTAGTATCAATGGCTAAAATTAAACAAGAGGTGTCTGCAAAAATTAGTTTTCTACAGTTTGAAGCACCTGTTGTAAAAAGCTCCCTTTTAGTTAGTGTGGTACGTTATATTTCTACAGGCTATCGAAATAATGATTTAGGAATACTGCTTTGTTAATATTTCTGCTTGGGAATTTTTTTTCTTCTGTTTTTAAATATGAGTGTTTTCCTGTGTACCCCCCTCCATTTTCTCTAAATGATGTAATACAGTATCTTCTGTTTTTCTATGTGTTATGAGAGGTCAACTGTTTTGAATCTAATAATTGTAAAACATTCAATTGTTTACAAATTTTAAAAATTAAAAGTGAGAATGATTATTTTTGTTTATACTTTAAATATTACTAAAAAGGTACATTGTTATCTAAAATTTCTTTTCATATAAGAAACAGAACCATAGACATTCTGATAAGACTTTTTTTTTTTTGTTATAACGTAGTGGTAGTTTCCTCCCTGCAAACTGTGTTCATTGATTGTTATGAAATGTATTAAAATAACATCTGTTATAATTATTTTATTTGGAAAGGACAATAACACTTTGCATGAAAGGTTCCTCATAGGCAGTGTTCCTGGTATCAACATCCAGCAATTATTTTCCAAAAATTGCTTTTCTGAGGAATTTGCCAAAAGATTGAGTGAAGTGGGGTTATAGATAAAAAAAAAAGTAAAACAAAAATGAAAATGTTACCTTTAAAATTACTCTAATTTTAATAAATAAAAGTTTTTTTTTTTTATTTATTAAATTGAGAGTGATTTTAAGTGGCCAGTGGTTACTTGAATAGTTTCTGGTTTGACATTCCATTTGAAGGATGGAAGTTATAGAGAACTTATGAAACAAATAAGATCCACTGGGTTGTTTGGGAGGGCAGATTCATGTTAGTTTAGTTTGAACTGGGCTGAAAATAAATCACTGAAGGATGAATTAAATGTTATTTGGCAGGAAAGACAAAAATCTTTTCCTAAAGCTATCAACCAAAGATGAATAATTTTGAACCAGTTCTTGACATTTAAAATATGGAATTTGCTAACACTATTTAACTCTAACTTGCTGTCTTTTCCAATGATGTTTTTGACCCAGGATTGACTTGATCTGGATTGGAAAGGGCAGAAACATTTTTGGGCTTTCTTCTCAACCATGACTGAATTAATCAGCCACCAGCAAAGGTTGCTAGACAAAAATTATCCAGTTTTTCTTCTGTTAAAATGGAAGGAAAAGATAGTAGGGTGGTTTTCCCTCCAAGTGGATTTAAAATACAAAGCCACATATTTGCATTCAGAAAGTAAAGTTATTCAATTACATAATCAGCTATTATTGAAATTTAATAAATATTTTAGATAATTAAGATAGCACTGTTAAAAAAATGGAATAAACATTCTTCAATTTCACATGTTACTCTAGTATTTTAGTATTTTTGTGCTTAAAAAAAGTATTGAAAGGTGGTAAAAGATTTAAAGAAAATACAAACTTGAAAGTAACTTTTGTGAAATAACATGTTTACTTCGAGTGAATTTGAACAAAATATAATTAGCCAGCTAACTTTGTTTTAAAAAGCAACCTGCCTGTCTTTGACAAAGAGAGCTGATTGGCTGTTCAGTGGACCATAAAGATTGTAGTTAATGCTTCATGCATGATGTTTGTGAAGATCATCACCCAAGAAGCCATAAGAACGTCTGTTAGTATGTCACCCATCTGTAGGGCATCTATGCATAAGCCCAATATTACTGTTACTAAAGAGAAATGATATTTGGAGTGTTTTGTTCCCAATGTGTGTATCTCTAGAGCAGGGCCTTTAACCTTGACGGTGCATTTGCAAATTTAGAGAACTATTGCAGGTGACAATTGGGGGTAAAATAAATATAAATAATATTTATATAAATAAATAATAAAATATTTTAAGGTTATCTGATTATGGAGGTTGTAGTATAGGTTTCGAGTACCCAGAAAAATAAAACTAAAACAAATGGGTTAGATTCTTTATTTTAAAACAGAACGTAAATTTATTTTATGGTGGAGAGTAACTCCAATGGACGAAGCAGGAGTAGGAGACTCAACATAGTACATAAAACAATGAAATATTGAATGTAAAATGTTACATTGTTTCTTTTCTCTCTTAACAGTGTTCAATATTGGACTTTCCTTTCAATTGGTTACTTTGTAGCAAATTACCACAAACTCGGCTAAAAATGAAATCCATATGAAATGTTATCTGATCATATCTTACTCTTACTGCACCACCCCAACAAATGACTTGCTGTAGCCTTAGTATTGGCAGTGCCAAGAAATTCTACGAAAGGTGCCATAGCTCCCATGGGTGTTGGTCTGGTGGGCCCTGCTCTTGAGCAGTGGCAAAAGGTGCTATGGAGTGTATCAGAAAATACATATTTGGTGGAGGCAAGCTGAGGTATGGGGCTGGACTTGGACAGTTAGGCACTACCCTGTGAATAAAGCCCTGTTAGTAGCAGCATGACTATTCTGAATGCTGTATAGGACTGGTTTGTGGATAGACATAAAAAGTTGGAATGGTCAGTTCAATGCTTGGACCTCAACCCCACTGAATGAATGCCTAGGGGATGAATTAGTGCCCGATTCGGCTGCTGCCTAATGGCTTTTTTCTGAATCTGCTTTGCAGGGGGAATGGAGGCAATTTCTAGTTGCCACCTACTAGAAGTTAATAGAAAATATGCCAGGCCAAAGAGGTAGCTTATTATATATTGGGTTTTTGAATTAAAACCCTGTTTTGTGTGTGTGTTTGTCTGAATACTTTTAGTTACATAGTGTATACTGATTTATATCCATTTTGTAAAAGTGCGTTAACCCTGAAATTGCTAATAGTAATAACGGATCAGCTAATGAACTGTTAATACTGCATTACTAGATCACACAAGAGACTTTATACTGGACTGTAAACATTGACAGATTAAATATAACTGTGAATATATAATTGGCACAAGTATTAACATTACTATTGTGCTTAAAGTGTGACCAAATTGGTTTCCCTTATGTTCTATGGTCTTCCAAGTTTCCTTGTTAGTAGTTTTTGCCTTTTTCTCATGTTTTTTAATGGCTTCATTTTGTGCTTTCTAAAGTGTGAACTTTTTGGTTCAATAATATTTTATTGCTCAAGATAAAGCTAAATATTCACATTATCAGTAGCTTATAAATATGTACAGTATACAAAGATGCATATTTTCTGTATTGATTCAGTTGTCTTTCTTTGTTCATAAAAACAATTTTAGCTGTTGCTATTTGAAACTTAAAGAAAGGGCAGTAATTGGCTAACAGAAAAATATGATTACATTACCTGAATCAGCTGTTCAATTTTAACATTTTGGCAAGCATGTGAGAGTCACTGACACCACTTTACAAAAGTTTTTGCCATGGTTGTGGCAGAGATAAGTTTCTAATAGAAACTTATCTCTGTTGAATGGGATCAAAATTATCTCTACATGCCTGTCAAGGTTCTTGCATCTGCAGTTTGGCAAATGCTGATTCTTTGTGTGTTATCTGTATTCTGTAGGAAAACATAAACATGTGTCAAAGCCTTTGCGGAACTCTTCATTCACACATTAACAAATAAGTATGATAAGAGTTCTTGCTTCATAAATATGTAGGAGGAAAGTAACGTTAAGTGACACTGATACAGAGTTTAATCTACTGTAACCAATCATACTAATGGAATACTCTCGAATCTGTTTTCCATTATTAAAATAGCATTTTTAAAAATTTGTTTTTCTTAATGGAGTTAGGTAACCAAATTAGAAGGATCGAGGTGGAAATATTGATGTAAGCCCTCTAATAAATTTTAGAGGGCTTACATCAGTTCTCATATTTCAGCTTTCACATATCTTTAAATCTTTTTAAGCTTGGAACTTATTACAGTGTAAATTATTTCATGTTTTAAGTATAATCTGTTTTGGGAACTATTTGAAGGGTGTGAGGGGCTTATGTAGAGATGGGTGCTTTCCTCTTTTTAAGGGGAAATAAAGTATTTTTCCCCCATAAAAAAAATATGTATATATATCATACCGTAAACCTCAAATGAAACTGTTTCTATGGCAATGTGTGATGACATAAAACTTAAATTAGAGTTGATGAACACCTAAAAGATGCAGGAAGTGATAAATCCAAAATTACCTTTATTTGCGGAACTGGCCACTCAAAGAAAAGAATTGCAATTTCAACTAGATCTCAATAAAATATCAAATGGATGTGTTACAGTTTGTGTAAAAGACTATCTTCCAACAGACTACTGCATAAAATATTTTAAACATATCAGCTGGTTACTGATTCTGCTTACTGTACACTTAGAATTAAGGTTATCTAATTATAGATTTTGTAGTATAGGTTTAGAGTGACCAGGAATTCCATCGGTGAAAGTTACACAATTTGCTTCCAAACATCAATTAGTAGACCGTGTTCTACTGATTGGCTTTCTTGTGCCAGCAAAGAGTCAGAACCAGAGTTTTAAAGCTATCCATCTATTTGTAAGCGATTTTTCTGGTAGATTGCTACTTATTGTAAGGTGCAATAATTATCCGAACTTGAGTTATTGATGCCATAAAGCTAATTATTTATGACATCAGTAACTCAAGAGATTGAGTTATTGATGTATCTCAATAATTCTTGAGATGGTTTTAGTGGTAAAGTGTAAAGTGTGTTATTGTCTGACGGCACTGGGGGGTTTCCCCCATCTCCATGTTGTATTCTTTGTAAGTGACCCAGAACTCTGTGGAGGCCAGAGATTTAAAAAGTGTGTGTGGAGTGGTTTGTTGTGTTATGTTCTGTTGTTTCTCTGACCATTTAGCTGTTGGGCCCCTATTAGGACCCACCATTGCTCACACTTTGCCATGAGGAGGCAGGTCAGGCACCCAGTAGATTATTTAAGTACTCTGGCAGGTCCCGCCACCTATTTTCCAAGGATTTCAGTGGCAAGGCCAAAAAAAATGGGGGGTGGGGGGGGGCGAACACTAGAATTTGGAAAGGCCAAAAGAGGTTTAGAGAAAGCGGTTGAATTTTTTGACGCTGATTAGAATTTGGTGGCATTGTTAGGGGGTATACTCAGTCGGTTTAGTTAGAGTGGGGGGAGACTGAAGACTAGGGGGGGAAACAGGTAGAAGGATGGGGATGATAGAGTAGGCATCCCCAAAGAGGTCAGTGGGGACGAGCCCCACCAGGTGAAGTATGGGGGGAGGCAGGGAGGAGACAGAGACCCATTTCCTCCCTCCCCTGCCTGGGGGAGGTTTTAAAGGGAACTGGGTTAGGGTACCCAGTTCAGTTCGCCAAATGGCGTGTTGGCAGCAAAGCCACAGTATGTCTTCATCGGTGATGGTTGTCAGGTCCATGCCTTGTCGAATCCAGTAGGAAGGTCAAACTGCCCATCCCACTCTTGCTGTGGGATATGTTAGCTGGAAGTGCAGAACCCACCGGGGGGGGGAGCAGTTTCAGTGATGTCCATCAAAAAGAAACAAGATGCGATCCAATATCACTAGTACTGCATCCATATATCACTTAGTTTCCGTATTCTATGTATCATATTGAGGTAAACTTCTCTTATTCTATTATATTGCTTATTTTATAAAAAAAAAAAAAAAGCAAGATTTTAGGGAAATTTATTTTTATTTTTTTAGGTATTCTTTTTGGTTAACTTTTTCTCCCACAATAACTTGCATGTTACCACTGTATCATTAGTGTAGCCTCTGCGATAGGTTTTTAGTTGTTTGCTACTTTTATAAATATGATATTAAGATAACGGTGAATCATGAATACCTACATAATGCCAGTACCTGGTTTTCAGTCGCCATTAGAGTGCAGCACTTGTATATGTTGTAGCATAGACTCCATGAATTTCTTGACAGTACCAGTAGATGTGCTAACTTATGCCAACAACTACACTGCATCTCACAGTTGTCAGGTATTGTGGTAATAGACACATTGAGAAGCCCATTCCACAACAACCTATACATGTTCAGTTGGATTGCTATCAGGCGAGTCCACAGTCAAAGAACTCATCAGAATATTCCTCTAACCAGTCCAGTGCTCTGCCATCCTTGTGACGTGACAGACATGTTCTTGTTGAAAGACACCATGATAGTTCTGAGCTGGATATCATCATTCTTTTCTCTCTTGGGGTAATTGAGAAATTTTTTTTTTTTTTTGGCTGGTGCAGCATAAGGTATAGTTAGCTGGAAGTGCAGAACCAGTGGGAGACCCATTTCCTCCCTCCCCTGCCTGGGGAGGGAGGAAATGGGTCTTATGCCAACAACTACACTGCATCTCACAGTTGCCAACAACTGTGAGATGCAGTGAGATTGTGGTAATAGACACATTGAGAAGCCCATTCCACAACAACCTATACATGTTCAGTTGGATTGCTATCAGGCGAGTCCACAGTCAAAGAACTCATCAGAATATTCCTCTAACCAGTCCAGTGCTCTGCCATCCTTGTGACGTGACAGACATGTTCTTGTTGAAAGACACCACGATAGTTCTGAGCTGGATATCATCATTCTTTTCTCTCTTGGGGTAATTGAGAAATTTTTTTTTTTTTTTTTGGCTGGTGCAGCATAAGCCTCAGGCTTCCTTGCACCATATGGCTAATAATAATAATAATAATAGTCTGGGAAGACAGTTGCCATAAATAGATGCACATGGCAAAAATGCTATTGCAACAGTACTGGAAGGATTGTGCAGAAGGGCTGAGAAGTGGCAGTTGAGTTTTGGCATTGATAAATGCAAGGTGCTGCATATGGGTAGCTGTTGTTGTTATAGGATTTTAAGTGCATCAGCAACTTAGACCATATGGCACTGTATATATTATGTCTGTAAATTGCATCTGTTCTTTGGTCAATTTGCCTGTTTGCTAGATGAAAAACCAGAGTTTCTGGGAGGAAAAAATCATTTTCCCCTTGTCTGAGACAGATTAGCTAAGTCACATTGCGAAAAAAGCCCATAAAAATTCCTCCCATCATCGACAATATACAATATTCAAACTCAGTTTTTTTTCCCCTGATGAGGGAAGGATGGTGATTATATCAACTATGCTACTCATTAGGGAAGCATAGTCCCAGAAGGGCATGCCAACTGTGTGATGCCAGACTTGGTACTGGAGAAAGAAAGGGACCTGGTGGGAGTTCTGCAGTCGGATTTTCTGAGCAATACAGAGGGGCTATTGAGATGGCTCACAGGGTTTTGCCAGTGATATACAGGGATTGTTGGTGTATGCTTATCAAGGCCTCATGAGTTATACACTGGGTGGCAACATTATTAGGTGTACCTACCAAATAGTGAGTATGTCATCCTTTAGCCCTTACTACAGCATGGATTCGTTGTGCATGGACTCAACGAGATGCCTTAAGCATGTCACAGAGATGCTCTTCCACGTTGACTCAATTGCTTCCAATAGTTGTTGCAATTTGGATGGTTGTAGATCTCTACCCCAAAGCACTTGTTCCCATGATCATGTCAGTATCGATATCCCATAGCTGTGCAATTGAATTGAGATCTGGTGACTGCGGAAGCCACTGTCTTTTATTAAATTTTATCTAATGTTCTTGGAACCAGTTCTGTACAAATTTGTCCTTGTGGCATGGCATATTATCCTGTTGGAGGAACCTATTTGCATATTTTAAATTTTTTTTATGAAAACCCCAAACACGAGAGGTATTAGAACCTATAGTACTTAGTACCGTGCTTAGGTTGGAGGTTGAGAAGATGACATTAGACTTGAACTTCTGTAGACTGTAATTTTCAGGAAATATGTATGAAGGAAGGCTGTAACAGAAAACGGCAGTTGAATGAATAAACAAGGAAAATGAAAAGTTAGTTCTATGAGTTTGAAGTTGGACAGTAAATGGATGTTAACTGGTGGTGGCATGTGTTTGGACTGTTTTGAAAGAGTGACCTGGAATTATAGAAGCCAATTCAGAAGAACAGTGCCCATGGAAGTATCTGTAGTAAAGGCATGCAGCAGAAACAGTACATCTATGACACAGAGAGTGGAGAGACTCTGTTAGAGATGAGTCATTAATTAACCTAACTGCCCTCTTCTGAATGGAATCTAGAAGCCTGAGAGAGGTTTTGGTTGCCTGCCCCAGATGTGGGAACAATATTCCATGGTGGGGCAGATTTGCAATTTGTACAGAGTGAACAGCTATTTGGAAGAAAAGTAATGCTGTGAAAGAGAAAACAAAGTTTTTTAGATGTAGAGGAAGCAATATTTGTAATGTGCTTGTGCCAAGAGAGAGAGAGATTAGAAGTCAGGGTAATCCCCAAAAGAGATATATCATTTTGACTAGAAATCAGAGTGTCACCAAAGATAAGCATAGGAGCAGAAGAATCCTTTTTTGCGAGATATAAGACAAGGTTGAGTTTTAGAAGGATTGAAATCAACTAATTTTTTGTCTTTGCCCCACTAGAGAATTATGTGAAGATCGGCATTTAAGGAATTGGTAGCTGATATTTGAGAAGTTGAATCTGATTTAGCAGGGCAAGGTTTCTCAAACTGGAAAGTGGAATTCAATGTGCTATCATCAGCAAAATTATGGATAGGATTTCTGGTCAATGGAAGAAGGTCATTAATATACAATAGGAAAAGAGTGGGAGGAAAGAACTGAACCTTGGGGGACACCAGCATTAGTGGAGAAGTTAGAAGACAGAGAGCCATCTACCATCACCCTCACTGAGCAGTCAGAGATAAAATTGGATAACCAATTACAAAACCAGTTGGCAAACCATAAGCTTGTTTAGAAGACCTTTATGCCAAACACGATCGAAAGCCTTTGAGATGTGAAGAGCAACTACTTGTGTTTCACTGAACTTTTCCATTGAATTTGTCCATAAATGGGTAACATAAGCCAGAATATCACCAGTGGATCCATACTGGCAATCATTGATCAGACAGAAGGCTTCTAGATAGTTTAATAGTTAGCAGTTAACTTATTTCTCCATTACTTTAGAAAGAGTAGAAGTAATTGGATGGGAGGGATTTGTCACCCTTTTTAGGAACTGGTTGGATATGAGCAAATTTCCAAGTAGAAGGAAAAACACCTTTGGAATAAGAAAGTAAAAAAAAGGCTGCAAAGAACAGGGGTAAGTTCAGGAGCACAGGTTTTGAGAACAAGCAGAGAAATACCATCAGAACCTGGAGCTTTCTTAGCATCAAGATTCGTCAAAATCCTTTTGACGTAAGACCACAGAGGCATTGAATGGCGTATGGTGGGATATGTGTTACCAAGATCATTAATACATAAGTTGGAAACGAAATGGGATGCTGGCAGGTCAGCTTTATCCTTGGCTGAAGTGACAATCTGGATTTGACAGAAGTGGGAGCAGAGACAGGCAAAAGTTGCGGTCAATAGCTTTGGCAAGAGAGACCAGAATGCTCGGCTACCATTTGGGCAAGAAGCAAGTTTTCTACTCTTAGCCTGTTCAAAATCTAGTTTGGACTGATTAATAACTGCTTTACAATTGTTGCGAGCTCTGGTGTAGGCAGAAAATTAAACTGAAGAAGAATTTGGAAACAAGCCAATTATGATATGCAACATTCTTCTCCTGAATAGCTTTAGCACATTTATTGGAAAACCCAGGTTTAGATAAAGGACGAGATTTTAAAGTGGAATGTGGAATAAAGGATTCTATTCCAAAAGAATAATTTAACTGACATGATCTGAGTAAACGTTGACATCAGAAGTTTTGAAACAGTAATCAGACCAAGGAAGGGAAGAAAATAAATCTCGCAGGTCATTCCATTTTGCATTCTCGTAATGCCAAACAGCATGTAGGTGAGTGGTCAGGAGTGCAAGTGCAGTAGCACACGCCCTTTGAGTGGACCGGGGTCCAAGTCCATGACTGCTAAATACGATTAACATTTGTATTGATTGATTTATTGAAAACTCCACTGACCTGGTGGTCGTGCCAGAGTATAAACAAAAACATGAGGTTGGGAATAGCCATGAGATAAATCTTCATTGGAGAAGAGAATCACCAAGTTGTGATCTGAGATGCCTAAAGGACCACTCACTTCGACTGTGTACTTAGAAGGTTGTTTGTGAGAAAATGATCAAGTGTGTTGGCTGTAGGTTTAGGATTGTCCGGTATTCTGATAGGTAAATGAACAGTCTGTCCAAGGTCATTAGCAATTGCAAAAGCTGCAGCATCTTGTTCAGCTGGGTCTGTGTGACTAGAAAGTGGAAGCCAGCTGGAGTCATGAACATTAAATTTACCAACGAAAATTATCTCACTGTTAGGAAAGTTGAACTGGAGAAAGTCAAGTTGCATCCTTCCTAAAATGAGGCCTCCAGATCTGTATGCAGTACTCAAGGTCACGCAAGGTAAACAGTTTTATGATAATTTTTTTCATTATACACTATTTTAATAATCCTAAAAATCGTGGAAAGCTAAAAAAAAATAAAAAAAATTGGCCCACCATTTATAAAGGTTGCCCACCCCTTTGCATAAGGTATAATGTAACACTTGATAGCATCTGCATTTAAGAATCCCTTAGCTTACTGTAGTATTGTCAATTAAAAAAATGAATTGAAATTGATTAATTAAACGGAAATCATGCCCCAGATTAGAGCTAAAAAGCAACGAGCACAAAGTAAAGTGTGTTAGCTGTCTGACGGCACCAGAGGTTTCCCCCATCTCGGCATTGTATACTCTGTTTGTGTATCACAGTACTCTCTGGAGGCCAGAGATTTAAAAGTGTGTGGGAAGTGGGCTATCGTGTACTGTTATATTCTGTTGTTCTTCTGACCATTTAGCCATTAGTACACTGGCGGCAGGTTAGGAACCCAATAGTTTTTTTAAGTACTCTGGCAAAAAGCAGGAGGGAATGCTGTGGCTCGGGAGAGAACCGAAGTGGGCGATTCTCCTACTATTCACGGTCTAAAAAAATTTGCAATGTTCGCCGATCTTTCTTGAACAGGACGTGTTACAGGACTTTGTGTGTTTGGTGCAGATAGTGTGAAGAAATTAGGTGCTCTTGAAGGAATGAAAATGGTGATTCATCAAGCTTTAAGCTGTCAAACTCAATGTCATAGCTCACTCTTGTGCATCAGCCTAAATAGCGGTAATCCCCAGGATAGAATGTGCTGGTGAATATTGTCAGGGAAACGGGAAATATATTGTACAAGAAGGATAAGTGGAATAGGACCAGGGTATGTCAGCTAGGGGCAAAAGTAGATGATGTTGTAGAGCACATATAATAAGATATAGTGTTGTACACGTTAGCACTAATGATATTAAGAGTTGGAAATATAGGCCTTACTTACTTAACGGCAATGTTAGGAAAAAGTCGCCAGTTAGAGTTGAATTTGAATGTGTGTGGATAGACATGATAGGAGGGAGTACATGCTGAGAGCTTTGTCAATCAATTCGGTCCTGGAGAGAATGTGCAAGGCTCATGGGTAGAAATTTTCTTACTGTGGTCTGTGCTTGTTAACAGGGGAGACTGTTTTTACAGGAATGGGATACACTTAAATTGAAGGAGTGTTGTTGTTGTAATAGGGTTTTAGGAGCATCAGCAACTAAGGTCATATTTCTCCTTGTATACTGTCTGTAAATTGCATGTGTTTTGAGGTTCATTTTCTGTTTGTTTGTTTGACGAAAAACCCCAGTTTCCGGGGATAAAACCATGCTACCCACTCCTGAGATCGAGCATCAGCCAAAAAAAATCACATCATTCCCTCCAAATGCCTGTCCAGTACCTACTTAAATTTATTCAACCTATCAACTTCCACAACGACAGATGGAAGTTTGTTCCAGCAATTAACCACCCGCTGGCTAAAGGCAAATTTCCGCACATCTATTCTACATCTGTCCTTTCTTAATTTGAATTTATGCCCCTTAGGTTCGTAATCTGAACAAGTGGAAGGATCCCATCAGAATTCAGCGTGCTGAACCTATTCAAGGCCTTATACACCTCAATCAGATCACCGCGCAGGTGCCTAGTCTTCAGCCACTGCAATTTGCAGAACTTAAGCCTCTCTTGATAAGAGGATCCCTTCATTCCCCTCCCCAATCTTGTTGCCCTTCTCTGTACACGCTCAAGTAAATCTACAGCCTTCCTAAAATGAGGCCTCCAGACCTGTGCGCAGTACTCAAGGCGTGGCCTGACCATTGCCTTATACAGAGGGATAATCACCTCCTTTTCCCTGCTAGCAAAATTCCTATATATCATTGACAAAACCCCATGACCTGCCCTGGCAGCCTGTCTGCATTGCTCAGAAAACTTCATATCTGCCTGCACAATTACTCCCAGGTCTTTTTAATTTTCTACCACCTTAAGTGTAGTACCACACAGTTGGTACGTTTCTCTGGGGTTACTTCTACCCATATGCAGTACTTTGAATTTGTCAAGGTTAAACTTCAGTTGCCACTTGTTAGCCCATTTGCCCAAATTATCCAGATCCTGTTGCAGTAGCACACTGCCATTACTGTCATTAACAACCCTGCTAACCTTTGTATCATCTGCAAACTTCGACATTAAGCTGATATACCTTCATCAATATCATTGATAAATATACAAAACAACAGTGGACCTAACACCGAACCCTGTGGGACCCCACTAATAACATTAGTCCAAGGAGAGCAGCACCCATTGATTACCACCCTCTGTCTTCTCCCACTTAACCATCCTTTTATCCATTGTAGCAACTTACCCTTTATACCATTCTGCTCCAATTTGTACAAGAGTCTTCCATGCGCAACAGTGTCAAAAGTTTTGCTGAAATCCAAATATATGATATCAAAATGATTTTTTGCATCCAGTTCCTTTTTAACCACATCATAATATCCTATCAAATTTGTCAGACAAGACTTTTTCTTAACAAACCCATGCTGCGTCTGAATTATTGCTGCAGTCTTGTCTAGATGATCCTGCAATGCATCTTTAACCACGACTCCATTATTTTACCCGGAACAGAAGTTAAACTAACTGGTCTGTAATTACTCGTGTCACCCTTCGATATCTCTGTGTGAATTGTGGATACATTTGCACATCTCCAGTCCGTGGGAACCTCCCCTGAGTCCAAGGACGCTCTCATAATTATGGGTAAGGGTTTGCTTAGTTGCTTTGCTGCCTCTTTTAATATAACTGGATAGATCCCATCCACCCCAGGTGCTTTTCTTACGTTTAACTTCAACAATTTCTCTGCCACTTTGCTCGCAGTTATTACAAAATCATTGAGTATCCTGCTACAATTTGATAACCTTCTGTCATTTTCAAACCTTAATAATTCCTCACGTGTGAATGTAGATGCAAAATACTCATTCAGTTTGTTTGCTATCTGAGCAGGATCATCAACAGTCGAACCATCGATGTCAAGTGGACCAATCAGATTCATCCCCTTCCTTTTAGAGTTTATATAAGTAAAGAAATCCTTGCTGTTTTTATTAGCATCTTTTGCTAAGGATTTCTCGTAAGTCTTTTCCGGGTGGAAAAGACTTAAGTCTTTTTCACCCGGTGTGGGGAGGGCAGCGATCCTACCAACAGTGCTAACCATGAGGGCAGAAGGGACGCAACAATATTTGCTGATGCTATTGAGGAAGTGTTAGATGGTTTAGATAACTGCTAGCCTGACTAATAGATTGACAATAGCCTCAGGCAGGGATGAAAGTGATTCTTGCACTGCTATTGGAACGAGCATCAGCCTTGAAAACAAGGTCCTGGGAATCATCCTGAAACTAACTGCATGGACTGTGTTAAGCTCATAATTAAGAGTAAGAACATGTTCATGTTCACCAGTGATAGGAGTATAAAGATAAATTAGAAATACTGGTCACTACATCAAATGCAGACATTGTAGAAATAGCAGAGAAATGGTATCACTCAAACATAAGTGATGCTGAATTTGAATATGGAGAGTACAATGTATACAAGAAGGACAGACAGGACTGGAGAGGTTATGCTCTTATTAAGAAGCATATTCAATCTGAGTCGGTGCAACCAGTCAACATGGGTGATTGATTTAAGCAGTGGGAAAACAAAATTCAGTGTAGGAATGTGTTATAAGCCTATGATGAGTATACCAAACAACTATACAGAGAAACAGAGTGCGCCAGTAAATCAGAATGTGTGATAATGGAATTTTAACCTTCTAGATGTTGACTGGAATTTGTGAGTTGGTCACTTACACACTAGTAAGACTTTTGTAGATTTTCTGGATGACTGTTTTCTATAGCAACATGTTAGAAAGGCAACAAGAGGAAGCTGTCGTTGTGATAGGGTTTTAGGAGCATCGGAAACTAAGACCAATATTGCTCCGTGTGTATACTGTCTGTAAATTGCATGTGTTCTGTGGTCGATTTCTTTTTGTTGGACGAAAAATCTGAGTTTCCGGGCGAAAAACCATGCTACTCTTGCTTGAGAACGACTAACTCAGCCACGTTGTGAAAAAGGCCCAAAAAATTCCTCACCTCATTGACGGGACTAGAACTCGGATATTTTTCACCCAGTGTTAGGAGCAGGGTGATTCTACCAACTGTTCTATCCACGAGGGCGAAGAGGAAGCAATTCTCTTGATGTGGTTATCAGCAGTGGGTCTACATGTGTCAAGAATCTACAGGTAAAAGACCCACTGTGTGGCAGAAATCACTGTATACTAATGTAGAGTTTAATTAGGTATAATTCCTGTCAAGGGTATCTATCATAAACCCGTATTTGTGTCTGTAAATTGCGTGTGTTCTCTGGTCGATTGGCCTGTTTTGCTGACGAAAAACCCAAATTTCTGGAGGGAAAAACCTTGCTATATACGCCTTAGATCGACTAACTCAGCCACAGAGTGAGAAAAGCCGATTAAAGTTCTTCATGTCATCGACGGGATTCGAACCCGAGCCTTTTCCACCCGGTGTGGGGAGGTCGGTGATGATACCACTGGTAGCACAGTGGTATTTTTGCTATTGTAAGGGTGACTACAATAGTTTCATATCTGCGCGTGTAGCACAATGGCATCGTCACCGTTCTGGCCACGCCAGTTGGAAAAGGTTCGAAATCTGTCGATGATTTGAGGAACTTTTATGAGCTTTTTTCACTCTGTGGCCGAGTTAGTCGGTCTCAGGCGTAGATAAAAGGTTCCACCCTCAGAAACGGATTTTTCTTCCAACCAAACAGGAAAATCGACCAAATAACACGCAATTTACAGACATAATACATATATGGGTATATAAAATGACTTTTCGGGTGACTCTAATGTAATATATATATATATATATATTTACAGTAGTTTCAGACAGTTTTCAATTGTATGCGTTGGGACCAACTGATTATGTTACCAACAACAAATTTTAAATGGGACTCATAGAAGCAACTAAGCTTTTCATACGAACGAAGAAATACTGTTCAAGGTTTATACCTAATGGATGTCAGATGAACTATTGAGAAAAGTGGCAGAGAAGAAAAGTGCGTGAAATGCATATAAATAAACAGATGATTCAGAAGCCTATGGTAGATATAAATTAGTCTGCAATGCAGTCACAAAGGAGGTTAGGCAACCTAAGGCAGATTATGAGGTCTGTGGCAAAGAATGAAAAGAAAGCAGCAAATATTTCTATGCTTATATTAACAGAAGAAGGAAGGCATTGAATCATATTGAGCCACTTGATGTTTAATTGGATAACTGTTGGTGACCTTGCTCAGATTGCCGAAAAATTGAATAGGTATTTTGCATATGCATTGACACATGAGGCGGTAAAGTTTAAAGTGTTCGATGTCTAACGGCCCCAGAGGTATCCCCCATCTCTGCGTTGTGTATTCTGTTTGTGTATCACAGAACTCTGTGATGGCCAGAGGTTTAAAAAGTGTAATGTGTGTTAGCGGTGTGTAGTGTTATGTTGTTCTTTCGACCATTTAGCCGTTGGGCCCCTAGTGGGACCACTGTTGCCCATACTTAGCCCCTAGGAGGCAAGTCAGGCAGTAGAAGGATATTAAATACTCTGTCACCTAATTTCCGAAGATTTCAGAAGCAAGGCCTAAAAGAAATAATAATAATAATAACTAAAAATGGGGATGCCAAAAGTTTATCATGGTCCAATGAAGCAACGGATTTAAGAGAATACATGGGAACATTGCAGTAGTCTGCATGCATCGCCAACCCCAACTCAGTTGAACATCTTTGAGATGAACTGTAATGCAAAATTACGGTAAGAGTATGCAGACTTCTTTGTTAGTGGAGCTCATGAATGCCTTGAAGAGTAGAACTCAGCCACCAGCTTTCTACCAGAAATGTAGAAATATTTCTGGTAGACAGCTATTAGTAGAAATATTGTCCATGATGTACTTAAGCTGCAATTACGGATGAAATGTCTGCCTTTTAATAAATGATTTTTTTTGTTCTTAATTAACTGTAAGTGTTAAAATGACGAACTTCATTGGACACTTGTAGTTATAAAGTAAGTCCTTCTTTACCAAAAGTATAAAAATTTTCTGGAAGATTGCAGTGTGTACGTTTCCTTTTTGCTCTGTGCATTGTACTCATAATCGTGGGCTGGGCTACAGAGTTTTGTAAAAAAAAAAAAAAAAATACTGCAGCCATTATCAACCCACTGCAGGATGGAAGCCTCCTCAACAATTCATGTTGAGGGAAATGGACCAAATCTGCCACGCTGGTCCAGTGCGATTGGCAGATCGACCGTATTTAGCAGTCAGTGCGATTGGCAGATCGACCGTATTTAGCAGTCAGCGGCTTGAACCCCGATATATTCAAAGAGCGTGTGCTACTGCACTGCCGGCTACGGAGGCCTCTTTGTCAATGATGATTGTATTAATTCTTAAACTTGCATAAAAACGAACAGCTCAGGTCAACATTACGCCCGTTGCTTATTTTTCAGGTGCGATATTGAAGGATGACTTTGACAAAGACAAACCGAATAAAAACGCATCTTATTCACTTAAATTACACTTTTTTAAACTATTATAGTTACAAATTTAAAGAAACAGATAATTATTATGTTATTTGTCGAAAACTTCATAGTGCATTCCGAGAGGCTTAGTGTTCTTCTTTCTAGATTATGAAAGGCGGATACTAACTCCTCTTCGGATTTTAAAATGTGACAACCCTACTGCTTTATCTCCTGAGTTTTCCAAATTTGTATTATGGTGCTCTTGTCGGTTTTGTATTATTAGATTTCTTTTCATTTTTTGTATTATGATTAAATTACATTTTCTTTGTAGCCGCACGAAATACACTGCGGTATTTGGTGCGGTTACACGATAACTGGAATAAAAGGAAACAGCCACAAGTCGCCAAAAAAAAAAAAAAAAAAAAAAAGGAAAACGTTTTGTTTTCCCCTGGTGATATTATACTGAACTAATAAACGACATCATGTTACAGTGATTTATTATGAATCATTTGTTTTCTTTCTTTCATGTGTTTTATTAACTTAATAGGATATGGAAGTCGTTAAGAAGGCCAGTAGGTGACACAAATTATTAACTGGCACGTTTGGTTTATTTAATAGATAATAATTTATGAATAGGACGTAATACCAATAGTTGCATGCTGATTGGTTCAAATGTTAGGCCTAAATATAATTTCAGCTTTTCTAACGTATATCATCAAGCTAGAGCAGGGTTAGGTTGAGGTATGGTATAGTGCTTGTTGTTTTAACGTATTTTGAGATTTGTATTAGCTTTTATGACTGTGGTAAATTAAAATAACAGTTATTTATAGCAATACTATATTATTTTTGTTCAGTGTTTCTTCATAGTTGTAGCTACTGATTATATATCTCGAAAAGTTATGTCGCACACACTAGGCGATATTACAACTGTTGCATCCGTTAATTCCACATCTGGCACATTAGGTAATAATGGCTCAAGTAATGTAAGCGATTCTGTTACTTCTTCAAATATTGTGAGTAGTACTACTTCTAGTTCGATGGGAACAGCTAATAGTGGACAAACAACCCAGACAAAAAGAGCTGGTCAGCCTTTATCAGACTTTTTGCTACAGTTGGAAGATTATAGTCCTACGATTCCGGATGCTGTTACAGCATATTATTTGAATTCTGCTGGGTTCGAAGCCTCAGATCCAAGAATTGTGCGTTTAATATCTTTAACTTCGCAAAAATTTATATCGGACATAGCTAATGATGCATTACAACATTGCAGAATGAGAGGTGCTGGTCAGAGTAAAAAGACGATTAAAGACAAACGATATACTTTAACCATGGAAGATCTGATGCCTGCTTTATCAGAATACGGTATTAACGTGAAGAAACCCCATTATTTTGTATGATTTTTTACTGAGCTTTTATTTATTATATACATTTAGTATTGTAAATGTTTCATTAGTATTCTGTTATACGGAGTACTTTTGCTATATGATAATAAATTTTATAAACTACAGATTTATAATGGCAACACTCACTAATGATAAGATATAAACACTAACAAGAAATAAAATTTTATGCTCGTTAATACGAATAAAGTGTTAGTATTTTTTTTTTTTTTTTTCCACCACTGGTTAGTGGTATTTCCTTGCAATGATAGAAAGGTACAGTGTGAATCAAAGGAAAATGTTTATTTATCAGCTCTGAAACTTTAAAAGTGGCTTTCCTTAATGAAGTTAATACAATTTTGTGACAATAAACAATTTAATTTATTATGGTTTATAAATTTTCTGTACAGTGATTTTTTTTAAAAAGTTAATACGTAATTATTGACCATTCTTTACAATATAAAATATTTATAAATGTAGATTCTGTCATCAAGTAATATTGTATCTGTCCTAATATATGACTTATAACTGAATAATAAACAAACCAGTGCAATTGTCTTGTTTTGTGAATTTAATTTTTTTTTTTTTTTTTTTTATTACCTATTTTACTTTGTTGCAGTCTAGGAATGCCTGTTGATTTTGGGAGGATATCTCATTGAGGAATACTTATAGTAATATTTATTTACAGGTCTATTTTTCTAAAATGTTACAGATACAATTACAAAGTTATGCCCAAGTAACTCTGGGGAGGACTTTCCAACTTGAGCTGCTTTTCTTTTTATTGAAAATCAGAAAATTCATCAAAAACAGGGTTCATATTCAGAACTCTGAATTTAAGAATTGGTAAAAATCCATATCTTGGGTACTAGTCCATATTTTGACGAATGAATAGGAAAAAAGCAGTGATTGCAGATGCCCCTGCTTTCCCCACCCACTGTCCCCCTCGGTTGATATCCCTAGGGTGTTTTTGCCCCACTTGCTGCTGTTTTTAAATTGGGAACTCATTTTCCGATTTTAAAACAGTTGGATGGGGGATAAACACCTTACCTAAACTAAGCACTCTTCCCCCCCTTCAAAAACACAAAACAGTCGAAAAGAAAACACCTTCACAATAATCACCCAATCACAGAACTCGACCATATAATCACTCCTTTCTATGACCACATCCACTGCACAGAGACAAGTGGTACCCAAATAATGGAGTTTAGTCTAAGAATTTTATTTCTCTGAGAAAAGAGAAATGGGCAAAAAGTGTTACATGCCTCATGCAGAAATTGTGTATATTAATTTGTGGGGAATTGCATGTACTTGTGGTATTACTGATTTATTAAAATATGCCATTTTACTATTGATATGAATATATACAAAGGGTACTAGGAAAGTTTTGCAATACAGCTTTGTTTATTTAATTTTTTAAAAGTAATTTCCTCTACATTCAATACACCTCTCCATCCTCCGAAACCAATCTTGAAACCAGTTCTGCCAAGTTTCACTAGGCAGTAAAGCACACTCGTTGTCCCAAGCCCGTAGAAGGTCCTCATCACTGGAAAACCGCCTCCCTTTTAGCTTCATTTTCACATGCGGGAACAGTGCAAAGTCGCAGGGAGCAAGGTCTGGACTGTAGGGAGGGTGCTCGAGAAGTTTCAGTCCTGTCGTGGTCAAATATTCGGTGCAGGCTTTGGTGCTGTGAGCTGCAGCATTATCGTGATGGAGGTACCAGGTGTCCATTCTTGACTTTGGCCGCAGGTTCTTCATAGATCCAATGACTTTAGGCAGGCATTGTTCAGTATACCACTTAGCTGTGACTGTCTTCTGCGTGTCCAAAACGGCACGTTCCACAATTCCACTCGATTTGAAAAATACAGCTATCATTTTCTTTTTTACAGATCGGGATTTTCTGACAATTACGGGTGTGTCGTCATCATCAAAGACCCAAACTTTGTTTTGAGCCTTGGTCGGCAGATCGTAATAGTACAGCCAAGTCTCGTCACCTGTCACGATGTTGTTCACATACCGAGATTGTCCCTTATCAAACTTTTTTAACATCTCCTGGCACCAAGTCACACGTCGTGTCATCTGCTCTTCAGTCAGTTGATGCGGCACCTAGAGAGAACAAAGTTTCTTCACGTGCAAATGACCTTGCAGAATCGAACGAATTGCTGGTGCATTTAGGCCCAAAGTATCCTCTATCTGTTAGTAGGTCACTCGCCTGTTTTCGTCAAGCATTTTCCTCACAGCAGTAACGTTTTCCTCCGTAACTGACGTTCGTGGCCTTCCCGGCCTCTCAGAATCCTCCAGAGTGAAATTTCCCCTTTGGAATTCTCTATACCACCTGAATATCGTTGTACAATGTGGACAATCATCATCTAGTGCAAGAGTCATTTCTTCTAAGCACTGGTCTATGGTTAAACCACGCAGGAAATTATACCGCAAAACTGTCCTTATCTCATTTCGTGACCACGATGCCATCGCAAGCACTTTACACTCTCACTACTAATGAATAACTGAGCCCATCGACTTGGCGCGGCGGCTGCTATGCACGTATGAACAAGTCTCATCATGCAGCAACAAGCAGCTTCCTGTGATTCATTGTTGCGTCATATTGCAAAACTTTCCAGTACCCTTTGTATAAGTAGGTCAAATCAGATATATTTAGTCAGTTCAAGGAATTAAATTGTGTAATTTCTTTTCAGTTTGAAATATAGCTGTCAATCATGCTGATTTTATTTATTATAAATATAGGGGTGGACAAAATAATGGAAACACCTGAGATAAAACTAATAGAGGGATTTGCCCCTCTATTACTCTGTTCCAATTATGGTCCCACTGCCATTACTTCTACTCTATCTAAAGTAATGGAGAAATCAATTAATTGCTAACTCTTAAACTACCTAGAAACCTTCCATCTGATCAACGATCGCCAGTATGGATTTCGTCAGTGTTGATCCACTGGTGATATTCTGGCTTAGGTTACCCATTTATGGACTAAATCAATGGAAAAGTTCGGTGAAACACAAGCAGTTGACTCTTAACATCCCAAAGACTTTTGATCGTGTTTGGCAAAAAGGTCTTCTAAAGAAGCTTCCATCTTATGGTTTGCCAACTGTTTTTTGTAATTGGTTATCTAGTTTTCTCTCTGATTGCTCACTGAGAGTGATGGTAGATGGCTCTTTGTCTTCTAACTTCTCCACTAATGCTGGTGTCCCCGAAGGTTCAGTTATTTCCCCCACTCTTTTCCTCTTGTATATTAATGATCTTCTTCCATTGACTGGAAATCCTATCCATAGTTTTGCCGATGATAGCACATTGCATTCCACTTTCCATTTTGAGAAACCTTGCCCTGCTCAATCAGCTTCAACTTATCGAAAATCTGCTACCAATTCCTTAAATGCCAATATCCAGGTAATTCTCCAGTGGGGCAAAGACAACTTAGTTGATTTTAATCCTTCTAAAACTCAGTCTTGTCTTATATCTTGCAAAAAGGATTCTTCTCCTCCTATGCTTATCTTTGGTGGCACTCCGATTTCTAGGCAAAATGATATATCTCTTTTGGGGATTACCCTGACTTCTAATCTCTCTTGGCACAAGCACATTACAAATATTGCTTCCTCTGCAGCTAAAAAACTTGGTTTTCTCTTTTGCTCTTGGCGTTACTTTTCTTCCAAACAGCTGTTCACTCCGTACAAATCGCAAATCTGCCCTACCATGGAATATTTTTCCCACATCTGGGGTGGTGCCCCAAAACCTCTCTCAGGCTTCTTGATTCCGTTCAGAAGAGGGCAGTTAGGTTAATTAATGATTCATCTCTAACAGAGTCTCTCCACTTGCTGTTTCATAGACATACTGTTTCTGCTGCATGCCTCTTCTACAGATATTTCTGTGGGCACTGTTCTTCTGAACAGTGGCTTCTATAATTCCCGCTCTCTCTTTCAAAACAGTCCGAACACGTGCTGCCAACATCCATTTACTGTCCAACTTCAAACTCACAGAACCAACTTTTCATCTTCCTTGTTTATTCATTCAACTGCCGTTTTCTGAAACAACCTTCCTTCATACGTATTTTCTGAAAATTACAGTCTACAGAAGTTCAAGTCCAATGTCAACAAATACCTTCTTTCATCTTGTCAACCTCCAATCCAAGCACGGTACTAAGTACTATAGGTTCTAATACCTCTCGTGTTTGGGGTTTACTTAAAAAAAAGAAAAACAGTTTTTGTGATGGCCATATGACATATTTATGAACAAGCACTGATAACTTTTTTTTTTTTTTTTAGTTTCTTGCAGGTAATACTGTGAAGAAAATATGATAAAATCTGATGTTTATCTGTAGGTGATATAAAAAGTTATGTGAAAAAAATGACCAATCTGACTGAATTCCAAAGAGGTCAAATCATGTGTGTTTAGCAGGGGTATTGGTGACGAAACTGCTGATTTGTTTAATGTATCCAGAGCAACTGTATTGAAAGGGATGTCTGTATTGACCAAGTATGGAAAAACAAAATCTGATAAGACTAATTGTGGCAGGAAATTGACACTGAAAATGACTAATCTGACTGAATTCCAAAGAGGTCAAATCATGCGTGATTAGCAGGAGTATTGGTGACGAAACTTAATGTGTTTCAACAATTTTTAGCAAAACATTTTGGCAAGAACTTTATGAAACTTAAATTTATTGCAGAGCCACTATTGCCAAGCCACTCTGGTAATGTTAAAAAGAGAATGCAGTGGTATAAGATGCACAAAACTTGTCATATTTTTAGATGAATCATCATTCACATTTTCCAATGTTGGAAAGAGTTGACATTTGGTGAATGCCAAAGGAAGCATATCATGTGCGCTTTCTTGTTTCAACTGTCAAACTTGGAGGATCAAGAATAGTTTGTTCAGCAATATCTTCATATTCTTTAGGTCCTGTTATCAATCTGAATTAGTGAATTACTGCCACTGATTATCTTGATATGCTGAGTGACCAGATTCATTCCATGGTGCAAACATTGTTTCCTATAAATGATGTCATATTTCAAGATGATAATACTCCAATGTACACACACCAAATGTGGCCAGTCTTGGTTTGAGGAGCATGAAACTAAGTCTAAGCATTTTCTATGGTCTTTGAGGTTGTCCCAGACATTCTCTCAGATATGCCAGACAGGTTGTACTTGCTACCTGGGTGACTAAAACGCTGATGGAACTGATATTCGGGTGACACTCAAGTCAAGTGGACCCAATTTCGGCAAAGTCCGGATGGTCTGTGACAGCCAAATCCTCTGTTTGCACCTTCACGATGGTGGGACTGTTAGTAATCCTGGGTATAACACGGTGGGGGAACACCCAGGTGTGAACCAATATAAGCAGGGGTCGAGGTGTGGCACCCACACCACATGGAGTAATGGCGCCCCTCTGTGTTACCAGGCAGTACTAGGTGGTAGATGACTCTCATCAACCGGTGCAATATCACCACATTGCTTATTGGAAGCTTGAAATGGTGGAACCCATGTTTAGTCTCCAGAGCTAAGTTCTGGTCAACCCTTCCCCATCATACAGTATGTTGATGACTTTTGAGGTTATGATGGACATCGTGGCGAGATCCAATCTTCCTTACATTTCGAGGGTACAGCTCTAAAACGGTATTTGCAGGCTGGCCGCTAGTTAGTACACTGGACCGAGCCTATTGGTAACTTTCTAGGAGGCTTTCAGATCATCATCATCATCAGCCATTTTCAATCCACTGCAGGATGAAGGCCTCTCCAGCAACTTTCCAGTTCTTTCTGTTTTGAGCACTGGCCATCCATTTACTACTCAAAACCTCATGAATTTCATCTATCCATCTCCGCCTTTGTCTTCCAGGTTTTCTTCTAGCTCCTCTTGGGTACCATTCTGTTATTTTCTTAGTCCATCTGTCATCATGTCTTCGAGCTATGTGTCCTGCCCAAGACCATTTTAGTTCTTTAGTTTTGATAAGAATGTCCTTTACTTGAGTTTGCTGCCTAATCCATGTGTTTCTCTTCTTATCTAACAGTCTGATTCCCAATATAATTCATTCCATTCTTCGCTGTGTAGTTCTTAGCTTCTCTTCCATTCTTTTGGTGAGTGCCCAAGTTTCACTTCCATAAGTCATGGTGGGGAGTATACATTGATTCATTATTTTACGTTTCAGACAAACTGGGATATTGCTCTTCGGTATGTGACTATATTTCCTGAATGCTATCCATCCAAAATTTATTCTTCTCTTGACTTCCAGCCATTTATCATTATTACAGCTAATAACTTGTCCCAGATAAGTATATGACTCCACCTTTTCAATTACTGCTCCTTCAATCATTATTTCCCTTTCCGTGGCATACTTGTTCATCATTACTTTTGTTTTAGCCATATTCATCTTTAGTCCAAAATCCTTACTAACTGTGCATAACTGATTAAGATTTTCCTCTAATTCTTTGGGATCGTGGCTTATGACCACAATGTCATCTGCAAATCGTAAATGGTTTAGGTACTCTCCGTTCACATTGACTCCTTTCTGCGACCAGTCTAATCTTCTGAAAGCTTCCTCAAGGGCAGCAGTAAACAGCTTCGGAGATATTGTGTCTCCTTGTCGAACTCCTTTCTCGATTTTAAATTTGCTACTGTCTTTGTCTAGTCTAATAAAGGATGTAGCATTCTCATATATTTTCTTCAAAATCATAATATATGGAGTATCTATGCCTTGTCTTTCCAGTGCCCGAAACATTGCCTTATGCTGTATGGAGTCAAATGCCTTTTCATAATCCACAAATGCCAGGCATAATGGTGTTTTGTATTCATTTGCTTTCTCCATTAGCTGTGATATTACGTGAAGGTGATCCATAGTTGAGAATCCTGTCCTAAAGCCAGCTTGCTCTTTCAGTTGATTCTCATCCAGTATTCTTTCTAATCTGTTAGTAATGACCCTTGTGAACAACTTGTAGATGTGGGATAACAAGCTAATTGGTCTATAATTTCCAATTTCTGATTTTTCTCCTTTCTTATGCAGCAAAACTATGATTGCATTATTCCACTGCTTAGGCAGCACACCTTTTCTAATGCACTTTGTGAAGAGCCTTGCCAGTTTTTGTGTTATGTCTCTTCCTCCCAATTTTAACAACTCTACAGTAACTTCATCTTCCCCCGGGGCTTTCCGATTCTTCATTTTCTTCAATGCATGTTCTACCTCATCAGGAAGAATATTGGGTATGTCGTATGTGTTGCTACTTTGCAATCCATCTTCCCCACTGCTGGTATTATTCCCTCGCTCCTTGTATAATTCTCTATAGTAGTCTTCTGCTATTTGAATTATGCCTTCTCTGCTGTTTATAAGTACACCATCGCTATTCTTCAATTTCAGTATCATTTGTCTTTCTGTATTACTGCTCATGGCTGCTGATTTAAATCCTTTGTTTTCCCTTAATGCTTGTTCTACTTTTCTTGTGTTAAATCTTCTTATGTCCTCTCTGAGTCTCTTTCTAATGGCTTTGCATAACTCGGTATACTCAATTTTCTCCCTGTCAGTGTTTTTCTTGCTCTTCATTTGTCGTCTTTGGTTCATCATGACAAGTGTTTCTTGACTATAATTTTTTCTTCTTTGGATTTCTGTTTCCCTATAGGTTTCTTGGGCTTTATCACTTTCAGAAAGTTGTAATATTCCTCGTTGATATCTTGGTCCTGAGCAGTCTGCAGAAGCTCAAACTTGTTCTTAAGTTCCAGTACATACTGCTTTTTCTCCTCCTCTGTTATTTCAAAGACCTTTGTATTATTTACTCGAGTCAGTTTTTTCCTTTCCTTTCCTACATCTATATCAAGTGTACATCTTACCATTCTGTTATCACTTCCAACATTTACCTTATTCAGGACGGTAACATCATTCACAATATATCTTCTGTTAGTGAGGATGAAGTCGATTTCATTAGTTGTTAATCCATTTGGACTCTTCCATGTCCACTTTCTGTTCACCCTTTTCTTGAAAAAAGTGTTCATTACTGACAGTCCTTGAGATTCTGCAAATTACACACGTCTTTCACCTCTTTTATTTCTTTCACCAATTCCAAAATTTCCTATAGTTCCTCTTTCTGCGCTGTTTTGCCTTTTTCCAACCTTAGCATTGAAGTACCCCATAATACTAGTGTAGTGGGTTTTCTGCTCATCTAGAAGACTCTGAATTTCAGTGTACATTTCTTCAACCTCTTCATCATCATGGCTCGATGTTGGTGCATAAATCATTATAATCTTTAGCTTGTACCTCTTAGAAATCTTGAATATTAGTCTTGACACCCTTGGTGATGTACTTTTGAATTCCAAAATGTTGTTTTTAAAATCTTTATGGACCAGAAACCCAACTCCACCTTCACTCCTTTCACTGTTTCCATTGGTGTACAGCAGATTCCACTTGATAAACTTATAAGTGATTCATTTCTTCTTCTTGTTTCAGCCAAACCGATGATATTCCAATTCACATTTTCTAATTCCTTTTCCAGCTCTAATATCCTGTCTTCACCGATGAGTGATCGTATGTTATAACAGGCCAAGTTCAATTTCCGTGCATGGCAGCCTGGTCGTACCCAGAGATTCTTAGCACCCTCTGCTTCCACTCTGATCCTCTCGCTGCCGTAAGAGGGAGAGTGAAAGCTGCTGGGGACTGAGGGCCATTTGTATTGTTGTGCTCTCATTGCTGGAGGGTTTGGTCTTTTCCTCTTCATGCTGACCAGGTGTCTTGAAGAGAACCACTCTACACGTTCGTTGCCACCTAAGTGACGTAACAGGGCTTACCATCGAGAAGGTGTGCATGAGTGGATTTTAGGGAGGCAGGCCAACCGGACTTCTCCTAAATCTTCTGTAATAGAGAGATATTGGATCCATCAGTGTTTTAGGCTGAGTGTCTGATAACACACAGGATACCTGTTCCCCTCTAAGCCCCCCAGATCAGCTAGTGTATAATCTTGTTACCTCTACTCTGCCAGATAGTGACTGGAGGGAGTCCGAGTAGTGTGTATGGGGGGGGGGCATTGTCGAGGCCACGTTATGTCAAGGATCTGGGTATATTCTTACCGTGTGTATGCCATATCCAAAAATTTCATTACTTCATACAGCATGTCCCACCCACTTTTTCTTACCATTGAATATACTATGAATTGTCACGCTAATATAGTAAGCTTATATGCAAAAAGATCTAAACCTCCCAAACACTTCCTAGTTCATTTCAAAAATATACGTGGTGTCAATTCTAATCTTAGCAATGTCCATTTCCACTTGCAGTCTGCCAAACCCATGTACGTTTTCTGACAGAATCTCAGTTATCAGTTGATTCAACTACTGCTCATCTCAGTTGCCCAAATTATTCGTTGTATGATTCCTTTCGCCTCAAAGCTGGTACTTGTGCATATGTCCGTTCCGATATTCCCTGTCAGAGACTTGGTAATATGGAATCTCCTCTCTTCGATCTTCTCTAGCTTAAAATCTCTCTACCTCATTGTGTCAAATTCGTCTGTTGTCTCTAGTGTTCTCACAACTCCACCACTAATCACTTGGAGCTCTTTGACTTCCTCTCTTTGCAACTTGACTTTCTCCAGTCGAACAGCCGACCGGGCTAGCCGGGTGGGTAAAGTACCTGCCTAGCAACCTAAAGGTCGCGGGTGCGAATCCCGCCTCGGGCTTGGATCAGAGTACTGCAAAAACCTTGGGAGGTGCATTTTGGCCACAGAAGCCGATGCGCCAACAACTACCAGTCGAACTTTCACAACAGTGAGGTAATTTTCCTTGGTGATTTTAATGTTCACATCTCCAGCTGGCTTCCATTTTCTAGTCACGTAAAAAAAAAGAAAGAAATTGTTTTAAATTTTGGTATCCTAGCCAGATGTGTGTTAAGCATTTAAAAAAACTGTCTGTTTGAGGAAATAGGACCCAGTCGGAAGCGTGTGAAATTATGCCTGTATGTAGATGAAGTAGTTTATAAGTGGATAAAGTTGATCCGAGACCAAAATGTGCCAATATTAGGGTCATTATTAATAAAAGAAGAGGCTGTGGAGTACGCACCTTTTCTGGGGCATAAAACATTCCAAGCCAGTTCTGGTTGACTGGAAAAACTGTTCTTTCTAATACCCATTGGAAAGAAACAATTTTGAAAAAAAAAAATTTGAACAGGAGATTTTAAATTTCGATAGAAAGATGATGAAAGAAAACAGAAAAATGACAACTGCCCTGCCCACCTTCACTCGGTATCGAAACCTACAAGCGTGAAGCTTGTTTTCTTTCCTCCAAATATCTCGTCTAAACTGCAGCCAATGGGCCAAGAATTTGAAAATGCACTACCGAAGGTGCATCTGAACAAAATTATACTGAGAATAGAAACCAACCAACGTATAGATTCTGTTATAGATTAGCGGATGTGCATATTAGAGGTGACAAAAGTGTGGAGTCAAGATGTGATGGAAACAACGATTAAGAATTGCTTTGAAAAAGCAGGGTTTGCTAAAATGCCAATTAACACCATTGAGAGGGGATGATGAACTACTACAAGGCATTGAGCAATCTTGGGAAGAGTTCCAAGCGAGGTTTTATCATTGTTCTTGAATTTTTAGGAGTTGATAATGATGTCATAGTAGCTGAATATCCAAGTGACTCCAATATTGAGCATATTTAAAGAACTAGTGACAATATCGACAATGAGTTGGATGAAAATTATGGCAATATTAAACCTTCCAAACAAGAAATGTTGGCAGCATTTGAAACTTTGCATCAAGGCCTTCACTGGGAAGAAATTTAACATAAAATATATTTGATTGTTCAAACAAATGCGAACATTTTTATGAACAGTGTACAGTAGAATCCAGTGTGCAACAAAAAATAACCAAATATTTTACGACATAATTCTTAAAAGTGTACTAAGACATTGTATGCGTCATGTAGTAATTTCTTAATATTGTATGTATTAAAAAATTAATTATTTTAAAATGTTAGAAAATTTATTCATTCCCACTTGATTCTGATTTATTTCCCATCTTTTATTATATTTCTGAATTTACAGTATTTTTCACTGTTGAAAAGTTCATATTTCTTTATAACGAAATTTCTATTTAACGAATTTTTTCAAGGGAATGATCGATTTCGTTATATAGAGGTCCGACTGTATATATATTTTTACTTTGGCTGTTCTATGCATATTATGTAAACAACAGCCAAAATGAAGCATATCAATGGATCATTCATTTACAGCGATGAATTAAAAACAGCAGGTTAATTGCACGACAGTTACAAATATATTGTTAGTGGAGAAATCAAAAATAAGCGTTTTTTACTTGTTTGCCTTGATTTTTAACTTTTTTGTAGGCAATTTGATTTGTTGAGGTCTGCTTACCAACAGATGATTATTGGATAATGCAAGGATTAGATGGGTTTAAACTATTGAAATGTTTGCCAACTCTTGATCTTTCCATGAGTAGTAATTCATTTCAGGAATTTTTAAAGGACAAGATATAACAAGAAAATACCGTAACAATGAGTTTAAGGATGCCATAAGGATTAAATAATAAATTTCAACTTGTAACTTCCTTGAATATTCAAAAACATCACAGATTCTGCTATATTATATTTTCTTCGCAGCAAATCATTTTTTGGAAAGAGAATGATGTTAGAGTAATGTTGATGTATGTTAGTGTATATTCAGTATAAATTCTAATAAAGATATTTATTCGAGTTTATATAGTACATTGCTCTATCATTTCTCTTTTTTCAACAGAATTTGATAGCCTATATTATTCAAACAGACTATTTTGAGGTGTATTCTACAACTGGAGCCTATACTCAATGATCACTGAATTGTGACCACCCCATCTGTAATGGACTATGCCGCATAGCACACAGTACAAAAAAGCAAAACAGATTCTTATGCTAGAGCCAGGGTCGGCTCAAAGGTATATGGCACTCTTAGGCCACGTCGACTGATGACCCTCCCTTCCCACCGATGCGAAGATTTAAATTTTTAGAATGATTAATTTTACCAATTTGCGGCAAGGTTTAGAGGGTGTTTGTGGCCCTTAAAACTTGGCGACCCTAGGCCAGTGCCTACTTGGTCTTACCTTAAATCCGGCTGTGGCTAGATATAGAATAAGACGTGTCGTTTCCATGGCCTCCACATCAGAAACATCACATCTTATTGGTTGCTCATGGCCCACTGTGGTTAAGGTATACAGAGAATGTGTTTTTCATAAATAGTTCAGTCTCCTGCAAATAACTTTTTATTTATTTATTTATTTTTATATGAGAACCCCAAGCACAAGAGGTATTAAAACCTATAGTACTTAGTACTGTGCATGGGTTGAAAGTTGAGAAGATGAAAGAAGATACTTGTTGACATTAGGCTTGAATTTCTGTAGATTCTAATTTTCAGGAAATACATACGAAGGGAGGGTGTTCCAGAAAATGGAAGTTAATGAATAAATGGGGAAGGAAAAAAATTGGCTCTGTGAGTTTGAAGTTGGACAATAAAAGGATGTTGACTGGTTGTGGCATGTGTTCAGATTGGTTTGGAAGAGTGGCATGCACTAGAAACAGAATGTCTATGAGACAGAGGACCATGCAAGGTAAATGTTCGTGGTGAGTGAAGGGTGCAGTGACTTGTACAGGCTCAACAGCAGGGCACTGTGTATCAGTTTACATTGCAGTACAATATGGGGAATGCAAGAACAATATTCCAAATAATGATGTGCCACACACTCAGACATATGGGGTTCCACATCAGATGACCCAAGAGACACCCTTTTCTGATCATTGGCAATGGAAAATGCTGCAGTGTCAACAACATGCCGGTTGGACATTGAAGAACTGGAAATGAGTGTGCTGGTCGGATGAGTCCAAATACCTGGGGCAACATGCTGACAGATGTCTTCATATGTGTCACAAGGAACCACGAGTGCAGGGACCATTATGTGTGGTGCCACTATCCATGCAGGGAGGGTTGCTTAATATGGGGCATGTTTTGCTGGCGAGAACTAGAACCCCTGGTGCATTTGGACCAATGTTTCACTGGCGAGGTGTACTGGCAGCTCTTAGGAGACAATGTGCACCCTGCCATGTTGCATTTTTTCGTGGACAGAAACAGGATTTTTGAAGACCTCTAAATTCACCTGACTTCAGTACAATTGAATGCCTGTGGGATATTTTGGAATGGGAAGTGAGGTGTATTGACAAGCAACTGTCATCAATTACAGCACTAAAGATTTGCAGGCAGCACACCTGCAGTTCCCTATTGACACCTTCAGTCATCTAGTGGAGTCAGTGCCTAGGCAAATGGTGGGTTATCCATGCAAACAGTGGCCCAATGTGGTACCCATTATCCATAATTCAGTGATTACTCACTGTATATCTGCACCTATATGGCTGTTATTTTTATTATATTGTCATGCAACTGTGAATATGTCAACCTTAAACCAGGCCTGAAGCAGAACAACTACTTCAGGCCTGGATTTCGTGTAGGGGGTAGCTGTATCTGATAGGGCAAAATGCATGGAATGTGACTACAGGGATGAGATGAAGGAAATGCTGTTGGGAGCTTCAAGTAAGGAAATCTTTGCTCTTTTTTTGGCTTAATATCCACAAATACCAGCTTTCCTACTTCTAGGAGATCTCATCAAGTTCAGTTTCATAAATAGCCCAAAGACACTGTGGAATCAGTAGTGTTTTCATAAGGTATAATAGGAGTTGTCATTAACTGGGAAACTATTAATTGCCATGCAGTCTAGAGAATGATGTGAAAGAAGTTCTAGAAGCAAAATGAATTATGTGATTAACAAGTAGAGAGAGCAGATTACATCTTGGATGTTGGACATTATAGATGTAACACATTTCTACATCTGAAAATTAGCAGTAGTTAAGTAATGATCTGTATTACAAACTTAGCATCTGCAGCAAGAATTTAGCTTAGTAATAGCAATAAGAGTGCAAGAGCAGTGGTAGCATATACAAGTACCCACTTTATTAGGTTCATCTGCCTAATAGTAAGTGGGTCTTCATTGTGATATGGACTCAAGAAGATGTTGAAAGCTTGCCACAGGGATACTAGTCTATGTTGACTCAGTTGCTTACCTGTTGTCGCAAATTGGATGGTTGATGGTTTCTGAAGAGCTCATTCTACCTCATCCCACAGATACTCAATTGAATCAAGACCTCGTGTTTGGCGAAGTCACTGCCATTAGGCTACATACATCCACTCATGTTTGTGGAGTCAGTTCTGTATAATTATGGCCTTGTGACATGGTACATTATCCTGTTGGAAGTTCCCATTCACAGATAGATACACTACAGCTATGAATGGATGTGCTTGGTCGGAAACAATTTCTGTGTAGCCTGTGCCATCCAAGTGTTGCTCCGGTGGATCAAGGGGCCCCAATTTGCACCATGAAAATATTCCCCACACCATTATGCTGCCAGCAGCCTGCATTGTTGACACTTGGCAAGATAGGTCTACAGACTCATGCCGTTTTTGCTATATTCTGCTTGTCCCATCAGCATGAAACCATGATTTTGTCAGCCCAGTTAGCGTTATTTGAATCTTCCAGTGTTGGTGTGCCCCTGTAACTTTTTATTTTTGCTGATAGGAGTGGAACCTGGTTCAGTCATTGGCTCTGATACCCCAACATGACAAGGTATGAGTCGTGCATTCTGAAATGTCTCTGATTAACACTGTGTTGGGTTGTTTTGTTTACTCTAACCTTTCTGTTACCTTGCAGAAGTCTTACCAGCCTCTTGAATCAAAAAACATTGACTGGATGTTATTGGTCCAATCTTGATACATCTAAGACACATTCCAATGTGAAAATCCCAGTTGGGTTGTAGTTTCTGAGATATTCATACCATGCATCTGGCAACAATTACCATGTTACATTTAAAGTCATTTAAATCTTTTGTCTTACCTTTTCTTGCACAGAACTTCATATATATAGTATCCATACATATTTTCCTACCTGCTTTCTACTGCCTGGTCTAAGCATGTGATTTTATTAGTGCACAATAAATTGTAAAGAATGTGGTAAACATAAGTGGTACTACCTATGTAGATTATGAAACCAAAATTTATGGTCAAAGGTGATGCAACATTATTCTTACTGATGCTATATTGGGTATGTATGTGTGTGGGGGGGGGGACTTTGAATATGTGACTGAGTCATTGCTTGTTGTCTGTTCACAACTGGCATTGCAAATTTCTTTCATTGTAAACAGTGCCTCAATTCAGAAACACTTGTTATAAGAAATTGACAATCTCAAAAGTTTAATTTTTGAGAATTCAAAATGTGAACTTGAAAATATAGCTCTCTGTGTATTCCGTGAATTATTTTGGTCTGAAGAAGGTGAATAAATTCTTGAGTTTTAAAAGGTGAATAAAAATGTATATGGTTCAGTCAGTAATGATTTTTTTGCCATAAGAGCATAAAGACAACAGATACCGAGTTGAAATTTATATAATTTATTAAACGAATGCTGGGAAGCACATATATATTATTGTATGAATTCACCTTATTTATTAGTGTATTTTTTGCCAGCTTTCTTTCCAGCTCACATATGCACTGTGGTAAAAGGATGGACCCTGCTATTGAAGACAGTCTGTTATCAAAGGTGATGCAACATTATTCTTACTGATGCTATATTGGGTATGTATGTGTGTGGGGGGGGGGACTTTGAATATGTGACTGAGTCATTGCTTGTTGTCTGTTCACAACTGGCATTGCAAATTTCTTTCATTGTAAACAGTGCCTCAATTCAGAAACACTTGTTATAAGAAATTGACAATCTCAAAAGTTTAATTTTTGAGAATTCAAAATGTGAACTTGAAAATATAGCTCTCTGTGTATTCCGTGAATTATTTTGGTCTGAAGAAGGTGAATAAATTCTTGAGTTTTAAAAGGTGAATAAAAATGTATATGGTTCAGTCAGTAATGATTTTTTTGCCATAAGAGCATAAAGACAACAGATACCGAGTTGAAATTTATATAATTTATTAAACGAATGCTGGGAAGCACATATATATTATTGTATGAATTCACCTTATTTATTAGTGTATTTTTTGCCAGCTTTCTTTCCAGCTCACATATGCACTGTGGTAAAAGGATGGACCCTGCTATTGAAGACAGTCTGTTACTGTTTTTTTTTTTTTTCCAACTTCTCATTACTCAAAAAGTGTTTTTCACAAAGATGTACCTATATATCTTTGTGGAACCAAGTCCAGGCTATATGCAGGATGAGGCAAAACTCCATCCTACATCTGCAATTTCCATCTGAAGCATATGGGTAGTGGCCTGGCATTGTCATGATATATGATTTAGTGTCCTGTAGAGCCTCCTTTTTTTTTTTTGTTTTGTTTTATTGCCCTATTCAGCTTTTCAGGTGTTTGGCGATATTTCCTTATTTATAGTGTGACCTTTCTGTAAAAAGTCGAGCAAAATTGGGCCTTCTCTGTCCCAAAACACTTGCCATAATTTTTTGTGGTGATTTGGCAGTTCAAGGTTTTTTAATTCACTAGAGAAGATGGATGTGTTCATTCTGTAGAATAAGGTTCATAATGGAAGATCCAAGTGTCATTGCCTGCTATCTTGAACTCCTTGCAACAGGTCTTGGCAGATCTACCTAGAGAATTTCATTTCTCTTGTTAAATACAGTAGAATTTCGATTGTGGTAAATAGTGCCCGTCACTATTTACCATCAGTCTTTGTTAACCGTCACTTAACCCCACTACGTCGTAATGCATTGTGATATTGGCACCACATGTCACTCAGTCTTTGTATACAACTCACTGTATACGGTTGTACTTTAATCTCTTTTTTCATATTTTAATAATTTTTATTTAGTAAACCCATTGAAATGACAGAAACATAAATGAGTAGTGTTGGGATTATCATGAAAAATTGAAATAATCGTCTAAGAAAAGGTGAAAGTGCTACAAGTATAGCATCGGTTTATGGAATAGGAAGAACAACAGTAAATGATATAAAGCGTGATGCAGAAAACACTGAAAACCACGTGTCAAAAATGCAAACCACTGATGGTAATGTTAAAAGTCATAAAACAATGAAGCTTGCTAAAAATGAACAACTGGTTACTGCAATGTTTCAGTGGTTTGTTCAGAAATGTAGCCAAGGAATTCCATTGTTGGGACTTATAATAATCGAAAAAGCCATTGAAATCAATAAAAAACTAGGCGGAGATCTTTCATTCAATGTTAGCATTGGATGGTTGGACAAATTTAAGTTTTGCCATGGTATTCACCAGTTGTCGATCCAGGGTGAGAAGCTAAGTGCACATAATGCAGCAATTTCCGTTTACCGTGAAAAACTACAGAAGGAAATAGCTGATCAAAGTTTGGTTAAAGACCAAATATACAACTGTGATGAGACAGGCCTTAATTGGAAGGCACTACCTCAAAAGACACTGGCCTCAATGACTGAACATATGTCACCTGAATAAAAGATTGCATCACTATAATAGTATGTTCTAATGCCAGCAGTAGTCATAAATTGCCTTTGGTTGTTATAGGAAAACCAAAAAGGCGTAGATAATTTTAAAATATTAATTTTAATGCTTTGCCAGTTAAATATTTCTCACAAAACAACACATGGATGAGCCAAGGTATATTTCATGATTGGTTTCATAAAATATTTGTACCATGTGTAAGATCACATTTGGCATCAAAAGGTTTACCACAATATGCAATGCTACTGATGGACAATGCACCTACTCATCCCATACACGTATGTGATTTAAAAAGCAGTGATGGAAAAATATGCCACTTTCTGCCAGCAAACATGACATCTGTCATTCAACCGACGGACCAGGGCACGATTGAGAGTAGAAACATTGATCGTAAAATGTTCATTCAAAAACTTGTTTTGGCAGAAAATAAATTAGATGCGATAGAGTTTTGGAAAAGCTACACTATAAAAGACACAATTTTCAATGTCACCGATGCCTGGAATGACGTTCCAGTTTAAACAATATAAAGAAGCAGGAATAAGTTGTGGCCAGAAATATATTCAACTGACACAGAAACCATTCCAAAAGAAACTGAAATTTTGCAGTTATGTTTGAATGTTCCTGGTTTTAAAAATATTTCGATGGAGGAAGTAAATGATTGGCTGGATATGGACGTCTGAAGTGAAATTTTAGACAATGAAATTGTACAAAGAGTGATGACAATTTTGGGTGATTCTGAAACTGAAGAAGAAAAAGCTGCTGCAGATGGAACAACAAACATAATTAGCTACTGTGAAGCTGAAACTATGTTGTAAAAGTGCATTGAATGGTTTGAGATACAAGAAGAAGCAAATGCTACACAAGTGTTACTTTTGTGTAAAATTTGTAACATTGCCTCCCAAAAGGCCTGAGGGGTAATGAAACAAAAGAAATTGACTGACTTTTAGAAAAGAAATTTATTATGTAATATTATTTTCTTTTAAATTTCTTTAATGGCATTAGAACAACGTTGTATGTATGTAATGTTTTCTTTTATTGATGACCCAGTAAAAAATAAACAAGTTAGATGACCCAGTCTATTGTATGTATAATGTTTTTAACGTACATATTCTATTATCTGTCTATTCGATTATCCGTCATGGTCTCGGTCCCATACCCTGGCGGATAATCAAAGTTCTATTGTAATGTAATGAGTCTAAAATGGTTCATACATTACCCTAATGCTTGCATAATTGCATATGTGGTTATTGAATCAATTCATCCAAAATTTTAGTATTTTCTTCAAATGCACACAGACTTTGGTTTTCCTCCCCATGGCTGGTCACAAATGTCAGTGACTCCTTTAAAATGTGCATATCATCTACAAACATTGCTTATATCAATGGTGTCTTGTTTTTACACCTTCCTCAATTTTTCATGAATTGTACAGCTGAAATTTCTTCTGACTTGAACTATCACTGACCATTGGAAGAAACCAGTTTCACTGTTCATAACATCAAGATCTGTTATAGACAGAAACTTTTATTTTAGCATGCTTTTGTATTAATATCTATACTATAAACTATTAATAAACTAAACTCTACAAAGCATAATGTTTCAGATTGGTAATACATTTTAAAAATAGCAGTGAAATCACCATAATTTTATTTATCCAAAATAAACTACAAAAGTAGTATGAATGGCATCAATTTAATTGTATCTCATTTCCTTCACAAGTTACCATGTATTGCACTACTTTGAATAAGTAATGCTTCACCAATGGAAAAGACTATTGTTACCTATTCTCAGGGGATACCACCACCCAGACGGCACCATTTCAAGGCTAGTTGGCCTATCATCGGTGGGCGGGTAAGTACCCCAGTGTTGCAATCATGCCAACCCAGTTGTGAAGTATAATTTCACAATATGAGAGATGCCAGTTGGTGTATATAGTAATAGTATTAATAAACTAAATGCTACAAGGCATATGTTTCGGATTGGTAACAAACAATAAAAATAGCAGTGAAATCACCATAATTTATCCGAAATAAACTACAAAAGTAGCATGAATGGCATCAATTTAATTGTATCTCATATCGTACTATACTATAAACATATGAAACTTTTATGGTGTTAATCAAATTAAAAAGATTTTGTCAAAGGGGTAGTATTTCATGGCCTGACCCTTGCATATGTGTGTAAAACTATATGTAACAAATTGTATATACATTCAGTTTGTTTGTTATTTGATTTTTAGGAGCATTAGCAACTAAGGCCATATTGCTCCGGGATATGCGGTGGTCATTTCGTGACCTTTCCGCATCCTTCGTATTTGGTGGTGACGGGCTCGAACCTCGGTCTAATCAAGAAGCGTGTGCTACGCACTGCTGCTCCTTCCCACCTGGCTACAGAGGCGCCTGATACATTCAGTAATTACTGAATTATGATCACCTGTCCAATAGTGTGTTGAGCCACCATTCACATGGATAACAGCTGCTATTCACCTAGGCATTGACTCTGCCAGATGTCTGAAGACACTGGTAGCAACCTGCAGCTATGCTATCTGTTCCAAAACTGTGGAAAGCCTGCAAGGCTTTCCATAGTGTTGGAATAGATGATGGTTGCATGTCCATATGCCTCACTTCCTGTTTCAAAGCATCCCACTGGTATTCAATTGGATTGAGGTCAGGCAAGTTTGGAGGCTGATCAAGATGGGTGATATCTTCACTGGGTTCCTCAAACCACTTGTATACAGTGTGGGCCTAATGACATGGCCCATTGTCTTGGAAAAAATGCAACAGGCAAGTTGCACATGGTCTCCTATAACAGCTATTGGTAGATTTCACCAGTGAAACATTGGTCTTCATATCTACTAGGGTCCTAGTTCTTTCCAGCAAAACATGCCACATTAAGCAACCACCACCACCTGCCTAGGTAGTGGGCACTATGCATGGTGGGTTGAGGAGAGGGTGTCTCTTGTGGGTCATCTGCTATTGAACCTCATGTGTGAGTATGCAGATGTCATTTGGGATACTGTATTGCAATATCAAGTGTCATAGTGACTGCTGTTCAGCTTGTACAGTAATGCACTGCATCCTTCACTCACCACCAACAACCACCTTGTGTAATCCTTTACAGTTCTGTCAGCAGTTGGATCAAAACCATTCTTTGTACACCTTAACCACGGTGGCTGTGAGCAACCGACAAGACATGCTGTTTCCAAACCAGAAGCACCTGATGCATGAGCTCCCACAAAACTCCGTGATATCTTACTACTTCCTATAACTGCTACTTTATCACTTTGACTTGCATGACCAGATGCAAGTTACCATTGCTGTAACGTTTGAAGCTTTTTTATGCTGCGAGCTATGCAGCATAGTCCATTATGGATGGAGTGGTCGCAATTCAGTGATCACAGAGCGAATATCACATTGGTTATTTGACACAACAAAAGAGAAAAAATAATAAAACATGAATTTTAGTATTCCTCCATTATGATATTTATTTTTAATCTAATTTTTTTAATTGGAAAAGTTTAGCAGTAAAAAAAAAAATTCTTTACAGCAACATATGTAAAAAAAGGGGCTTAGAGGGGAACAGGTATCCTGTGTGTTATCAGACACTCAGCCTAAAACACTGATGGATCCAATATCTCTCTATTACAGAAGATTTAGGAGAAGTCCGGTTGGCCTGCCTCCCTAAAATCCACTCATGCACACCTTCTCGATGGTAAGCCCTGTTACGTCACTTAGGTGGCAACGAACGTGTAGAGTGGTTCTCTTCAAGACGCCTGGTCAGCGTGAAGAGGAAAAGACCAAACCCTCCAGCAATGAGAGCACAACAATACAAATGGCCCTCAGTCCCCAGCAGCTTTCACTCTCCCTCTTACGGCAGCGAGAGGATCAGAGTGGAAGCAGAGGGTGCTAAGAATCTCTGGGTACGACCAGGCTGCCATGCACGGAAATTGAACCTGGCATGTTATAACGTACGATCACTCATCGGTGAAGACAGGATATTAGAGCTGGAAAAGGAATTAGAAAATGTGAATTGGAATATCATTGGTTTGGCTGAAACAAGAAGAAGAAATGAATCACTTATAAGTTTATCAAGTGGAAATCTCCTGTACACTAATGGAAACAGTGAAAGGAGTGAAGGTGGAGTTGGGTTTCTGGTCCATAAAGATTTTAAAAACAACATTTTGGAATTCAAAAGTACATCACCAAGGGTGTCAAGACTAATACTCAAGATTTCTAAGAGGTACAAGCTAAAGATTATAATGATTTATGCACCAACATCGAGCCATGATGATGAAGAGGTTGAAGAAATGTACACTGAAATTGAGAGTCTTCTAGATGAGCAGAAAACCCACTACACTATTATTATGGGGGACTTCAATGCTAAGGTTGGAAAAAGGCAAAACAGCGCAGAAAGAGGAACTATAGGAAATTTTGGAATTGGTGAAAGAAATAAAAGAGGTGAAAGACTTGTGGAATTTGCAGAATCTCAAGGAATGTCAGTAATGAACACTTTTTTTCAAGAAAAGGGTGAACAGAAAGTGGACATGGAAGAGTCCAAATGGATTAACAACTAATGAAATCGACTTCATCCTCACTAACAGAAGATATATTGTGAATGATGTTACCGTCCTGAATAAGGTAAATGTTGGAAGTGATCACAGAATGGTAAGATGTACACTTGACATAGATGTAGGAAAGGAAAGGAAAAAACTGACTCGAGTAAATAATACAAAGGTCTTTGAAATAACAGAGGAGGAGAAAAAGCAGTATGTACTGGAACTTAAGAACAAGTTTGAGCTTCTGCAGACTGCTCAGGACCAAGATATCGACGAGGAATATTACAACTTTCTGAAAGTGATAAAGCCCAAGAAACCTATAGGGAAACAGAAATCCAAAGAAGAAAAAATTAGTCAAGAAACACTTGTCATGATGAACCAAAGACGACAAATGAAGAGCAAGAAAAACACTGACAGGGAGAAAATTGAGTATGCTGAGTTATGCAAAGCCATTAGAAAGAGACTCAGAGAGGACATAAGAAGATTTAACACAAGAAAAGTAGAACAAGCATTAAGGGAAAACAAAGGATTTAAATCAGCAGCCATGAGCAGTAATACAGAAAGACAAATGATACTGAAACTGAAGAATAGCGATGGTGTACTTATAAATAGCAGAGAAGGCATAATTCAAATAGCAGAAGACTACTATAGAGAATTATACAAGGAGCGAGGGAATGATACAAGCAGTGGGGAAGATGGATTGCAAAGTACAAACACATGCGACATACCCGATATTCTTCCTGATGAGGTAGAACATGCATTGAAGAAAATGAAGAATCGGAAAGCCCCGGGGGAAGATGAAGTTACTGTAGAGTTGTTAAAATTGGGAGGAAGAGACATAACACAAAAACTGGCAAGGCTCTTCACAAAGTGCATTAGAAAAGGTGTGCTGCCTAAGCAGTGGAATAATGCAATCATAGTTTTGCTGCATAAGAAAGGAGATAAATCAGAAATTGGAAATTATAGACCAATTAGCTTGTTATCCCATATCTACAAGTTGTTCACAAGGGTCATTACTAACAGATTAGAAAGAATACTTGATGAGAATCAACCGAAAGAGCAAGCTGGCTTTAGGACAGGATTCTCAACTATGGATCACCTTCACGTAATATCACAGCTAATGGAGAAAGCAAATGAATATAAAACACCATTATGCCTGGCATTTGTGGATTATGAAAAGGCATTTGACTCTATACAGCATAAGGCAATGTTTCGGGCACTGGAAAGACAAGGCATAGATACTCCATATATTATGATTTTGAAGAAAATATATGAGAGTGCTACATCCTTTATTAGACTAGACAAAGACAGTAGCAAATTTAAAATCGAGAAAGGAGTTCGACAAGGAGACACAATATCTCCGAAGCTGTTTACTGCTGCCCTTGAGGAAGCTTTCAGAAGATTAGACTGGTCGCAGAAAGGAGTCAATGTGAACGGAGAGTACCTAAACCATTTACGATTTGCAGATGACATTGTGGTCATAAGCCACGATCCCAAAGAATTAGAGGAAAATCTTAATCAGTTATGCACAGTTAGTAAGGATTTTGGACTAAAGATGAATATGGCTAAAACAAAAGTAATGATGAACAAGTATGCCACGGAAAGGGAAATAATGATTGAAGGAGCAGTAACTGAAAAGGTGGAGTCATATACTTATCTGGGACAAGTTATTAGCTGGAATAATGATAAATGGCTGGACGTCAAGAGAAGAATAAATTTTGGATGGATAGCATTCAGGAAATATAGTCACATACTGAAGAGCAATATCCCAGTTTGTCTGAAACGTAAAATAATGAATCAATGTATACTCCCCACCATGACTTATGGAAGTGAAACTTGGGCACTCACCAAAAGAATGGAAGAGAAGCTAAGAACTACACAGCGAAGAATGGAACGAATTATATTGGGAATCAGACTGTTAGATAAGAAGAGAAACACATGGATTAGGCAGCAAACTCAAGTAAAGGACATTCTTATCAAAACTAAAGAACTAAAATGGTCTTGGGCAGGACACATAGCTCGAAGACATGATGACAGATGGACTAAGAAAATAACAGAATGGTACCCAAGAGGAGCTAGAAGAAAACCTGGAAGACAAAGGCGGAGATGGATAGATGAAATTCATTAGTTTTTGAGTAGTAAATGGATGACCAGTGCTCAAAACAGAAAGAACTGGAAAGTTGCTGGAGAGGCCTTCATCCTGCAGTGGATTGAAAATGGCTGATGATGATGATGTAAAAAAAAAATGGCATTGCAATGAAACTTTTAAGGTAGAGTGTTGGTTGCCTTTTTTGAGGTCCTGATTTTTGGCCATGGTTGAGGAATATTTTGTTATATAACAAGACTGCTATTTCAAATTTTCTTTTGATCTTATCTTATAAAATTAAGATAAGATCAAAAGAAAATTGGTGTCAGAATTAAGAATCAAAAGAAAAAAAAGTGTCAGAATTAAGAATCAAAAGAAAAAAAAGTGTCAGAATTAAGAATAAATTTAAGTTTCTCATTTTAAACTAATTCTCACTTTTTTCTCTTAAAAAAAAAAAAAAAGATGGTTGGTGAAATAAAGACACCACAAGCCTGTTATTGTTGCATGCCTTCTAGAGGATTAAGCATGGGCTATTAATTAAATTTAGGATTTTATAGGCAGAGCAAAGTTGATCTTAAAATTTTAGAAAATGTGTCTCAATGGTCAACTTATGCACCAGAATATACAGTATATAATATTCGGAAGTATTTTATTATTGTGTTTAAGCCTTTGTTTCCTTCCATCATTTTGCCACATTGATACTAATATGTGGTGCTGAATAGTGTGTTAAATGTGTTTATTTTTTAAATCCCACATGACAACATACAAGTTTGTGCAAAAGCAGCATATTAGTATGCAGCAATTCTAAAAAAGCTAATATTTCTGATATTGTGAATTATTCATGATATGAGATATAACTAAAACGATGCCGTTTTTAGCTTTTTTAGAATCGCTGCTTTTGCACAAACTTGTACATTGTCTAATTCTTTTGCAGCCTGAGGCTTAAGCTATTAAAAAGCTTTAGTCTAATCCCACATGATTAAGAAGATATTGTCTTTGCATATACAGTATATACAAGGTGTCTCAAAAATACACGGCATAACTTCAGGAATGAGTTCCTCACATGTAAACAATAAAAATATTTTATATCAACATAGTTCCAGAAATGCTTAGTTTCCGAGTTTTGAAGGTCTGTTTATGACCCTTAACTGTTCACATCACCTTATAGTAATTGTTCAAAATTACTAAGGTGATTTTCTGCCTGAATGCAGGCCTCACATTGACGTCTCATGGGCTCGCGAAGACGATGCCAAATTCCTGGCATGTTTCGTATTGTCTCACAACCTGCCACAATTCAATTGCAGAGAGTTTCCACATCAGCTACCGGAGTCAAATATACCAAAGACTTTAAATGGACCCACAAGAAGAAATCTAGTGGGCTTAAATCAGTGAGCATGGAGGCCAGGCAGTTGGTCCACCCCTCTACTTCAGGAGTTGTAGATCTTGGTCATCCTCTGTCAGCAGCATGAGGTGTAAAGGTCCCATGTTCACAAAGGCGGCGATGGATACCTTCAAACGTTTTCCTGTCTGGACATCTTCATTCTGGGAACCTTTCATGGTACAAATGACGAGCCTCCAGAGCATTGCCGTCCGCCAAATCGTACATAAAGTGCATCTCTGCTTGCTCTTGATTTGAGTACGTGGTTGGAATGGAAAACCACCAGATTCTGTCAGTACCTTGTGATGAAGGAAATCACCTGTGGGAGATAAGTCATTCTGGTTAATAACTTGGGAACCAAGCATTTCCCGAACTATGTTGATATAAAATATTTTGATTGTTTACATATGAGGAACTCATGCCGTGTATTTTTGAGACACCCTGTATATTTTTCTTACTATGGTCTTGTGAAGTAAGCATGTAATAGTCTTTCTCGAATCTTAACTAATCCTGTCTTAATCAGTCTCCTTTCTCCCACTAGACTGTTTCCTTCTTGGAAGTGGCATACACAAAGAAGTTTATCTCATCTTGATAGGAGTGTTCAGTGAATATGAGTTTCAAAGGCTGTTCCTTATGTGGATAGTTTGCTGTAGCCACTGTAAAAAAAAGGTCTGGTTTTGATTCCTATCACAGACTGAAGGAACAGCTCATGATGTTTTCACTACAGGACTCAGCTAGCCATGCTGTAAAAGGTGATATATGAAACTCATACCAAAACAATATTTTGGTATGGTTGGTTTGTATTTTTTAGAAATTTATCGTGAATTTAGAAAATGTGCAGACATTAGTGATGAATAGAACCTCTTGTGAAAAGTTTCTAACAAAAAATAACTGTGTAATAATTGCTTAATTTTAACCAAATTTCTGATATTGGAATTTGAGGAAAATGAAGTTCTGGCATTATATTTTAATGTGTAGGGAACAAAATCCCCCCCAAACTCCTTCAGCTTTTTCATGCCTAAAAACACTGTATCCACCCCACTTTAACTTGCAGTATTTTGTTTCTCAGTTAAAAATTTATTAAATAATAAAAAATAATTGTATATCTATGAGTTTTCATGCAAGTTATAAGTAGCATTAATGCCTCATTATGAGCACAATTACTATATTTAAGTTAAACATGAGCAGTCATCTAACATTAGATTTTAAGTGCATATTGTTAAATTCAGTAGGCCTATAATTTTGTTGGGGGAGAGCAATTATGTATTTGAAAAATAATGTGGACTTAACCGAAAACCAGAAGAAAACTACACTTAGCAGAAAACACCTGATTATTGGAAAATTTCTTGACTAAACTGGAAGAGTTGGCAGGTGATGTTTAAAAAGGACTCCAGCTACTTAGAATAAATTATACAGGGTGCCCATAAATTAATGACAACACTATAGATTATTAGATAACAGGAACTACAAGAGATATCAGCAAACAGTTTTTTCCAATGGAAAAGACAACTCAAAAAGTCAGCAAGTTTCTAAATGGGCACTATTTTTAGCAAGTAGGATGTCAAAATGGTTTACAATTCCATGCCACATGTTTTCTAGCATTTATGACATCACAGAAGTAATTGCATCATTTCATTTCATTCATTTATTAATTACACACAATATAGTCTCAACATTATGTACATAAAAGTATATACATGATTTATATACAAGATATATTTACATATAATTATATGCTCTGACAAACATTAAACTCTCGTGTGTGTGTGCAAGTGTGTTCTTATTCAGGGTAGCTCCCAGGCATAAGCCCAAATCTACCTTGAGAACTTGGGAATATATAGTCTTTACAAAGCAGTCCTTAAAAAGTATGTTAAATTACCTGAGTCTGATTTTACTGTAGCGCTATTCGCACTTGAAATCCCACACTCACTGGAGGTAGTGCAATACCAATGAGTGCCAGCAATCCCGCGCCCCGGGTTGCCCATACCAGGGAGCCAGCAGGAAAAAAAAAAAAATAATAATAATAAAAAATATATATAATAAAACAACAATAATATTCAATAGTCTGGATGGCACAACTATAAACTTCAAAAATTACAGTTCAACTGAATATTTCCTCAGCTGCTGTTTCACATGCACTGGAACCTCCAAAACCAATAACATATCCAGCAATCTCTAACTGTACGCCATGGATAATAGAACCTTTAGACCACCAGACCCGACGCAATGAATCTGATCCAGCAAGGCAGAATCCAGAATGGAGTATTCATGATCGCAGCACAAAAGACAACCAACCAGAGCACCAGACCCAACACCATGAATCAGGTCCAGCACCCCAGCCGCCAGCCAGATGTAGAAAAAAATAGTGAAACTCCATGAAGACAATTAAGACACTAGGTTTGCCTCTGAAGAAAGGCTCTGAGAACAGTTCTTCTTGCAAAAACAGCAGCTGAAAACTCCTGAAATAAATTAAAACAGTCACGATTTGCAATAAGCAAATGCACTGTATCAAACGATAAGTCAGGAATATGCGCCATCAAAATCTGCCTTTGGTCTTCATACTCCCGACATAAAAAAATTACATGCATCCAAGTCTCCTGCTCGCCACATGTACAGAAAGGATCTATCTCCAACCCTCTCTCATATAATTTGGCCCTAAGTGAGCCGTGTCCTGTTAACAAATAAGAAGTGTACATAGAAGGCGTAAACCAGGATGCCACGGTTTTTGCCAATGCATAGTTCACCTGGGGAATATATTTCCTCGTCACAGCTCCAACATCACCACTTTCCCATCTGGTCTGCCATAAATCCATTAATTTGTTCCATATTCGTTGTTTTTCTTCTTTAATATTATTCTCCAAATCGATTGTAATATCCAAAAACGTTACTGATGTATCCTTTTTCAATTTGTACAAAAACCCTCTGTAGACAATAAATAAATCCAATGGCATGGTACCAGCAATTACCTGTAGGGCATTTGTAGATGCTGTTCTAGGTACTTTCAATAAAGTTAATAACATAGAGCGCTGAAGCGATAAAAGTTTCGATCGAATCCTAGTTTTAGTTACCACAGAAAACCAAACAACAGCCGCATATGCCACTATCTGGAGAAAAATAGTCTTATAATACAATGACAACACCCTCTTATTCAATCCCCACTCCTTACGAGAAATCCTAGCAATGGAGCCTGTAAAGTGTCTTACTTTTACATTTAGGTGTGAAACATGTGGGAAAAAGGAAAGTTTGTCATCTATGATTAATCCCAAATACTTAGTTTTAGCAACATAAGGAATTTGAACTCCACCTAAAAGAACTCTTGGAGGTCTGCCGTAATCAAATTGTTTCTTAAAAACCATAAAACAGGTCTTACTTGCAGAGATCTTCAATTTGTTCAAATTGGCCCACTGCATTAAATCATCTAAAACTGACTGTATTTTTCTTTCCAATATAAGTCTGGAGTGCCCAGAAACTCTAATCACAAGGTCATCAGCATAAGCTATCTTAGCAAACTCTGTACTCTCCTTAACAAGCCACTGATCTAAAACTGCATTCCAAAAGAGAGTTGTTGTTGTTAATTGGTTTTTAGGAGCATTAGCAACTAAGGCCATATTGCTCCGGGATATGCGGTGGTCATTCCCTGACCTTTCCGCATCTGCCGTATTTGGTGGTGACGGGCTCGAACCCCGGTCTAATCAAGAAGCATATGATATGCACTGCTGCTCCTTCCCACCTGGCTACGGAGGCGCTTCCAAAAGAGAGGTCCCAAAACTGAACCTTGAGGACAGCCTCTCGAGACACTGGCACTATATGACAGATGACGTGCACAGTAATAAATCTGTCCTGAAAGTATGACCTTATAGTGTTAAATATGTAACTATTACACTCTGCAAGCACTAGAGATCGAAGGGCACTTTCCCACCATACCGAATCAGCTCCTTCGAAGTCTATAAAGACCATAAGAACATATTTCTCAGAAGAATCCTTAATGTACTTTAAAAGAGATGTTATGGCGTCCTCTGTAGAGTGCCCCTTCTTAAATCCATGCTGATCAGCAGAACACAGATGCTTATCCTCTAACATCGCAGAAATTCTGGGAGCAAGTAACCTTTCATAAACCTTACCCATGTTCGCCAAGAGAGAAATTGGTCTGTATGCTCTCGGATCAGTCCTGGGCTTACCAGGCTTATGCAATATCTTTAGCAGTGCCATCTTCCACCGTCTTGGAAAAGTACCTTCAGTGAAACATTTATTAAACAAATTTAACATAATTTGAGGAAAGTAATCATAAAACTTAAATCAGTTTGTTAGTGAATCAGTGATTCACTAACCAAGTTCATCCAAATTTGCAACAAGCATTAGATACACCTGATTCCCCACAGAAAAAAGTCCGTACAGTTATAGGCAGTGAGTGAGGGGGGGGATTGGTCCTCCCCATCCAATTCATTAGCCTGGAAAATGCTCTGTTGTACTATCACTATTTTAATGGTTATTGTGAAGTGCAACAACTCTTATCAACACTAGTGACATCTGCACAATGCTATATAAAACTGAGCAGCTCTTTCAAATTATGTAAATATTATTCATATATCAGCTCTAGTTTATCTTTAATAGTCATTTGTAATGTGGTTAATAATTTATGGACATCTTGTAGTTAAGTTTTATGCAAATGTAACCGAAATACCTAATTCGTTTTAAATATATTTGTAATGCAGTGTCCCCTCCCCCACATGCCTGGCCACTGAGATGCCAAAGATGTAAATGGTAAATTTATATCCTTTGGTGGTGTATAACGAGCTAACAAAAGCTCTCTGCTTGCCTATTAAGAATTCTATAGAACTTTCATCTCTCCTCCCTTTATTGAGAAGGTAACAAATAGAAATCTACTTATATAAAAAAGGCAAAGTCTTTTCAGGCAGCACAAATTGAATTCAAATTACAATGCTACCATGAGTTGTCTCACTGCTGTGTTACTAGAAAGCCGCATTTCACTATATAAAGATAATTGCACAATCTCCTAAATTACGGTATCAGTAGGAGGACAGGTACCACCATCAGTGCAGTACATGACAATTCAGTGATGACTGAATTTACCACAAGACGAAAGATGCCCAAAGGCATATTATGATGCCTTTGGGCATCTTCCAAAGAGATTCCAAAAGCATATATAATCTCATGAGTGAAATTATCACTGAGTTGTAAGATGCTATACTGATATGGCTCCTGAGCCCCTATTGAAGGAGTTCCACTAAGCACCAAAATGGAGATTATCTGGGGGGAATGATACTGCATTACAAATAAATAGCACTGCATTTATGAGAAGTGTTTGTGGTTATAACACTGAGCCAATTCACAGTGCTAGTCTCACAACACAAGAGCTCCGTACTATTTTTTGACTCGTTTTTAGTATGCAAATTTTTGTTTACTATCTGTGGCAGTAAGACATGAATATAGTTATCCTGTCAATTTGTTATTGTCCTTCCATAAAGTGACTGATATCATTTTTAACTGAATAACATCACCAAGAAGGCAAATCAGACAGAAAAACATAGGATGGTTTTATGTCCAATACAACTCTGCTTTTTTATTAAATTGCTACATTTTGGCAGGCAATGCAGTGCATGTGACTTATATTATGTACATGACAAAAGATATATTTTCAGTTGGAAGTTTTCTTATGCACACAGCTTGGCTGCTCATTTAGATTTGATATGTTTATTCACCACTGAAACAAGGTCACTAATTGAAGCTATACGAGTTCCAAAAGTGGTCATAACATTGCCTTTGAGTTTTAATGAATAATGGAGTTGCCTTCTTGGTAAAAAAAAAAAAAAAGTAAAAGTCAAGTGCAGCCATTATCAACCCACTGCAGGATGGAAGCCTCCTCAACAATTCATGCTAAGAGAAATGGACCATAATCTGCCACGCTGGTCCAGTGCTGGTTGGCAGATCGACCGTATTCAGCAGTCAGGGGCTTGAACCCCGGTCTACTCAAAGAGCATGTGTTACTGCACTCCCGCTCCTGCCCACTCGGTTACGGAGGCCGTTCTTCTTGGTAGTATTATTCAATTACAAACAAGAGTTACTTTAGGCTGACTAATGGATAAACAGTTGTTTCTAAAGAGCATAAGCCCAAGCTATATCACTCTCACTAGAGCGACAGTGTCCCCTGGCAATAAAAGAACAGACAAATATAATGCGGAGTAGTGTTATTTTCTCAAAATAACACAGGGAGGATTCACATGTGATATCCTCACCCATGCTCTAATCTGCTGACATCCACTGTGCTGTAAAAATGTCTATGAAACAAGCATGTAGTGTGATCCATCAAGACAAATCATCTAAATTTTGTACAATATCAATGGTTCAACAATCAATATTTTTAATGCCAAGTGAATTAGGAAGGAAAGTAGCAATTTCAGAAATTAAGAAATGAAAATAGATCAGCACTTTTCGTCTAACCAACTTGATTATTCAGAGTAATCAATCACTGATTATCTTGGATAATCTATGTTCCATCATTACTAAGTCCCGATGAAGATGCGAAGCTGTGTTTGATTGTAATATTTGTATTATTCACAGGCTAAATTCCTCACCTTGCGCAGAAACTATAATTGTTAATACTTTCACTGCTGGTTTGTGCATATGTGCATGAAGGGGCTTTTAATCCATGTGATTTTAAGAACCAATTTCTTCTAATTTGCTGGAAGAAAAATGAGATATTTCTGTAACGCAACCTTTACCAGCATCTGAATAATTCAGCCATAGTGGGAAGAAAGGCCAAAAATGTCTCTGCACTTCCACTCCTTAATCCACATTGATTCAAATCTGTAATTTTTGAAGTTCATTGAGGTTGTAGGTCAAGCTGGTAGTGAACGTGTTAATTCATATGAAATAATGTATAGAGTAGCATTGTTAGCATCCTTTTAATTTTAAAAATATTTACACAATGAACACAATATTAATGAATAAAAGGATTTTTATTCTAATTTGTCAACAAACATTTATTTTATATATATTTTGATTAAGCAAAAAACATTTCTTTTGAGTGGAGAGCTGTTATTACAAATAATCATATGCAATACAAAATGCAAATCCAGATACATTATAGATTTTTGTAATAACAAATTTGTCTTTTTTCCTTTGTTGTATGCAGAAAACCTAATTATCTATAGTAAACATAAAAAAATTGGAAAATTTTCATAAAATGTTCAATCTAAAAAAATACTGTAAACTCTTTTACAAAAGGTAATAAAATCTTAATAAAAACAGATTACTAAAATTTCATATACATTACTTTCATAAGAAGTTTCCAATAATGAAGTCACCAGAGAATTGAAAAATTTTAAGAGAATGTTTATGATTTTTTTTGTTTGATTCAAATATGTAAAAAATAAATTCTTTAATTGCAAAACATAATATGCCTTACTTCCAATTTAAAAAGGGAATCGGCTTCGTCTCCCTGAAGTCACAAGTGGTTGTTAGGCAGGTATTCAAATGTGGACATTCACATCAGATAATCTGATGATATATAATATATATATGTTATCTATTTTTACTTTCTTTATTTTTTTTTTAACAGTAAAATAACGTGCTGCAGCTTATATCAGATGGTCAGCAAAAGATGAGGTGAAAGTGTGCATATACACATAGCGCTACGGTGCAGCACCAGTACACGTAACCGTTCATTCTACAGCAATACAGGCTGTTGTTGTAGTTGTCACGGCTAAAATCTAATGCAATTCTGTTTATTAGATGACCCTGACCACTTCTGCATTGTCAAACTTCATATAAGGACCTTTCTACCTTACTGATGAAGGTATTAGGACCAGTGAATGGAGAAAACCAGTGGAGGGAAAAACGGCCAAATACAGCCCTGATGCTCCGCCAAGGAGACCTTTTCTGCCACTTGATGGTTTCTTTCTTTAATTGCTCAATTCCCTGAAAATATATGATTACAATTATATTGAATAAACTTTTTGCACAGCTTATTAAGAAAAAAAAAATAATAATAAAATAAATAAATATATACAAGGTCACCCAAAAAGTGATATCTCAGTAATAAAGAAGCAACAGCTTATTTTTAAAATTTTTTTCTCACTATGTACCCATTGAGTTCAATACACCTTGATTTTTGAGTGCAGAGAGGTAATACTTGAGTGGAGAGGAGTCTGTTCTCTGAAAAAGCCATCTATAGCTTCCCTGAGATTGTCATCATTTGAAAATTGATGCCCACGCAAGTGTTTCTTCAGATTTCTGAAAAGGAAATAATCAATTGGGGGGGGGGGGGGGAGGTCTGGACTGCAGGATGAGTGACTTAACTCCAGGGCAGCAATTGCTTTATGGGGATTGCATACAGGAACACAAAGAAGCAGGACACCTAATGTCAATTTCCCTCTTAGCTGTTCCTTTAAGGCTACTGTTAAACTTTTGAGAACAGCAGCATAGGTGGCAATTAAACGAATTCTTTCCATATCCTCATCCCAAAAAGGTGGCCATGATTTAGCTTGTAGAAGGTAGAGTCCTGAATTTTTTGTGTGGTGGTGACCCACAGTGTTTTCATTGCACAGACTTTTGTTTTGTTTCTTTATCCCAGTGAAGAATCTGTGTTTCACTGAGGCATTAGTATTAACTATCCTCCATGTCTAGTATTCATGGAGAATAGTTAGTACTAATGCCTCAGAAATATTATATTTTCTGGCATTCAGCCACTTTTGGTTGGCTACTTTTTATCTCTTCTATACTTCATTGTACTGAGCTGGACCTGCACAAATATGAGACACTTATAGAGTATAGTAAGACTACAGTTTTTATATATCAAGCATATTTATGGTAGATAACTTACTGAATGACCTTGTGTGTGTGGGTATATATATATATATATATATATGTTTAATAAAATAAGAAAATGGAAACAAGGTGGCAAAAAAAATGGAAAAAAGAGGAAGTAGTCTAGTGAAATTAAAGGTAGCAAATGCTAAACCTATGCAAAGCATGGACAATAAAGTGAAAAAAAAAAAAAAAAAAGAGAAGGAGATAGAAGGTAATGAAAAAGATGTATAATAAGAGATAAATAATTACAAAATTGACAAAATAAGGATGTTGCCACATAACTTGATAACACAACTGACTGAGGTGTATAAAGCCTTGAATGGTTTGAGCATGCTCAATGCTAATGGGATTCTTCCTCTTGCTCAGAATAATCATCTGAGAGAGCATAAATTCAAATTGAGGAAGGACAGTTGTAGGATATGTGTGCGGAAGTTTGCCTTCAGCCAGCGGGCAGTTGATTGGCGGAACAGACTTCCATCTTTTGTTGTGGAAGTTGATAGCCTAAATAAATTTAAGGCTGAGCTGGACAGGTATTTGGAACGAACAGAGAGGTGAAATGGGAGCGAGTTTTTTTTTTGTTAGGCTGATGCTGATTTCTTGCATCGTATGCCTCTACTAATGCTAACTTACAAAACTGGCCTCTTATCAGGTGCCAACAGCCAGGATTGCAAGCAAAATAGCAACACGTGTCTTCATTTCTGGTGTAAACCACAAGCCAAAGGGTAAAAACCATAAACATAAATAAAAATGAGAATAAAATTTTGTTACCAAAATAAATGAAAATGAAAATATTTACAAGGATTAAGAGGGGTTTTATGAAAATGGTTTTTAAACTTTATAGTTGAAATGATGAAGGTTAGAAATTAAAAGCTGGATTCAACAACAAAAATTTCTAGAAACATAACTTATTATTCTAATCCAAGTAAAGGTAGAGAGATTTGAAAACATAGTGAGAAGCAAGTAGCCTTCGAAAAAAACTTATATTGTAGAAACGTGAGGAAAAGATGGCAACACAACTGTATGCAGGACGAAACAAAACTGAATATATATATACAACAGTGGCACCTAGTGATAAAAATTGTCAAAACTAGAAATTAGAAACTAAAAAAGAAAAAAAAAAGCAGCATACATATTGCATAAAGATGAGAAATGGATACACATGTTGCTATTTTGTTATGTGACAAGGTCCTTATTTTGTCAATTTTTTTTTGTTACCTTGTATCACTATTGTTCTCATTTTTTCCCCCCTCACTTCATATATATGAAGTGAGGGAAAAAAAAATTTCCTCCTCACTTCATATATATGAAGTGAGGAGGAAAAAAAAAACAGGAAGGTAGAGTGATACAAGGTAACAACAAGAAAAAAAAAAAAAAAGTATTTTAACCCTAAAATTAAATAGCTCTATAAATATAAAATTTTACTTCTGTAGCTTAGACCTGAGAAGGGAAACACCAGCATATTGGAAAAAGTAAGGACAATATTTTTGAAATTGCAGAAATTAAGACTTTTCTAAAAATGTATATTTTTAGAAGTCTTAGAAATAATTAAAAAAGGAATTAGCAAAGGTTCTGTAATGTGATGCTTAAAACAGTTACCAGTTTTATTATCATTGTGTTATTGTGTGGCTAATTCACTTTTTCTTAATGAAAATAATCCACAAAGACAAGAGCTCTTTTAAAAAAATGATTATGTAAACACAAGGCATTCTTGTTATCAGATTTCCAAAAGAAATTTTCTGAAATATTAAGTAGGCATTACTTAAAAGTTTAACACATCTTAGTTATGGCATCTGAACATCAGAACCAATGAGAACTAGCATAACATTTACACTTGTTAAAACTTGTGACAAAAAATATATTTAATTGTGCTTTTGTTGCTAAATGTTATCATTCTAGTTAATATTTTCCAATTTCAGCCCTGCATATACTATAATATGCCTCAGATGTGATAGCAATTGAACTGGTAATAATTTACTTAAAGAAAAAAGAAGCAGTAATCTTGGTTATGCTGTGTGTGCAAAGAACATGTTATCACAGACCTTGTAAGAATAAAGACTTGTTTTTATTCTTACTACTGGCAAGCCTGTACATGCATTCGATACACAAGTAGATCAAATTTGAAAATTTTAACATTATACTCTCATTCTGAATAATTCTGTGTAATTAATGATAATTAGATGTAAGGGATTGTGTACCTGGATAACCACATCATACAAAGACAGCAGCAAAGAAAAAAATCCAAAGAAACCAATATAAAAACTAATCAATTCAAAACTTAAAATCAACACTATTCAGCAAATACAGCTTCAGGAACCTTATCAAAATATCTATTAACCCTAAGATGAAATTTCTCAATTTCAGTAACTTGTTCTTTAAATAGAGAATTTTATTAATCCACGAATATTGACTTTTATGACATTATAGCAGTTATTTGGAAAGGTCCAGGATCAAATCCTGTTAATGACCAGAAAAATTTCTAAAAGGCCATTTTTCATTCAGGTCCATAGTTAGCTGCATGCATGTGAAAGTATAGGGTTATTTAGTGAGTTATTTTGGGTTTTTCATCCTGCAAAACATGCAAAGTAATCTGTTAACATGCTTCTGTAGGTAGAAGTTTTGTTACAGGGATGGTCTTGTCAAACCAATCTGACAGGTTCTATGATGCAGTGACCAAGGAACTGGATTCAAAAAATAATTTTGAAATCATATATTTTTTTTACTCGGATTTCAGGAAGGCTTTTGATACTATTGCACATAAAAGACTGTTGTATAAATTGGCCCGGTGTGGCATTAAGGGCAAGTTGCTGCTATGGAAAAAGGGGTGGTTAAGTGAAAGAAGACAAAAAAAGTGATTATCAATGGGCACTGCTCTTTGTGGAATAAAGTTATCAGTGGAGTTCCCCCAGGGTTTCAGTAATGGGTCCATTGTTGTTTTAATTATTTATTAATGATATTAGTTTGAACAAATTCAAGAAAGAACTAGACAAATTCTTGGAGGGTATGGATGGGTTTAATGTGTAGTATTTACTCTGGTTGTGTATTAAATAATACAAGTTTAACAGCCATCTCCTCTCAACACAAAATATGTCCATAACTCGATTAATCACATGGAATAAATTATGACAGTTGTGAAATAGATGAATTAAGCTAGGAAAAGAACTAGAAGTCAGAAGATATTGCTGGTAGAGGTAGCATAGGGTTCTTCAGTGAGTTATTCTGGTTTTTCATCCTGCAAAACACGCAAAGTAACCCGTGAACACAGTAACCAATAACAAAAATAACACTAAAGCAATTTGGGGTTACTGATGTAAGATTAGCCTGTGGTGGAAGGAAACAGGCATAGAGAAAATGCAATTGATGATTTGATGAATTAGCCTGAGAGGCCCAGATTACGGAACCATTTGTCAATCATGCTACTGCAAATATCTTGACATCCTTTCTAAGAGTACCTCTAATGTCCTTGGGATGATCAAAATCACCAGGGCAGATGACCACAGACACAATTTATTGTGTGTGTGGTGCCTCCGTAGCCAGGTGTGCAGGAGCAACAGTGCGTAGCACACGCTTCTTGATTAGACTAGGGTTCGAGCCTGTGACCACCAAATACGGAGGATGCGGAAAGGCCAGGGAATGACCACCACATATCCCCGGAGCAATATGGCCTCAGTTGCCAATGCTCCTAAAAACCAAATAACAAACAATTTATTGTTTCTGATCATGCATCAACAAACTAAGGCATTTGTGCCAAAGTGGCACAGGTAAGCTATTGTCATGATGTTATAGCAAATATAGGCAGGTGCCTGCATTTTAATTTCATTTTAATTTTTAAAGCAAAATTAGACCCTATCTTAGTGAATTTGCCATTCCACATTTGGGATGTCTCCACTGACATCTGAGTTGTTTCCATGATGAGTATAGCTTATTGGTACCAAATTTCAGAATTATAACAAAATAAGGGATGGATATAGAGAGTGTTCATAAAATTTAACTAAAATAACTACTTAACTATCAGAAATGAAAAAAGTCTGTGCAAAAATCTTTTTCATTTCTGAATGAGGTAACAACAGGTTTGCACAGACCTTTTGGACAAAATTTAAACATAACAAATCTTTCTGGTTTAATAAAGAGGATGAAAAAAGAATATTTCAATATATCTCAAGAAAAAAAGCAGGGCAAACAATAGAACACAGCATGTTACCAAAAAAAAAAAAAAAATAAATAAATAAACAAAAAGGATGAACAAATTATAGTTCAAGATTATTGACATTTAAGATCACTGAAAATCTTCAATACAGTGTTTGAGATACAGTGTTGGCAATGCTCCAGCTCACACTGCATTATCAGTAAAATAGTTTCTGAGTGGCTAATGGATCCTACAGATTGGTTGGTTGGTTGGTTGGTTTAGAGTTTAATGGCGCATTGGGGATCCTTCAGATGGAACAGCCTACTCCACCCTAGCTTCACCAGACACTTCAATTCCCAAGTATCAAAACTTCAATTGGGTACTTGGAGAAGTCCAGCAGCACATGAGAACATTAAAATTGATATCAGTAAAAAGTTTGAGAAATGTTCTAATTATGGCAGAAGAGAATAGTTTTGTGTAAACTTGCTCAAGAGAACTAAAAACCACCCTTAATTTTATTTTGTAATAGAATGTCTAGAATTTTTTTAGAGTATTTTTGGTTGTGCACATGGAAAGGGTGATTTTAAGCAATCTCAAATCGTTGTTTTTAGGATGTCTTGTTTTGAATAAATATCAATAAAATTTTGCTTTTTACTGATGAAATCAGCCTCAGAGACTGTTAGAAATAATTTTAAATGTAAAAAAATGACAACTTCTTTGTTTCTAAGTTTTCAACTGCAGATCAGAAAAATAAAGTTTAACCCTGAAAAGAACTGATTGAAATTTTTGAATACAATACAGGATTTAAAAAAAAAAAAAATTAGTGAAAGGATATGAAAGTGTTATCTTTGCAAAAAATATCAGTCCTCTGAATGGAAGTTCCCCAGGAATTAAAAAAAATTGAGACTGGCAGTTTTAAAAGTAAAATTATGCTAGAATTATTTTTCAACTAAGAAGACAATTCAGTCTAAATTTTTACTAGGAATTATCATGAATTTATACTTAGTAATCATTAAATTCTTAACAGATGCAATTAGAAAGAGAAATCTGATCCGTGGGCAAGGAAAAATTAGAAATTATTCCGTGACAATGCCCCTGCCCTTATGCGACAATAATTTGATACTTTTTCAAAACAATCTCCATATTCACCTAACCTTTCAGGTTAGGTGAATTTTGAAAAATTCAGTCCTAATCTGTATTACATATTAATGTTTATTAATAGTCTACTTACAGTCTCATCATTCCATATTGCCTGAACTTGTGTACCAAACATGACAAGTGTGAAAATGGCAAAAAGCAGGGCTTCAAAAATGAGTAGCAAGAGTAAAATTATGGTAGCTGGAGGTGAATGACTTGAACATTCTGAAAGTAAAGATAACATAACAGCTTATTTTGAGTAACAACAATCTCATGCTACTTTTTATATATAATAGAACCTCAAAATCCTGAAATATTAAGACTTAATCCTTGCTAGATTTTTAAAACCTAATACTGTGCTATAAAAAAATGATAGTGTATTGCTCACTCCAAGTGAAGAGTGAGTGATGCACTTGAAAAAGTAAATAAATAAAATAAAATTAAAAAAATAATAATAAAAATAGATAACGGTTATAGTTGATTTACTCTTCCAAAGTAAATAAATATATACATTTTCTATTTATATTCTCTGGAATGGCTACAGAGTCAGAAGAGTTTACAAGGACAGCACAATATTTAGCAGTTATGTGGGCTAGGACCATGTTCAGTTCAAATGTATGTACCACCGTATCTTTACATTTGAGCTATAAATGTTGTAGCCAAGCCATTCTGGCTACAATAGCTTACTTACAAAAATGTTCTGTTTATCCTCTGACATGACTACATAAGTCAGGCAAATTTACAATAATAAAGAATACAATGAAAAGTGTATTTAGCAGTCAAACTAGACCTAACATAGGCCAATAAAACTATCACTGTGAGACCACTGAACAGTTCATTAATCAAATGTGCTGTATAAAAGGTATAACGTGGGTTGTTAACACTAATTCAAAATTAAATAACAGAAACACTTGTACACCATATTTGTTATTGTAATTAGTTTATTATGAACTGTATGGGTGACCTCTCCTGCTCACAACTAGTGAGCAGCAGGAGAGGTCAGCTATTTCCCTCCACCTTTCAGCATTTTAGGTCTAATTTCATCTACACCTGTTGCCTTTCAATACTTGATATTTTCCATAACTTTTTCTACTTTGATAACAGAGATAGTATTCAAAATTTCCCACCTTTCAATCTCTTCTGTCTTCAGCTCCTTTGTTTAATGATTCAAAGTATTTATTCCATACTTCTAAGATATCTTGCTCTTCTGTTTTAACTTTTGTCCTTATCATTTTCAATCAAATTAGTTAAGGTTTTCTCTCTGTTCAGATATTTTTAACTGAATAGCAAAACATTTTTCCTACTTTCCTGATACTTATTTTCCAAAACCATCCCAAGAATTATCTTAGCTTCTTTCACACATCTCAGTCTCCTCTCTTTATATTTTGGTTTTATTAATGTTATTTGCCAACAGTTTCTTATAATATTCTTTCTTTTCTCTATTCCTTGAACTTCTTGGATCCACCATGGTATTTGAAATATCCTGTATTTAGAAAAACTTTCCCACACCTCTTATGTCTTGCTCTAAAGTTTTCTTAAATATTTGCATTCTTCATCTAAAGTTAATGTTAGCATCAGGAATGACAAGAAAGTTTCTATAATTAATGGTTGTTGACAAATTTGAGAGTTTTTTTGAATCTTTTTATTACTTTTTTACACAAATTTAATTTGCTTGATACTAGATGGATAGTCATTTCTAATCTCAAATCCTCTACATACACTTGTATCTTCAACTAGTTTTTTAATTACCCTTTCTATAATGATATAGTCATATGATGCATTTTTGGTTTCTTTCTATCACGGTCCCTCTGTACATGATCATTCACAATACCATGAATTCACTGTAGGCATCAAACATATGGATGAGGACTACGATGTGATATTCACCGATGACGCTACTTTTCATGTTTGACAGAGAGTTAAGTCACAACCTTAAAATCTGGGGCATTGAAAATCTTCACGTTATTTGAGAAACGTGATTTGCTAAATCATGCAGAACTGTATGATGGGATCATTTTTCTTTAACAAGCCTAACATCAAGTACAGAAGGAAAACAGTAACAAGAAGCCGGGATACTGTAAAATAAATGATATAATACTTTTAAGTGAAGAAGTGGACACACCTTGCACACATCCTGCTATAGTAAAAACAGCTATACAGCCTTTTTGTAGTGATTATCATTACATTACAGAATATCCCCTTAGACTGGAAAAACACTAATGTTCCCCAATCCACAAAGGAAAGATGTGAGATACAAAATCATCTTGATAGGAATAGTATCCTTAATCGATCACAGCATGGGTTCATGAAAGGGAAGTGTTTTGCTTGACTATCTTGCTTTGTTAACTAATATGTAGATATAAAACAGCTGGAAGCAAGAAACCAATTTGACATTATTTAGCTTGATCACAGTAAAGCTTTGAAATAGAATGCTGCATGAAAGGCTATAGAGCAAATGGGGATTATTGGTAAGATGCTTTCTTGTACCAGGCTAAAAGTTAGAAAACCGAATGTATTCATAAAGGAATATTCTTCTTCAGGGTGGATCTAATCTTCTAATGTTCTAATCTTTTTAATGTTCTAATGTTTTTAATGACATTGAGGAGGGAGTATAGGAAAAACTCAATGTTTGCTGATCACCCAAAAGTAGAAAGGATGGTTAATGACCAGAACCAGGCCATGTTGTTTCAAAAAACTTGGATGGTTAAAGATACGGTGTGAAAAATGGCAACTGAAGAATAATGCTTCTAAATATAAGGTTTTGCACCTGTGAAACAGAAATCCGGGATATACAGGGTGTCTACAAAAGTTTAGGGGATGGTAGGTAACATCTAAAGGAATGTGAATCGCATAGGAACCCATAACCGGAAACGTCACCGAAGTCGGTAGACGGCGCTGTTCATCGGTTCGCGCGAGAAAAAATTTCTGGTTTACTCATTCAAGCAGTAGTCGCTGCACGAAGAGCATCCATCGATATACGAACTGTGAGCTGGCAGACATGCACCTAGTGTATGGATTAGCAGAGGACAATGAACGAGCCGCTCAAAGAATTTATGGAGAACACTTCCCAGACAGACATGTACTGGACCACTGTTTGTTTGCCCGTGTGCATCAAAATTTGTGCGATTATGGGTCATTTAGAGGTAACAGGAGTAGTGCAGGCAGACCACGTTCGACGCGAACTCCCGCCATGGAAGAAAGTGTGTTGAATGGCGTCCAGAATAATCCTACTACCAGCACACGTGCCGTTGCCTCTGCCTTAGGAGTGTCTCGTGTGCAGCATGTCTGGCACAACGATTCCTTACACCCCTTTCATCTCCAAAGGATTCAGTTACTGCTCCCCTAAGATCATGCACATGTGGCTTTTGCACAGTGGTTTCTCCAAGAAAGTGTTCAAGACTTGAATTTTACAGCCTATGTTTTGTTAATGGATGAGGCTTATTTCACTCGGGAAGGCTTATTCAATCAGCACAATGCTCATGTGTGGGCACACGACAATCCACACGGTGGGTGCCCCCACGCGGCACAACATCGCTTCGCAATAAATGTGTGGTCAGTTATGGTCGGTGACTGCTTAGTCAGCCCATACCTGTTACCATCCCGCATGAACTTCTGCTAAATATCGGATCTTTCTTGAACAAGTTCTACCAGGGTTACTTGATGTTTCAGCAAACGTGAGGCGCAACATTTGGTTTCAACATGATGGGGCACCTGCCCATTATGGAAGTGGTATTTGTGACCATTTGAACAGGCATTTTGGGCGTCGATGGATTGGCTGTGGTGGAACCATTGCCTGGCCCCCACACTCACCTGATTTATCGAGCCTTGATTTCTTTCTGTGGGGGCCCTCAAATTTATCGTGTATGAATCGCCTGTGGAGATGGAAATGGATCTTGTGGCGAGACTCGTCTACGCTGCTGCTACTGTCAAAGAAACTCCAGGTGTGTTCGACCGTGTCTGCCAATCCATGCTGCGCCAGTATCACGCATGCATTGCGTCTCATGGTGGAACCTTCGAGCATCTGTTGTAACATCATGAAATGCATCCATCTCATATGACATTGTTAATATTATGTTAAATAAATGTTTGCTACTAATTACTGTCTTGTGTCATTTCTGCTTCTTGTGCCCCTGCTACTACTTTCCCGTGACGTTTCCAGTTATGGGTTCCTATGCGATTCGCATTCCTTTAGATGTTACCTACCTCCCCTAAATGTTTGTACCAATATTTTTGAGACACCCTGTACTTTAGAATATAAGTCACCTTTTATTTTTTACTTTGAAAATTCATTGTTAATCATATATTTACCATAAAAGTTGGCCCTCTTTTTTCTTTTGCATTTTAGGTGTAGTGCTGTTATTTCAGTAAACTCAGTATTAAGAACCACTGTCTAATTCTTAATTTAATTATTTCTGTCCATTCTTCTAAAAGTTTACATTGTGATATTTTATTACATTGCACAGTAAACTATAAAGAAAGCAGTAAGTGTAAACAGTACTTCCTTATGTATTTCTTTCATGAAACTAAAACCTACAGTCATAGGTGATGATGACAATATTGCTCTTACCAGTGCTATGTATATACGGGAGACTTTAATTATGTAACTGGGCCATTTTTTGTTACTTTTTTAGTAGTGTACTGCAACTTTATTTCTCTATAAATTATTTCAATATGGAAAGACATCTGCTTTAAGAAATTGAAAATCTTGAAAGTTTACTTTTTTGAAAACTCAAAAAGTAAACCCAAAAATACAACTCCTGATAAATTCCATGAAAACCTGAAAACCTTTTGTTTGAGGAAGGAGTCAGAGTCTTTGGCTTTAAAAAGCAAACAAAAATGTACATTTGTGATAAACTTATTATGGTCTGATCGCTATATTTCTGTATTCATCTTTAATATAAACATTTCAAATTAATTGCCAAAATATGATACTCACTGTTCCAGTCACTGTTGATGCATGTAATAAAATGGCTCACAGCAAGGAGAAAAGCATGAGATGATATCACAGCAATATAGAACTGGAGAGAGAGAGAGAGAGAGAGAAAAAATATATACACATATATAAAACAATTTAAACCAATTCAATAAATACATATATTAATCACACATTAAGCAGTATTAGTAAGGTATTAATAAAATTAAACTTTAAAAATATAAGCTAATTAATGATATTATGGGAAAGCAGCAATGTTACAGATTCAGATGAAAGTTTATTCATTTTTTATTTAACAGTATTTATATAATTTTCAGTCAACAGGAGAAGATATACAGGAAGAAAGGAGTGGGTGAAAGAACAAAACCACAGGGAAAACATCATGCATCACACATGGTGGACCAAACCAATTTCAAAGCAGTATCATAAATAGGTAAAGAGTGCTTGGTCTCACATGATGCATGACAAGAGGAAGGGAGAGATGGAGCATTGCTCTGGAGATCAAATGTTGAAGTCTTCAATATTTTAAATGGCAGTATTTCTCTGTGTAATGAGAGCGTAGTGTCCAAAATATTTTGCTATTCCTTTCCTTTTATTGCTAACATAAGCAAAAAATTCCTCGCCACTGTTCTTAACACTCTTAGCCAAGGTCTTATCATAATATGCTTTAGCATGCTTAACACTGTGTAACTTTATTAGAGACTAATTTATATTTAATGCACAATTCAAGGTCCTCCGATAATTTATAATAATCCCATTTAACATTCTTCTCTGAAAGTTTTGAGCAATACTTTTTTTGTTGGCATAAAATGCTTAGCAGCATTCAGATTAACTTCCTGAAACATTTCCCATTTGTATCTGTTAAAGTTACCATCTGGTTTCACTGAAAAGAACTTAGATACCTAGGACCACTGTAACTCCTTTGTAAAAACAAAATCTCTTCCCTTTCACTGTTTTTTTTTTGTGACAGTAGTTATTTCTTTAAACAGATTCAATGTTCAAAATATAATAAAACAATAATAATAATTAAAAAACTTAAATCACTTCCATCAAAGACAAACATCGTCAGGTCTTCAAGCCCAGAGTAGAAAAAAAGAACAACTATACAATGAAACAAATACAGCAGACCCTCAATTTACCGGGACACTTCAAGATTCCAAAAAAAAAAAAAAAAAAAAAACACACACAACCAGAAATTATAAAATTATCATCATTAGGATATTAGTGTACCTATTATCTGTACCGTAGCCGAGTGGTCAGGAGCGGGAGTGCAGTGGCACACGCTCTTTGAGTAGACCGGGGTTCAAGCCCCTGACTGCTAAATACGGTCGATCTGCCAACCCGCACTGGACCAGCGTGGCAGATTATGGTCCATTTCCCTCATCGTGAATTGTTGAGGAGGCTTCCATCCTGCAGTGGGTTGTTAATGGCTGCAATTTATTTATTTATTTATTTTTTTATCTTGCAACCCCGCTGTCTTCACACCGCCGCCCAAAAAAAAAAAGAAAAAAAAAAAAAAAAAAAAGAAGAGAAATGTTTAGTTTGTTTTAGTGCGTTGTGATGATTGTTGTGTTCGGATGCACTGCAAAAAGACAACTTTTGTTTTGTTATTTATGTCAGGGATGTCGAAATTTTTTTTATAGTAAAAGAAAAATTTTTTTTTGTTTAGAAATCGCGAAAATGATGGGTAAACGCAAAAGAGTTGCACTTTCAGTTAAACAAAAATTTGAAATTATTCAAAAGTTTTAGAACGGTGCATCGATTAAATCTCTAATGAACCATTATAATGTTGGTGACCAAACCATATGCAACATCGTAAAAAATAAAGGGAAGCATTATATTGGCCACGCAAATAGTGCGTGGTAAGTTTTTTATCTATCGCCGTATTTTTTTACGTAGGTTGCTGAACATTTTTCGATACAGTAAGTCCCCAACTTACGCAACTATGGATTTACGTAAATTTTTTTTCACTGAATTTTTTTTTTTTTTTTTTTTTAGGATTGTAAAATTTAAAACAAACAAAAAAAAAAAAAAAAAATAAATAAGCAATCAATAATGACGATCACTGTATACACAAATTGCACAAGTGAGACACGGAGTAACAAGCAAAAATTAGGAAAGAAGAGAAGATTCTAACAATTTATTTTTGGTTTTTTTTTTATATGACTGAAGATTTCAGTGAAGGGGCAACGCATTTCACCATAATAACGTAAAAAACACACAGAATTCCAGCTATCGGTATTATTGCAAGTACAATAAGATCGAGTTTACTATCCGTTTATAATTACATGCACGAACAGAAAAGTCCAATAACACGGAAAGTGCAAATTGTTTTTATTGTGTTATGGTAGTGACCTCCAGAAATGTACTTTAGCAAAATGTGAGCTCTCATGTGATGATAATAGTGAGTTTTCGCCTAAACCTTGTGAAGAAAATTTAATTTCGAGTGTTATCATAGTGCCAACTAAGAGAATAAGTGACAGTGCTACTAGTAAATCTACCAACAAAAGGAAAGCGATTGATTTGGATCAGAAAATTAAATTAATAAGGATGTATGAAAACGGTCAAACATTAACAAGTATAGTGCGGAATTCAGATTTGTTGTTGTTTGGTTTTTAGGAGCATTAGCAACTAAGGCCATATTGCTCCAGGATATGCGGTGGTCATTCCTTAACCTTTCCGCATCCTCCGTATTTGGTGGTGACGGGCTCGAACCCCGGTCTAATCAAGAAGCGTGTGCTACGCACTGCTGCTCCTTCCCACCTGGCTACGGAGGCGCCTATTCAGATTTGTCAATAATAATATAGTAGCAATATGTTACTAGTCATTCCCGAGTTACGTAAAACTCAACGAAGTAAGAAGTCCTGGAACGTATCTCTTACGTACGTCGGGGACTTCTGTATTTTTGGATTAACCGGGAAATCGATTATCCGGGATTTGTTTTTTACCATCTATCCCGGAAAATCAAGAGTCTACTGTATAGCAAATTAAAGCAACAATTGCAGTTAATCTTGGCAGTTGTAATTCTGCTACTTGTGTATCAATACAACCAATAATCAAATTAGAATAAAATAAAATAAATTTATTTCATTCTAATTTGATTGTTAGGGTATCACACTTTCTAATTAACTAAAAAAGCAAAGCAAATATCAAAAAATGATATAGCTGTTCTTTTTTCTAGAGTAGCCATGGAAACTACATACATACATACATACATACATACATACATACATACATACATACATACATACATACATACATACATACATACATACATACATACATACATACATACATACATACATACATACATACATACATACATACATACATACATACATACATACATACATACATACATACATACATACATACATACATACATACATACATACATACATACATACATACATACATACATACATACATACATACATACATACATACATACATACATACATACATACATACATACATACATACATACATACATACATACATACATACATACATACATACATACATACATACATACATACATACATACATACATACATACATACATACATACATACATACATACATACATACATACATACATACATACATACATACATACATACATACATACATACATACATACATACATACATACATACATACATACATACATACATACATACATACATACATACATACATACATACATACATACATACATACATACATACATACATACATACATACATACATACATACATACATACATACATACATACATACATACATACATACATACATACATACATACATACATACATACATACATACATACATACATACATACATACATACATACATACATACATACATACATACATACATACATACATACATACATACATACATACATACATACATACATACATACATACATACATACATACATACATACATACATACATACATACATACATACATACATACATACATACATACATACATACATACATACATACATACATACATACATACATACATACATACATACATACATACATACATACATACATACATACATACATACATACATACATACATACATACATACATACATACATACATACATACATACATACATACATACATACATACATACATACATACATACATACATACATACATACATACATACATACATACATACATACATACATACATACATACATACATACATACATACATACATACATACATACATACATACATACATACATACATACATACATACATACATACATACATACATACATACATACATACATACATACATACATACATACATACATACATACATACATACATACATACATACATACATACATACATACATACATACATACATACATACATACATACATACATACATACATACATACATACATACATACATACATACATACATACATACATACATACATACATACATACATACATACATACATACATACATACATACATACATACATACATACATACATACATACATACATACATACATACATACATACATACATACATACATACATACATACATACATACATACATACATACATACATACATACATACATACATACATACATACATACATACATACATACATACATACATACATACATACATACATACATACATACATACATACATACATACATACATACATACATACATACATACATACATACATACATACATACATACATACATACATACATACATACATACATACATACATACATACATACATACATACATACATACATACATACATACATACATACATACATACATACATACATACATACATGTGGGTAAAATTATTAAAACAAGTAGTGCATTCAAAGAACTAGCAATTTCATATTGGAAACTGGAAAAAAGTGAATACTGTATATACTCATATCTACTGTAAATCCTACTATCATATTTCCAAGAGGGAGAAATTAGATAAATATTGGCTGCATATTCGTACATCTGAAGAGGAACCATTCATACCTCTGAAGAGGAACCATTCATCAATTGCATTACATTAGTAACAAAGTAAAATTTTGTAAACAACAGCATACAACATCCTTTCTTTGACTAGAAGTTATACTTAAGATAGCAAAAACTGCTAAGGGCTAAACTAGGAAAAATATACGCGAAATTACAAGTGATTTATGGAGAAATCACGTGACTTCACTCGACACTGATAGGCTCGTCAGTTTGGTTTTCATTTAGTTTTTTTCAAAACATGGTAATTTTGTAGGGCAACAGAAATAAAAACATGGAAAAATTAGTAAATCAGTAGGACTGAAGTAATGGCCACCAAAAGAAAAAAATATATAGTTGATGAAAATTTAATGATTATTGAAAATTGAAAGAGTTAAGAGTAGTGAAGCAAAATGCAATATAATTCGCAAGTGTGGAATTCCAGAGGAATGATCTGTGGTTGGATGAAAGAGGCAGAAAATTGTGTTCATTCATAAACTCTATAGAAGATGAAGTAAGCCTCCAAAGAAAGAAAACTAGACTTTATGAAAACAGTTAAGTGGACCACGTTTATACAAGTGGTTTCTACAGAAGTATATGTTGTTGTTGTTGTTGTTTGGTTTTTAGGAGCATTAGCAACTAAAGCCATATTGTTCTGGGGATATGTGGTGGTCATTCCCTGACCTTTCCGCATCCTCCGTATTTGGTGGTCACGGGCTCGAACCCCAGTACTCACTGCTGCTCCTGCCCACCTGGCTACGGAGGCGCCTACAGAAGTATAGTGAAGGAGTACTAATTAATGGGGTAATTTTTGCAGGGATAAGGAGGTGATTATCCCCTTGTATAAGGCAATGGTCAGGTCACACCTTGAGTACTGCATACAGGTCTGAAAGCTTCATTTAGGAAGGATGTAGATTGCTAGAATGAGTACAGAGAAGGACAACAAGACTGGTGAGGAGAACAAAAGGGTGCTCTTACAAAGAATGGCTTAAGTCCTGCAAATTGCAGCGTCTGGAGACTAGGCACTTGTGAGGTGATCTGATTGAGGTGTATAAGGCCTTGAATGGATGCAGGCTCAATGCTGATGGGATTCTTCCTCTTGCTTAGATTACAAACCTGAGAGGGCATAAACTGATATCGAGGAGAGACAGTTGTCAAAGAGATGTTGCAGAAATTTGCCTTTAGCCAGCAGGCAGTTGATTGCTGAAACAAACTTCCATCTGTTGTTGTGGAAGTTGATAGCTTAAATAAATTCAAAAAATAAGTGGATAAACTTTTGGAGCAAATGGATGGGTGAAATGGAAAGTTTTTTTTTTTTTTTTTTTTTGCCCCTGGCTGATGCTATATAAGCTTGCTTTCTTGCATCATATGCTTCTACTAATGCTAAATTTTGAAAGTACAGGTACTTAAATTTAATAAGCTACATAGTGGAGATTATGACACATGTGACATTACAGCAGCAGAAGCATTTCCTTGAATTTCTACATAACGTGATTCAAGATGGTGAATTCACAGTTGAACAGTTATACAACTGTGATGAAACAGCGTTGTACTATAAACTTCTCCCCGACAAGTCACTGGATATTAAAAAGGCACCCAACAAAGTGGGCATAAAAACTAACAGAGAGAGAGAGAGAGAGAGAGAGAGAGAGAGAGAGAGAGAGAGAGAGAGAGAGAGAGAGAGAGAGAGAGAGAAAGAAAATTATTGTACTGTGCTACTGTTGTAAAAAAGACTGGAAATCACAAGCTAAAGATTTTGTGCACTGTGTCAATGAATACAACTGCACTAATTCAGCCCATGGATCAGGGCATTATTCAAGCATACTGTCATGGTGAGCTACTTGTTAAGTGTTGTGAACTCAGAAATTCAAGTTCTACAATTTCTGAAAATATTAACACTGAAAGACGTATATAATATTGGATTAGCTTGGGAGAAAGTAAGTTCAGCAGCAACTGAACACTGCTGGAAAAAAATGTATTGGGAAAAGATGAGATCACTAATAATAACCTTGAATTAGCAGAATTTTCAGAACAAAAGCAAAGACTGCTTGGATTGAGGTGGATGTGGAAGCACCAGCTGCACATTACCTGAGCAAGGAAGAAATCACAGCCTCTGTGAACAGTGAGAAAACAATTGACAAATAAAAGGCCAGTGACATAGGGAGTGGCTCAAAAGAGAATGGGGATGACTCATATAAGGAAAAAGCACCTGAAATTAACAAAGTGCTTGAAAACATTAATGAGGTGATGACACGGTTAGAACATAAGAGTGATAGCAAACAAAGATGTTTGCTATCACTCAGTGAGCTGGATGATTTTGTAATAACTGAGAGGAAAGTGGAGGAGAAATTGTTGAAGATAAACATAAAAAAAGGCACCCGGGGTGGACGAGATCTATGCAATTATATTAGAGGAGGCAGCAAAGGAAGTAAGCAAACCCTTAGCCATAATTATGAGAGCTTCTTCGGACTCAGGGGAGGTACCCATGGACTGAAGGTGTGCAAATGTGACCCCAATTCACAAAGGAGGATCAAAGGGCAACACAAGTAATTATAGACCTGTTAGTTTAACTTCTGTTCCAGGAAAATTAATGGAGGCACTGGTTAAAGAAGCACTGCAGGATCATCTATAGCTCGGACATAAACCATGCTGTGTCCAAGCAGTTATAGCTCGGACACAGCATGGTTTTGTTAAGGGAAAGTCTTGCCTGACCAATTTGATTGGATACTATGATGTGGTCACAAAGGAACTGGATGCAGAGAATAACTTTGATATCATATATTTGGATCTTAGAAAGACTTTTGATACTGTTGCACATGGAAGACTGCTGCACAAATTGGAGCACTGTGGCATTGGAGGCAAATTTCTGCTATGGATAAAGGGATGGTTGAGTGGGAGAAGACAGAGAGTGGTAATCAATGGACACTGCTCATTGTGGACTAATGTTATTAGTAGAGTCCCTCAGGGTTCAGTATTGGGTCCATTGTTGTTTTCTGTATTTATAAATGATATTGATGATGGTATATCAAGCATAATGTCCAAGTTTGCAGATGATACGAAGAGGTTGGCAGGGTTGTTAAGGACACTAATGACACTACGCTGCTGCAACAGGATCTAGAAAAGTTGAGCAGATGGGCTGAGAGGTGGCAAATGAAGTTTAACATTGACAAATGTAAAGTATTACATATGGGAAGTAGCAATCCCAGAGTGACGTATCAACTCTGTGGTACTACACTGACAGTGGTAGAGAACGAAAAGGACCTGGGGGTAATTGTGCAGGCAGATATGAAGTTTTCTGAGCAGTGCAGACGGTCTGTAAGAGTAACTCATAGTGTCTTGTCAATGACATACAGGAATTTTTCTAGCAGGGATAAGGAGGTGATTATCCCCTTATATAAGGCAATGGTCAGGCCCCACCTTGAGTACTGTATACAGGTCTGGAGGCCTCATTTTAAGAAGGATGTAGAGCTGTTGGAATGAGTACAGAGAAGGGCAACAAAACAAGATTAGCGAATGGAACAAAGGGTTGCTCTTACGAAGAAAGGCTTAAATTTTGCAAATTACAGTGTCTGGAGACTAGGCACCTTCAAGGTGATCTGATCGAGGTGTATAAAGCCTTGAATTGTTTGATCATACTCAATGCTGATGGAATTCTTCCTCTTACTCAGAATAATCATTTGAGAGGGCATAAATTCAAATTGAGGAAAGACAGATGTAAGATAGATGTGCGGAAGTTTGCCTTTAGCCAGGGGGTGGTTGGTTGGTTGGTGGAAGTTGATAGCCTAAATAAATTTAAGGCTGAGCTGGACAGGTACTTGGAACGAATGGAGAGGTGAAATGGGAGCGTGTTTTTTTTTTTTTTTTTTTTTTTTTGGCTGATGCTGCATAAGCTTGCTTTCTTGCATCATATGCCTCTACTAATGCTAATGCTAATCTTCATTTTTTACATTTTCCCACTATTGAAATGCTGTCATCAGTTCTGGCAAACTAAATTACATGATTATTTCACAATGGATGCTTCAAATGTAAATCCATAAGAGCATCATGTATTAGTAAATTTAAAAGGAATGATATAACCTTTAATACTTTGTCTTTTAGTCTCTATACTCATAAAACATTAGTAAATAAATAATTTATTTACTAAGTGTATTTATGTTAAAAAAAAAAATAAATAATGGTAAAATTTTTTTCAGCTATAATGGGCTTTGGTTATAATATGAGTATTAAAGTTGTCACCTGACGCCTGTGTTATATCATACACTGTATATAACACAGTTTTTTTTTTTTTTCATGTTAGGCCTTTTTTTTTTTTCAAAAAGAAAAGAATATAAAATGTGCTGTTTTTTTCCATAATTGTCTTTCACAATTTACTAGTAATGCGAGGGCGCCTCCGTAGCCAGGTGGGAAGGAGCAGCAGTGTGTAGCACACGCTTCTTGATTAGACCGGGGTTCGAGCCCGCCACCACCAAATACGGAGCATGCGGAAAGGTCAGGGAATGACCACCGCACCGGAGCAATATGGCCTTAGTTGCTAATGCTCCTAAAAACCAAATAACAACAACAACAACTAGTAATGCTATTAAATCAAGTAATTAAGAGTTAAGAATGAACTAATTTTAAAAATCATGCCTACTGTAAACAGGACAAAATATTTCTGGTTATTTTCACCAACACAATTGTTCACCCAAGGACAGTGATGATCCATTTTGCGAATACAACGTTGACAAACACTGCAATGATGTGCTCTCTCTGGTTTGATGCTGCAACATTTTGGACATTTATATACAACTTGGCCTTCACGTAGACCAAGTTGCTGAATAATTTCTTTGGTAGCTGTTCCCCGGGGTACTGCTCCCTGTAAAAAGAGAATTGATAAGTTATGTTTTCTGAAATAATCAGAAAATGGCATACTTGCATATAATCATCTTGAAGAACATACTCTGCTATTTAAAACATGGTATACATTTAATACAGAAATTTGGAATACAGTCAAGAAATTAATATCAAATATCGTGACCCTTCTTCAAGAGCCCTCACATTCAGTGGATAAATTATATTTACATGATTATATAAAACATTAACTTTAGGTTAGCATTATACCAATGAGAAATATTATATCTACTGATGAGAAATAGCAGAATATATACTGCCATTTCTCAGCAGAACTTACAGGTGATGTCATCCACTCCTCTTCATCAATAGGAAATGGAAAATTTCATTTTCCACTGATGAGGGAGAAATAAAGACAAAAATTATTTACATGGTCTCTACACATAACTAATGTTATCGCAAATGACATTTTCAATAGGCTAGTATTGCTAGGAATGATCTGTTGGCACAGAAATGTCTTTTGGGTGTTCGTTAACGAGAGCCAAAACATTTCCTTCCCTCCCCCACTCAGTTATTGACAGGGGAGGGAAAGAGATGTTTGCAGGATGTTATTTCTAGATTTAAAATTCTACAGGTACTTAAAAAATAACTTAATCACATAGAGAAATGGCATTAAAACTGGTGGCTGAGCTGCTGTCAACGTTTTTGCTGAATTCAATATTTACTTTGATAATTCATAATTGGTTAGACTTATTGTCCATAAACCATCAATCGACAGGTCCTGTAGGTTTTCAAACATTGTACCTGTACTAATATTAAATAACTGAGCTAAAAATACCTTAGTCCCTTAAGGCCACAACCAGTCCATCTTGAAATTTCTTGAAACTCTACAATCCTTGTAGTTTCAAGAAATTCTTTTGAAACTGTACAGTCATGTTGTGATCTATTAACTGTGTTGAGAGGTAGCAGTAATCATTTTTATATTTATGATAATTTTGAAAATTTGTGTACAAGGAACTACCTTTTTCACAAGGTATTAGAGTATGGGGCCTACACAGGCCAAATTTGAAGAAATTTTCCACAATTTGGATCCAGCAGCAGCTGAAACTCAGTTAAATAATACATATATAAACAGAGGATATTACGATAAATAAAAAATGAGTAATAATGAGTTTTTATTTTTTATGATTAAATTAATATTTAAAACCATTTACGTTCATAGTTTTAAAATTTTTACAAACTTCTAAATTCCTCAAAAAAACTTCTCTGAGTTGCATGCATGCAGTCCAAAAATGTATATATTTCGAGGGAACAGGCATTCTGTGTGTTATCAGACACTCAGTCTAAAACACTGATGGATCCAATATCTTTCTATTTCAGAAGATTTAGGAGAAGTCTGTTTGACCTGCCTCCCTAAAATCCACTCATGTACACCTTCTTGATGGGAAGTCCTGTTACATCACTTAGGTGGCAACAAACATGTAGTGTAGGGTGGTTCAAGACGCCTGGTCAGTGTGAAGAGGAAAAGACCAAACCCTCCAGCACATGACAACATGACGAAACAAATGGCCCTCAGTCCCCAGCAGCTTTCATTCCCCCTCTTATGGCGGCGAGAGGATCAGAGTGGAAGCAGAGGGTGCTAAGAATCTCTGGGTACGACCAGGCTGCTATGCACGGAAACCAAACTTGGCCTGTTACATAATAATAAATAAATCAGTGAAAATAGGATATTAGAGCTGGAAAAGGAATTAGAAAATGTGAATTGGAATATCACCAGTTTGGCTGAAACAATAAGAAGAAATGAATCACTTATAAGTTTATCAATGGAAATCTGCTGTACACCAATAGGAGCGAAGACGGAGTTGGTTTTCTGGTCCATAAAGATATAAAAAACAACATTTTGGAATTCAAAAGTACATCATCAAGAGTATCAAGACTACTACTTAGGATTTCTAAGAGGTACAAGCTAAAGGTTATAATGATTTATGCACCAACATTGAGCCATGATGGTGAAGAGGTTGAAGAAATGTACACCGAAATTGAGTCTTCTAGATGAGCAGAAAACCCACTACACTATCATTATGGGGGACTTCAATGCTAAGGTTGGAAAGAGACAAAACAGCACAGAAAGGGGAACTATAGGAAATTTTGGAATTGGTGAAAGACTTGTGGAATTTGCAGAATCTTGAGGAATGTAAGTAATGAACACTTTTTCCAAGAAAAGGGTGAACAGAAAGTGGACATGGAAGAGCCCAAATGGATTAACAACTAATGAAATTGACTTCATTCTCACCAACAGAAGATATATAGCAGGCCCTCATTATAATGCGGTTCCCTTTACACTGATTTGCTATAACGCTGTCACAAATCACTATAACGCTCTTTTACAGATTGCATTTTTGGCATATTTAATGAAATCGTTTCATTTGATGGAGTCGATAGCTTGAAAATGAATAGCAAAACAGCATTAAAACGTTTCCCACACTGACTTCAGAAATTTTCCCATGCTCAGTGAAATTTTCTCGCACACTAATTTAATTGCAGTACAGTGACTTGTTACATAGTTTCAAGATCAACATTTTAAAAAATGATCAAGTATATTGCTTGTAATATTTGTGTTATATGCATTTATCCGAAGTCTAGTCATCACTCAGTACAGTATTAGACATTGTGCGTAACAGACAGTTTACCAAACATTGTATCATAATTAATGCAACCAATGCAGTTACATTTTCGAAGAGTTAATAAAGGCAGATAAGAACGAAAAAGCAACAACTTCTGGACGCAGTCTATCAGACTACAAATGTAAGAAAAATACTGAATCTCAAAAATTAAATTAGATGTTTTTAAGCGAATGTGCGCCATAATCTAGGACTGGCAAGTTTAACTGTAAGAACAATTATAAAAAAAAAAAAAAAAAATTAATTTTAGCAGCAGGAAAGCTGTCCCACTGCAAGCAACTAGGGCTAGGCCAGCTATTAGGATTGAAATGGAGACTTTAACTAATTTTATTGAAGATAATATCCAATGCAGAATTCAGTTAAGTTAAATATTATAAAAAAAAAAAAAAAAAAGAGAGATTAGCCTATATAATGATCTGAAGAAAGCTCACCTTAAAAAAGGAAAAAAAAAAAAAAAAAAAACGTGGAACCATTTAAAACTAGTAAGGGCTGGTTGAATAGATTTAAAATCCAGGGAGAAGCTGTAAGTGCAGATCAAGGAGCCAAAACTTTAAAAAAAAACCTGTTAAAATTATTGAAGAGGGGTATTATGTGTTATAGTTCACCTAATATGTGAACAGGACTTTTTCATATTGAAAGAAGCAAAAAACATGCCCAAGTTTCAAAGTGGCTAAGGATCAGTTGACTTTATTGTTGGGTGGTAACGCTGCGGGGGATTTAAAATTAAAACCCCTTTTAGGAAGAGGGCCAAAGTATAATCCAAAATCAACACATTTTTCATGATTAAATTCATCAGTTTAATTAAACCAATTAAAATCAATTTAGATCAATTAAATTCATGATTTTAGTTGGAATTTTAAGTTTAATTTTGATACGTAAGTAGTTACCACATAATTATATATGTATGTAATGCAGAATTTTTATATGTACAAATATTTGAATATTAAATATTTTGACCGACATTTGTGCATCTTTTCACTACTGTTTATTATTGAATAGGAAATATTCTATGGCATCGACCGCAACTCACAAATACACGTTACCTTATGAGAATGCGGTGCTCGTTTGTGCGGATTCACTTAGCACAAAGACACTTGGCGCTCTGTTTTTCCGGAACGAATTATCAGCGTTAAGCAGGGGTGACCTGTATTGTGAACAATGTTACTGTCCTGAACAAGGTAAATGTTGGAAGTGATCACAGAATGGTAAGATGCACACTTGATACAGATGTAAGAAAAGAAAGGAAAAAACTGACTCGAGTAAATAATACGAAGGTCTTTGAGATAACAGAACTTAACAAGTTTGAGCTTCTGCAGACTGTTCAGGACCAAGATATTGACGAGGAATACTACAACTTTCTGAAAGTGATAAAGTCCGAGAAACAAATAGGTAAAAAATGAGAAACCTATAAGAAAAAATTAGTCATGATGAACCAAAGACAACAAATGAAGAGCAAGATAAACACTGACAAAGATAAAATTGAGTATACTGAGTTATTCAAAGCCATTAGAAAAAGACTCAGAGAGGACATAAGATTTAACTCAAGAAAAGTAGAACAAGCATTAAGGGAAAACAAAGGACTTAAATCAGCAGCCATGAGCAGTAATACAGAAAGACAAATGATACTGAAACTGAAGAATAGCAATGGTGTACTTATAAGTAGCAGAGAAGGCATAATTCAAATAGCAGAAAACTACTATAGAGAATTATACAAGGAGTGATGCCAGCAGTAGGGAAGATCGATCACAAATTAGTAACACATACGACATACCCGATATCCTTCCTGATGAGGTAGAACATGCGTTGAAGAAAATGAAGAATCAAGAAAGCCCTAGGGGAAGATGACGCTACTGTAGAGTTTTTAAAATTGGGAGGAAGAGACATGACACAGAAACTGGCAAGACTCTTCACAAAATGCATTAGAAAAGGTGTGACATATAAGGAGTGGAATAATGCAATCATAGTTTTGCTGAATAAGAAAGGAGATAAATCAGAAATTGGAAATTATAGACCAATTAGCTTTTTATCTCACATCTACAAGTTATTCACAAGGGTCATTACTAACTGATTAGAAAGAATATTTGATGGGAATCAACCGAAAGAGCAAGCTGGCTTTAGGACAGTATTCTCAACCATGGATCACCTTCACATAATATCACAGCTAATGGAGAAAGCAAATGAATATAAAACACCATTATGCCTGGAATTTGTGGATTATGAAAAGGCATTTGATTCCATACAGCATAAGGCAATGTTTCGGGCACAGGAAAGACAAGGCACAGATACCCCATATATTATGATTTTGAAGAAAATATATGAGAACGCTACCTTCTTTATTAGACTCGACAAATTTAAAATTAAGAAATGAGTTTGACAAGGAGACACAATATCTCCGAAGTTGTTTACTGCTGCCCTTGAGGAAGCTTTCAGAAGATTAGGCTGGTCGCAGAAAGGAGACAACCTGAATGGAGAGTATCTAAACCGTTTATGATTTGCAGATGACACTGTGATCATAAGCCATGATCCCAAAGAATTAGAGGAAAATCTTAATCAGTTATGAAGGGTTAGTAAGGATTTCGGAATAAAGTTGAATATGGTTAAAACAAAAGTAATGATGAACAAATATGCCACAGAAAGGGATATAATCATTGAAGGAGCAGTAATTTAAAAGATGGATTCATATACTTATCTGGGACAAATCATTAGCTGTAATAACGAAAATGGCTGGAAGTGAAGAGAAGAATAAATTTTGGATAGATAGCATTCAGGAAATATAGTCACATACTGAGGAGCAATATCCCAATTAGTGTGAAACGTAAAATAATGAACCAATGTGTACTCCCCACCATGACTTACGGAAGTGAAACTTGGGCACTCACCAAAAGGATGGAAGAGAAGTTGAAACTACACAGAGAAGAATGGAATGAATTGTATCAGGAAAAGAAACACATGGATTAGGCAGCAAACTCAAGTAAAGGACATTCTTATAAAACTAAAGAACTAAAATGGTCTTGGGCAGGACACATAGCTGAAAGACATGATGACAGATGGACTAAGAAAATAACAGAATGGTACACAAGAGGAGCTAGAAGGAAACCTGGAAGACAACGATGGCGATGGACAGATGAAATTCATGAGTTTGTGAGTAGTAAATGGATGGCCATTGCACAAAACAGAAGGAACTGGAAAGTTGCTGGAGAGGCCTTCATCCTGCAGTGGATTGAAAATGGCTGATGATGATATCAATCAACAAAAAATTTTTTTCAAAAACTTGGAATCAAATATTTATACAGTAAACTGTTTAAAATCCAGTGCCCTTGGGAATCGAGAAGTTTCAGATTTTAAAATTTACTGTTCAATTCACTGATAAATATAAACAGATTGTCCATAAAATTATCCTCTGCTTTTCTTATTTTATTCATTTATATATATCATATTTTAAACATCTTTCTGAAAGTGCTGTACACACCATTGCAGCACTAAAAAGATATACAAACAATTTTAGACTGTGCTCCTATGTCACTATTAATGATATTCTTAACTTTCTAGATATTCATAACAAATGATTTTGTAAATCAATATACTGGCTGCTCTAACATCAGACAGCAAATAAAATCTTTCAGTCAAAAGCTTATTTCAATAAATTACAACTTACAATGTCCGTGAGAAAGTTTACAATGAATAAGGTCAAGCAGCTGTAATAAACAAAGTCACTGTATGAAGACTAAAATCTTTATTTATGCTAAAATGTTGGATGTCTGCCAGAAATAGTAGCAAAGTTTCCAATTCTGTAACAGGCAACGGGCAGAACCAAAGAGAGAACTGTTTTATGTGATAGAAAACATATTGAGATGATCTGTACTCACAAGTATACAGTTGACAGAAAATGGTTCTAGGAAATGCTAAGACTAGTTTTATATTTGTGTATATATTTTTAGTTTCTGTATTACACAAACCTGGTACACTTTTTTTTTAAATCAGTCTCTAGGGAGGTAATTTTTTAATGAGAATTTAATCAAACTTATAAAGATTAGAAAACTAATATTTTGCACCTGCTTCAACACCTTTTCATTAAAAAAATACAACCAAACAATTTTAGGTTATGGATTTATGTCATTTTCAACAATATTATTAACATTTTAGATATACATATACCGATTTCCAATGATTACACAAATTTACATACTGGCAACCTAAAGTCTTCATATAAGCTTTTCATACAGTAGGCATTAATATCATTAATCATGATGTAAGTGTGGGAGGGGTTTAAAATAAACACAAAATACTTGTACAGTTAAATCCCATTACAATGAACTTATTGGGGATAAACAAAACGTTTCATTATATGGAAATTTTATTCAAATGAATATTGCTGAAAATTATTTTAACTTTTTTTTTTTTTTTTCAAATAAATTTATTCAAATAAATCCTGTTGCACTTTTTAACACAGTAGTAGTAATTTATGCTTTATTTTATATTTTAATAAATAACACAGGGATTACCTTGATCTCTTTATAGGAAGACTTCTTTATAGGAAGACTAGAGGAAACCAACTGATATGGGCATGTTACTACATTATTATAGCTATCCCCCATATACATATAAAAATTCGGTCACACTCAATCAGTTTTTAAATGCTTTTAAATATTCAATCACATGGAGTGCATTAAAATTAGAAATTAAAGAATTAACAAAGATTCCTTAATAGAAGTTATCCAATCACCTCTATTAATAAAGTTAAATTGATTGCCCAGGAAAAGATAACCAATAATAATCAGAAAACAAATATTGAAAAAAAGCATTTTACAGTAAAATCTAGTTAATACAAACTCGGTTTATACAAAGTACTTATTTATATGAAGCACATACCATTCCCCTGCGAAAGGATAGGCTTTTCTATGTAAATATATTTGTTTATTACAAAATTCAGTTAATATTCAAAATTCTTTTTCATCCTGTGAGAAATATTGTCATTTTGTATGTATGATACAAATATTGGCAGAGCGACCCGATTATTGCCCCCAGCCACCTGGCTCCCTACTTCCCGAAGGACAGCACTGACTTGTTAGAAATTAGTTTTGCGTAAACAAAAGCAGTTTATGGTAGCTACAACATCAAGTGCACTCTGAAAAACATCTTTCTGAAGGATGAGTTGTTAAATTAACAAAAAGAATAAAAAGTTTTTCTAAGTTGTTTACATGCACTCCCTTGCTCTCCACGGGAATAAGGTCAGTTGCAATTGTTACCCCAGTTCAAAGAGTCTTTTGCTATCGTATACAGCAATCTATTTTTTGTGCCATTTTACCTGAGCTGATGTCTTTTTCGGAACTTGTCTTTAAATTAATTTAAAATTTGTTTATATTAAATCTTATCTAGCAGTGTTATGGCGACAAAACGTAGATGGACAGAATTAAGCCTGGAAATTAAACTAAAAATTATACAAGAGGCTGATAGGATAGAAAGAAGCAAAACAGACATTGTAAAGGAATACAACATCCCTTTACCTACTTTATCTACAATACTGAAAAACTGAAGAAGAAGACTTGAAGTGTGTGACACTGGAGCAGCGATGAAAAACAGGATACGAATTCTTGGTGCAAAGACGAGGAGCTTGAAACAAAACTTTTCGAGTGGTACCAACAAATGCGTGTATCTAATTTGCCAATATCAGTTCTGATTTTGCAAGAAAAGGCAAATTATCTAGCTCAGCAACAGGAGATTAGCAACTTCAAATGCAGCAGTGACTGGGTCCAAAAACTTAAAGACAGGAATAACTTGGTTTTGCGAAATGTTTGCGGTGAGTCTGGATTAGTTGACAAAGAAAAGGCTACAGACTGATTGTGTTCTGTACGGTCCATCCTTGAAAAATATGAGGCAAAGGATATTTTTAATCTTGTCAAGACAGGTTAATTTTATAATTTGCTGCCAAACAAAATATTTGCTGTTCGAGGAAAGTCTTGTCATGGTGGAAAATTAAGTAAAAAAAGACTCACTGTTCTGTTATGCTGCAATTCAGATGGCAGTACAAAACTACGCCCACTTGTGATTAGTAAGTTTTCCAAGCCAAGATGTTTTTAAGCAGTTAACCAACTTCCCTGTGATTATGAGGCCAATAGAAGTGCTTGGCTTATGGTCAAAATTTTTCAGTCTTGGTTATCAAAATTGGACAGAAGAATGGCTTCGGAAAAAAGGAACATTTTGATGATTCTAGACCGAAAAGACCAGCACATTCTGCCAAGACACTTAATTTGACAAATATACGGCTATTGTTTTTACCCCAATACCACCAGTTTAATGCAACCACTGGATCAAGGCATTATTTATAACCTCAAGAGAGCATAAAGAGTCCACCTGGTAAGGTACTTGATCTGCAACATAGAAGGAGGGAACAATTATAGCCAAATTGGAATGTCCTGGATGCTATCCGTAATCTTGTTATTGCTTGGGAAAGTATTACATCGAGTGTAATAATCGGCTGCTTCAGAAAGAGTGGCTTTGGAGAGAACATCATCGAAAGACATGGTCCAGCAGATGAATCTGATAGCAACAGTGAGGAATGGAGGAATTTGAAGGAGCATATGGATTTTGTTGGCAAATTTGAAGAGTTTGTGAAGGTGGATGATGAAGTTGCCACTGCAATGCCAATACCAGAAGAGCTTCTGGGTACCAAACAAAACGATGATGTTTTTGTTACCAGCAACAGTGAAAGTGAAGAAGCTCACACACTGCCATCTAAAAAAGATTCCCAAAATGCATGGAACATAACAGAGAATGTGTTGGCCTGCAGTAACATTGATAAAGAAACAACTATGGCATTTGATAACGTCTGTGCTGTAGTTAAAAATGCATATAGGACAAAAACCGTGCAAACAACACGGGATTCTTTCTTTAAATTAGATTAATTTATTGAAACAACTATGGCATTTTATAACGTCTGTGCTGTAGTTAAAAATGCATATAAGACAAAAACCATGCAAACAACATTGGATTCTTTCTTTAAATTAGATTAATTTATTAAAAAGTTAATGGTTTGTATGTCTCCTTTTATATTAAGATTGTAATTCTTTTTACTGTGGTACTAAAAAAAATATATACTGTACAATATTTTCATTTCCGTTAATATTGCTTTTCTCTTAGTTTATCTTACAAAAAAAATAAAATCTTTAAAAAATATGTTATTCCTATTACCGTATTGTTAAACAAGGCTTTTGTTTTTATTATTTTATTTTATTAATTTATTTTTGATATTATTATTATTTATTATTATTCTTAGATATACAGCATGTACCAAAAAAAAAAAAAAACTTCCCTAAATTTTCACACTTTTGGGGGGCCTCGTTACTACAAGCCTCGTTATTACAAAACGTGAAAATTTAGGTCCCTTGAACTTTGTATTAACGAGATTCCACTGTATTACAATTCCATATGTTGAAAACTGGTATAATAAACTAAATTATTTATGTAAGGGTACGGATATGAAAGTGATAGGTAGACCCACTAATAAATTACATGCATTGTTAAGGAAACAGATGACAAATTCTTCCTTTCAACAAACACATGATCTAGCTTACAGCATTTCCTGTAAAGACTGACTCGGCTTACACTGGATCTACTTGGGGGATATTGGATTTTTGCGAGGCTTCGATACACGCGGCGAGAGCAAACGCTTCAGAGTTAGCATTTCATGCTGTAAATGAAGAACATTCTTTTCTTTTTAATGAAGCCAAAATAATCAATGTTCAGCATAATTATAGTAAATTACTTACTGCAGAAACCCTTGAAATGAAACTGTAAAAACTTGATTAACATTCGCAGACTTTTTTTGATATCAGATGATTGGTCCTATGAACGCATGCGTGATGAGAACATCTAAAGTTCTTTTAAATACAAACACACTGGTGTAATTTTAGTTTCATTCTGTTCTGTGAACACAAGGCATTGAAAAGTACTTGTCTAACTTAAAGAGGAAGAAATCTGTCTTCACATACAGGTAACCCTCGTATAACACGGTTGTTTGGTTCCTACAAAATCTCGTGTAACGTGAAACCATGTTATACAGGACTAAGAACCAGTGTTTGAGACCATAAAAAAAGTCAATTTTTTATGGTCTCAAACAAGCACAAGTTCAATAGTACAGAACCTAACCCAGGGATCTAGATGCTGCAGAAGAGATTGTGCCTAGTAGCAATGAAGAGGAAGAAAATTAAATGAACATACATTATCTGACATATAAGTATCACAGTTTGTAAGGTAAGATGTTTGTCTTACCTTACAAACACGGCGTGCACTAGTTGCAACAAACACAATATGCACAAGTGAGATATGGAGTAATGAGTTTCTGAAAATTTATGTTTTTTTTGATTGAATATTTCATGCAAGGGGAAACACATTTCACCATGATAAAGTGAAAACCCACAGAATTCCAGCTATTGGTACTACAGTAAATGCAAGAAGATCAAGTTTTCTACCTGTTTATAATTGATTGCACTAACAGAAAAGCTCAATAAACCGCAAACTGCAAATTGTTTTTACTGTTTTATGGTAGACCTCCAGAAATGTGCTTTATAAAAATATCACGAAGGCGATAATGACTAGAGAGTCAACAGCAGGGATTCACAAAGAGGAATGGAAACGTTGAAAATTACATCTAACATAATAGCAGGGTTTTCCCAGCACAAAGGCCCAAAAATACTGAGTTATTCAAGATTTCTGGCAATTCTTGAACAGTGTCAGAGCGAAACAGTATTATATAAGAACCGTGTTATATGAGGATTGCCGCAATTCTCAAACTGCATTAGAGTGAAACTGTGTTATACGGGGGTTGCCTGTATTTTATATTAGTTGTAATTTGGACATAATGTTTTCCTATGCTGATAGATGCATCACGGTTAATATTTTTGGAGTTGAGTTGGGGTCTCAACGATGATTCTGGATTACTGAATTGCGTACAGTCAGTATGGAACATATTAAAATTAATTTTATTAATTTTATTATTGTATTTTAATTGTTTTACATGATGGGACTAAGACAGTTGGAAAAGAAGCCTTTCTATAAAGAGATCAAGGTGGTAATCTCTGTGTTATTTATTAAAGTTTATAAAAATATAGGAGATATTGAGAATATAATAGCTCTTATTACATTAAATTACCATGTTTTATTTTATTTAAATAGTAACTTCTAAATGAATAATAAATAAAAGAAATACTACAGAAGTAGTATTTCATTTAAAATAATTCTGTATTTAAATATTTCTGTAGAGATTAATCAAAATACAGTATCAAAAATTTTTAATAATCAACATTCAGAATTCATTCTGTATGGGAGACATAACCAATCATTAACGTTCACATATTAATATGTCAATTTTTGTTTTTAATGCAATTAAAATTTAATGCTCTTTAATTGCAATTGAATTAAAAATGTGAGTTTGTATTGCACTAAGTTGAATTATGTTACCAATTCCAACTTTTTTTTTTGTTGAATGAATTATGGTTTATACAGGAAGGTTTTAGAACAGAAAAGGTAAGCCCTTTTATTATGGTCCAATATGTTTTTTTTTTTTTTTTTTTTTTTCATGTTTTAAAAAATGCTGAAAAAATCAGCATTTAAAATAATTTTCTCTAGAAAACATAAATTACCAGTATGCAAATTTGTCATCACCCACATTCCAATATATTTGTTTTCTTTATTTTTTGAAAAGAACTGTATGCCATACTACAGCAATTTTTTGGGAAGGGGGGGGGGGTGGTACAGCATAATTATTCAAAAGTGTGAAATATGTAGAGGGTACGATATACCGAATTCTTTAGCCATATCTTCAAAACTTCTATTTTTTTGTCCCCTCAGGCGATTAATCTGGGCAAGAGGCAGAATCCCATCACCACTGAGCTTGCTCAAACCATTCAAGGCATTATACACCTCAATCACATCACCTCGCAGGTGCCTAGTCACCAGGCACTGTAATTTGCAAATCTTAAGCCTTTCTTCATATGGGCAACCGTTTGTTACATTCACTAACCTTGTTGCCCTTCTCTGTACTCATTCCAGCAGCTCTACATCCTTCTTAAAACGAGGCCTCCAGACCTGTATACAGTACTCAAGGTGTGGCCCGACCATTGCCTTATACAAGGGGATAATCACCTCCTTATCCCTGCTAGAAAAATTCCTGTATATCCTTGACAAGATACCATGAACTACTCTTGAAGTCTGTCTCTACTGCTCAGAAAACTTCATATCTGACTGCACAATTACTCCCCCCCCCCCAGGTCCTTTTCATTCTCTAATATCCTGAGTGCAGTACCACACAGTTGATACGTTACTTTGGGGTTACTGCTACCCATATGCAGTACTTTTGTACTGCATATGGGTAGCAGCAGGGAGCAAATTAAGTTTAACATTGACATTTGTCAATGTTAAACTTAATTTGCCACCTCTCACAGCCTATCAGCTCAACTTTTTGAGAACTTGTTGCAGTAGTGTACTGTCATTAGTGTCATTAACAACCCTTTCAACCTTAGTATCGTCTGAAAACTTAGACATTAACCCAAATATACCTTCATCAATATCATTAATAAATACAGAAAACAACAATGAACCAAACACTAAATCCTTGGGGACTCCACTAATAACATTAATCCACGAAGAGCAGTGTCCATTAATTACCACTCTCTGTCTTTTCCCACTCAACTATTGCTTTATCCATAGCAGCAATTTGTCCCACAATGCCGCACTGCTCCAATTTGTGCAGCAGTCTTCCACGTGCAACATTATAAAAAGCCTTCCCAAGATCCAATTATATGAAATCAAAATTATTCTTTGCATCCAGTTCCTTTGTGACCACATCACAGTATTCAATCAAATTGGTTAGAGAAGACTTCTCCTTAACAAACCCATGCTGTGTCTGTACTATAACTGAAGGAACAGAACTCCTGGAACAGAAGTTAAACTAACAGGTCTGTAATTACTTGTGTCACCCTTTGATCCTCCTCCTTTGTGAATTGGGGTCACATTTGCACATCTACAGTCCATGGGTGTCTTCCCTAAGTCCAAGGAAGCTCTCATAATTATGGCTAAGGGTTTGCTTACTTCCTTTGCTGCCTCCTTTAATATAACTGGATAGATCCCATCCACCCCAGATGTCTTTCTTATGTTTATATTCAACAATTTCTGCTCCACTTTGCTCTATTACCAAATCATTTAGCTCACTGCCACAGGTTAATACCATCTCAGGCTTCCCTCACTGAATAACTCCTCATGTGTAAATGTAGATGCAAAATACTTCATTCAGTTTGTTAGCTACCTGAGCAGGATCATCAATAGTTGGACCATCAATACCAAGTGGAACAATATGATTCACCCCTTCCTTCTAGAATTTACATAAATAAAGAATTTTTTGCTGTTTTCCTTTACATCTTTTGCCAAAGATTTCTTGTAATTTGCCTGCCTAACCTCTGTTGTGACTTGATTACAGACCAGCTTATAACTATCATAGGCTTCCATGTTACCCATTAATTTATATGTATCCCATGCATTTTTCTTCTCTGCCACATGTCTAATTAGTTCACATGACATCCATTTAGGCCTAAACCTAGAACAGTATTTCTTAGTTGGAATAAAAAGACTAGTAGCTTCCAAGATTACTTCTTGAATGCTTCCCATTTAGAATTTGCTGTGGTAGCATCATCAGTTGATTTCACTGTATACAATTTAATCTCTGAGACCACTGTAGTCACCTTTACAAAAGCAAAAACTCTTCCCTTTACCCATGATGGTAGTTGCATCTTTAAGTAAATCCCATATCAGTACATTGTGATCACTGCCACCTAGTGGCTCCTTTATATGTAAATTCCTAATGCATGAATAATCATTGCTAATAATCATATCAAAAGCATTATTCCCTCTGGTTGCCTCCCAAACATGCTGCTGTAGAAAACAGTCATCCAATAAATCCACAAAAGCCTTGCTAGTGTGTGAGTGACCAACCCATAAGTTCCATTCAATATCTGGGAAATTAAAATCCCCCATTATAAGACAATCTGATTGACTGGCCCACTCTCCGATAAAATGAAGAAAAGTAAAAACAGCTGCTGCTTCAACCCAGTAACTGCAACTGAAAGTCAAATGTGCTGTTCTGCAATTTTTTTTTTTATTAATTCAAAAGTTTAATTTCTATTCATTATTAATGTTTATATGAAATCTGCTATGCATTTGATTATTTTATTTTATTTCCTTTTTATCGTATTATCTGCCCCTAGCCATGTGCTGTGATGGGCTTGCTGTAAAAAAAAAAGTAAAGTGCAGCCATTATCAACCCACTGCAGGATGGAAGCCTCCTCAACAATTCATGCTGAGGGAAATGGACCATAATCTGCCACGCTGGTCCAGTGCGGGTTGGCAGATTGACCGTATTCAGTAGTCAGGGGCTTGAACCCCGTCTACTCAAAGAGCATGTGCTACTGCACTCCCGCTCTTACTCACTCGGCTACGGAGGCCGTGGGCTTGCTGTATTTGCAATAAATGAATATTTATTTATTTCTCTGCACAGTTGTTCATTGTACTCATCAGAATCATTAGGCCTATAACACACTCCTACTCTCAAATTTGCTTACCTAGTGCTTATATCACAACAAAGAGACTCAACACTGCACTGTCCACCCACGTCAACTGGCTGCACTTCCTTAGATTTTGTGTTCCTTAACTAATAGCATAAACCCCCTCCTCCCTTACTATCCTTTCTGTACACATTGTACTCCCCAAATTCCAATTCTGCATTCTTTATATCTGTGTGACACCACGCCTCTGATATCCCAACAATATCTGCCTTTGATGTTTTGACCAACACCTCAAATTCATCAAATTTATTTACCAAACTCCTAGCATTGGTGTACATGCAAGTATACAAGCACCTGTTCTTATTCTTAGCTACCCTAACACAGCCCATGTATTTACTTGTTCTGCGATGTATCTTAAGAGTCTTTGAAATACCCTGTACCCCGCCCTCCAGGCTGCTGCTCATTCTAATAGAAGCAGTGCAAGAATCACTTTCACCTCTGCCAATGGCTACTGTTAATCTATTAGTCCATGTATCTCCCAAGCTAACAGTTTTCCAACCCACTTAACACTGCAAATATAATTTTTCTGCAAATAATATTTTTTTTCAAGTAATTGTTGTTAATGCTTCTTTATTCTTCCCAATAGCTGTTTTTTTTTATAATATCTTGCATGCATTGTGCCAAGGCAGTTAAGATCAAACGGCATTAGTATTTTATGTCTATAATCACATATATTCTTTGGTCAGTTTTCCTGTTTGCTGGATGAAAACCCTGAGTTTCCAAGAGAAAACACTGTGAACCCTTACCCCAAGACTGACTAACTTAGCCATGGTTTGAAAAAAGCCATTCTTCAACACAGTCTCCTCCTTGCAATACAAAGATTCCAAGAGATAAAACTGTGCAACCCTTACCAAAGACTGACCAACTCAGCCATGGTGTGAAAAAAGTTTGTTCTTCAACAGTCTCCTCCTTGCAATACATCTTTCATTATGAACCTAATGTCTGGTTAAGGTCAGAGAAAATAAGAATTTCTTTGGTTGCTTTTCTGAGCCACTCAAGTACTGCTTTTTGGTGGCCCAAAAAGAGTAACTTGGAGTCAAGTCATAGGAATAAAGAGGTTGTGGCACTTAAAAAGTGCATTGTGAGTACAGGCACTATATGCTGTAAACAAAATGCTGTTAATATTGAAACAACTGCTGTTGTAGGAAATAAAAATTAATCACGGGTGACTGACATACCAAAGGTTTTGGAGATTACTACAGAATTACAAATACCTACTGGTAACATTGAAAACATCACTCGAGCAACTATACAAATATAAAGTGGTTGTAAGATGGCTCCACAAAATTTTACTGTACACTATCAAAAATATCATGTTGATCCATCTGCCCAAGTTTTTGGCTCTTTTCAATACAACCTATAAATAGTGTCCTTAGTCTAAATGGAAGCAAACACTGTCACATTTCCAAATTATCACAATGGAAGTAAACACTGCCACATCTCCAAATAAAATTTATATTCAACTATCAACATGCAAGATTATGTTCAGCCTTCCTTTTGGGATTGTAAAAGAATGTTATTAGTTGATTATTTACCAAAAGATATAATGATGATCATTGCTATGGTCGATTTCTCAATTTTATAACCATACACACTTTTTACAAAGCCAGTTTGGTAGCAACTCTGTATACCTCTGCAACAATGGCTACTGGGTTCAATTTGCACAAACTTGTCCATACTCATTTGTTTGGAACAAAATCATTATGACATGCTCTTTTATCTTATTTCCTAAAATTTGTGACCCCAAGATTTAATGTTGCCAGGTTATTATTTGTGGAGATAGTTTAATGGCAAGTGTATAAAATTAATCCTCACACACTGAGGGAAATGAAGGCATATACAGAATGAAATTGTGAAATAGATATTCAAACATTACAAAGTGTGTTACTGAGCATGATGAAAAGAGTCCATGTATTCAAGAAGAAGGTGAATATTTTCAACGTTTATTATAATATTTTATAATTATTTATTGCTATAGTTACTGTAATTGATTATATAATCTGATAGTAAATAAATTATTAATAAATTTCAAACCATCCTATATTAAATAAAATTAGACATGCTTATGAATCTCTACAATCTTTTCCAAATCCACTACTCTACAATCCACTTAAGCCACGCACATGATTTTAAATGCACATAGCTTCCCGATGTTTGAGGTTTCTTATAATATTTTTGAACTCAAAATCACAAAATTAACAACTTGCAGGAGTCTTGGTTTTGTTTTACTTAACACTGTGTACAGCTCCTTCAAACAATATGATTTTCTTCCAACTACATTCCACAAACAGGAAGCCCAATGTGAACTTGTAATACCAATGATTTCTATGTTGTGATGTGATGCTTGGTTGATAACTAAAAACAATGTTATTTTGGTGATGACAATGCATAATTACATTAATATTATTATAAAAAATAGCAGGCTAAATGGAATGAAGGCCATTAATATTTATAACACTCTTAATTTCATTTATATTCAGAATAAATCATAGTTTACATAGGTTAGTGATTCTAGAAAAGAGTGCCAGGAATCTGAAATGGATGCCACTGGATTAAAAAAAGTCCATTCATATAAATGGAAACAATTTTTTAGGGATTCTGCAAATATACAATTTAAACTCCTAGGGTGCCTCAAGTGACAAAATTTTAAGAACCGCCGATACAAATAGTCAAAATTTAACTTGTAGGGTATTGAAAAAATAGTTTTATTATATACAAAAAGCAAAACAGTTAAAAATTAAATCTTATAAAAAAAAATCTTAAAAATTACATACCGGATCAGTAAACATAGTTCTTAGATGAGAAGTAATAGCCAAAACAGCTAATGTCTCAAAGAGCACAAGGTTAACAGCACTGTAGTATGGATGTGGCCCAGGAAGAAGAACAACAAAAATGACAACATATTCTGCATAAAGTACTAGCAGCCAGGTCAGAGCAGCACAGATGACTCCACATATGTCATGGACAAACCACCACCTACCACCACAACAGCGGTTGCTGGTATCCTTACCTAATCCCGGAGGATTCAGAACAGGAGATAATCGTTGAGGAGGACCTGCACCATGCTTCAACCTGCTGCTAAACAAAATCTTTCATTATTCATAAATACAGAGAAAATAAAGTTTATGAATTACTTAATTACTTAAATTATATGATAAACATAACCTCTTTCTAGAGTGGAAAGTTTACATTTAGTATACTCAGACTTCCCTAAGGATCTTCTACTCCTTACTGCTATATACCGAGAATGTTAGCATGCTAAGAAATTCTTTGATGCTTCAAATCCTTTATTGCCACCCAAACCCTAATACAACAACTTTAACAACTTCACATATACGTGCAACGAACTCTACTCTGCACATGGCTACAAATATCATTAAAACTCAGTTCTTGTACCTTGCAAATAAAAAAAAAAAAAAAAAAAAGAAAGTCTGCTGCTACCATGTTTGTCTTCAATAACACTCAGTTTCCTAAACAAGATTATATCTTTATTGGGGATAATTCTGACTTCAAATGTTTCTTGGCATAATAAGCACATCTCAAATACTTTTCTTTTGCTCCTGGTGTTAGAATTTTCTTCTAAACATTGCCATACCAATCAAATATGCATCCTACCATAGAATACTGTTCTCAGATCTGGAAACAATATTCCATGGTGGTATGAATGGTTTTGGGGGTAATATCCCCAAAATCTCTCTTAAACTCTAATTTGTGCAATAAGGAGTGGAATTCTTTCCACTCCTTATTGCACAAACATTACAGTCAGTTACTGATGCATGTCTTTTCTGCAGATATTTCCACATGCATATTCTTCTGAATTAGCATCTGTAATTCCACCTTTTTCTTCCAACTATTATGAACAAATGCATCAGCCAGTCAACATCCATTCATAGTTTAACTTCAAAGTCAGACTGATTTTTCCTCTTCCTCATCTAATTCTGTCCACTTCTGTTGTCTAGAACAACCTTCCTTCTTATTTGGTATTAGTAATGGCAAATGATGCCAGGAAGCAAGCTTATACAGCATCAGAAAAAAAAAAAAAAAAACCTATTCCACCTCACCTTTTCATTCATTCTAATACTCTTAATTTTTCTTTACCCCCGGGTTTATTACCACATGTCAATTCAACTCTGTCCACATGGCTAAACTCCTAATAGCTAGCATGTTGCAAATGTTTTCTTTGAATTCTCTGCAGAAAATTCTAGAAATGTCTATTAATTAACATGTAATTAAGAAAAATTCAAAATTAAGTAAAAACTAATTACATGCACTTGTTGACTGATATTATGTCATAGAACAATTATTGAGAAAAAATTTGCTTTACTTCTGTGTGCTTTCCTCCAATTTGTAACGCTCTCTGATTTCATGACATTAATGCACCATCTGGAATCAAACTGTTTATGTGCATGCTTCATGTTTCATGCAGCGAGTGCTCCTGACATGCTCTAGTTTGATCAAAGCATAGGTTGAAGGGTGTGATTTTTAAATTTGCATTTGCTTGCTGACAGATCTAAGGGGAGTTTTAATTTTCAAAAATTAGTTAAAAATATATGCTTTTAATATGGAATGTAGATTTTTCACAGTTTAGAAAAGATTGAAAATATATGTGGCATAAAAAGAGAACAATTTTGAATAATTTTTTGCCGATTTCTCAAGTTTCTGTGTGCAAAGGAATTTCAAATTTTGTGGCAACTGCTGGTGGGTTAAATTTATTCAAACTACCTACTTCCATGACACCAGTTCTAACAATCAATCACTTCTGGTTGAAAGCAAATTTTCCCACATCTGTTCTACAACAATCCTTTTTAAATTTAAATTTGTGCCCCTTTACGTTTGTTGTCTGAGAATGAGTGAGGATGCCATCAGCATTTATTTTAGTTAATCTATTTTGGCCTTAAATGCTCTGATCAGGTCTCCTCACAGGAGTATAGTTTCAAAATTCTGCAAATTGCAGCATTTGGAAACTATATTTTTTATAATTAGTTCCTTTTGTGTCATGTACTAATCTTGTTGCTCTTCTCTGCACCCATTCCAACAGATCCACATCCTTCTTAAAATAAGACTTCTAGACCTGTATATAGTATTCAAGTTGTGGCCTAACCATTGCTTTATACAAAGGGATAATCACCTCCTTTTCCCTGCTGGAAAAATTCCTGTATATTATTTGACAGAACCCCATGAGCTGTCCTAGCAGCCTGTCTGCACTGATCAGAGAACTTCATGCTGGGCTATACAATTATCCCTAAGTTTCTTTTGTCCACCACCACCGCCTTGGGTGTAGTACTACTCAACTGGTATGTTATTCTGGGATTATTGCCAGCCATATTTTCAATTTTTCTAGGTATTATTGAAGTAGCATGCTTTGACTCCTGTCATTAACCACTCTGCTGACCGTTGTATCATCTGCAAACTCAGAAAATAAGCTTTATATGCCTTCTTCAATATTGTTAATAAATACTGAAAACAGTAATGGGCCCAGAACTGAACCCTGCAGAACTCTACTAATAATAACATTACTCCAAGAGCAGTTTCCATGTATTTCTTGAAAATTACAATCTACAGATGGCTCCAATGTCTTTTTATCTTTTGTAGAAATGGTTACAAAAAATCTGCAGTACTCTTCTACACACATTAATGTACAACACAGGCTTTAATTGTCCTGGGCATCTCTTCTATTTTTTTTTTTTTGTTTCATCATGATCATGACAGAATAACTTTGCAACACATCCTGTGTGACATTCGCAGTATTTGTGGCATGAACTCAATTAAAAGTAAGTCTATCCATCTCAGCCTATATAATGATGTGGAGTTTGTTCCAATTCCTTGACAAAATGTTGGTTCTCTTTGGATTGGAACAAACATTGTAATGTACAGATCATTCAAGATGGCTTTTACTACCTTTTATTATTTTGTCAAATATTATAACACTACCCGAAAAAAAAATTTTTTTTTTGTCATACCTCTGGAACGAAAGTTGGTTATTTTGAACAAATTTAATGTCCTGATTATGAAAATATCAATCTTTTACTTCTGTCACGTCTACACCAAAAGATATATGCATTTTTTAAATTCCTTGTTTTTATACGATATCAGCATACATGGTTGTAATTATTACACACAATATATATTACTTAGACATGTTTCCCACTCAATGATTTCATTTTATACACCAGATTGCTTTCCCGTTTAAGGAACCAACAGCAATCTTCCATCATGGCAGAGTTCAGCAACCTTGGTATCATTTTTCCATTGCAGATATGTCCTGGTGGAAGTGCTCTCTCCTTGTTCATCACTGACATCTGCTGAGTTTTCAGGAAAGAAATCCAGATGGGAATGAAGGAAATGCATTTTTAATGACATTCAGCACCGCCATGTTTCAGCAAGTTTGTCACCAGTTGTTCGTAGTTCTCGTCTTTTCTCTTTCCAAGGAATCCATGAAAGATCTCCATGCAGCTGGTTCAACATCATTCAGGTTTCTTTGAAATTCTTCATCTTTTAGGAGCTTTCTTAGTTGAGGACCTATGAAAATTCCCTCTTTCAGCTTTGCATGAAATAAATTTGGAAACATTTTCAGTAAATATGTGAATCCTCTGCTTTCTTTATCCAGTGCCTTAGTGAAATTCTCAATCAGTCCAAGCTTGATGTGTAAAGGAGGAAGAAAAACCTTTTGTGGATCAACCAATGGAACATACTTTACATTTATTTTGCTGGGAATATATTCATCTCTCTTGTCCCAGTGTTGTACGACGTAGTGTTTGGCTGTTGTACGACTATCCCACAAACACAGGAAACAACAGTATTTAGTGAAACCACCTTGCAACCCAACAAGCAGTCCAATTACTTTGAGATCACCACAAATATTATAACTATAGTCATTGTAACATATAGCAGAAAGAATCTGGGACATACTATCGTAAGTTTCTTTCAGGCCAACGGCATGAACAAGAGGAATTAATGGTAAAGTTAGGAAGCAATACTGCTTTCAAACTTAGCTTTGATGTATCAATGAACAAATGCCATTCAGAGGTATTGTGATCAATGTTCGGTTCGTGCATAAGACCAACAATGTCTCTACAGACACACATGTTGTTTTCCATTGCAAAATACCTTGAAAACTTCATTTCACTTATGGTATATTGTAATGTTTGTACCTTTGGCAATTAAGCTCCACTGTTGTAGCCTGGATCTGAGTAATTTAGCCTTCTCTTTGGGTAAGGCCAAGTCTCTGATCAAGTTGCTTAATTCTTCTTGTTCAATGTAGTGTGGGGCCTTTTGTTTTTCTGGCTCGTAGTCATGTGAAGTACATGGTTCCGCGACATCTTGTAAAACGATTTCTTTTGTACCTTCATCACTACTTTCAATATCCCAAGATTTTGTTGGCACAGGTACTGGCAGTTCTTTACCATGTGGCACTGGCCTAATTGCTGATGGGATATTTAGATATTTGATGCAGTGTTTGCTCTTTTTGGAAATACCTTTTGTCATGCAGAAATAGCAGTTGTTGAAATGATTCTTGGGCTCGTGCCATACCATAGGGATGGCAAAAGGTAATGTTCTCAGCTTGCCATATAACCACAGCCTTAAGTTCATTGTACAAGTAATACAACAGATATGTGGAGCCAATTTTTTTCTTGGTCACCGATCTTGCAGCCGAAGTACAATGAATATGCAACTTTTGTGACATTGTATATTTTCTTCCTCTGAGTTTTTGGGGTTAAGTGTCCACAAACATAGCAGAAGTTGGCTGGATGATTGACGCAAGTTCCGTGCTTTGTCTTCTCCATCTTAACAATGCATTAACCTAAAAAATAGTAAAAGCAATTGGTAAATTTGAACAGGAGGTGAATTCTTGTAGCATAGTTTATCATACACTATATATTGAACAGTGAATGGTGTAATAAAATTAATAAAAATACTGACTTGTCTGTGGAAAAGTGCATCAAAATCAAAATATACTATATTTCAAGAACAGTAATGATGTTCTTGCTTAACTTTTATCCCAATAAACAAAACCAACCAAAAGTAAATAGTTTAAAAATTGTATTTCAAACAGTAATGATATCTTTGTACAGAATCCAGTTATCTATCTATATCTTAAAACTGAAACGTTATAGGAAATTTTTATGATTGATTTTAAATTCTATACATAAAATTTGACTAGAAACAACCATTGATTTGCTGGAGGTAAAAATCATGTTGGGTAGTGTAATCAAGCATCCCATCTGGGGTTCATATCATTGTCTGTTAACACATTTGCTGCCAATTGATGTATATATCAGGGCAGTTTTCCACCTATCTGAATAAAAAAACCACTTCATTTTAAGAATTTTTTTTTTTCATCTAGCAAGACCTGCTAGAGACTGACTAATTCGGTCATAATGAGAAGAAAGTCCACAAATGTCTCTATTTACCCCACCTAGATGACGCTTAAGTCCAGACTTTTCTAACTCTGTGTAAAGGACAGAGAGCATAGACAGCAGCAAACATTAACTCCTGAATGGACACTTCATAATATGGATGCAAATGTACATTAACTTCGTATGCTTCTGCATTGCTGAATGAGGTATTCCAAAATCATTTACTAGTTGACTTCTGTAGTGATCTGACAGCTGACCACTCAATGAATTCATCTTGCTGACTTTTTACTGATGGTCATCTAGTTCTTTTATGCTGCTTGTTGTAGACAGTTCATGTTCTCTTTGCAAAGGTATCTGTTTTGGGACTTCTTGACTGTAATATTGCTATAAATCAACCAGCACCTTTTCCAGTGTCTTCTCTGTTTGCAGATGTTTGTGGATTTAGACACTGAAGCCCACCTATTATTCAATGGTGTAACCGCTTGTATCACTCAATGTTACATTTGCATAACCTGCAAAAAGAAAATGAATTTAGCTGCTGCACATATATATCAAAGGATTAAAAAAAAAGAAAAGAAAAAGGATAACAAGGCATTGTCTACAACAAGGCTTGTATCATATGTTATAATGCATGTAAAAAAGAATACTGCAGTTATATAGTATAACCAATCGTATAAGAGATAACAAGATGCTGTGATCACCCTGTACAAAAATTAAAGTCCAGTGTGAATAAGTACCTTTTGTCTTCTCAACTCATACACAGGACTAGAGTACTACAGGCTTCAATACCACTCATGTTTGGAGTTCATGTGTAACATAAAATAATAATAAAATAAAACAGTTTTTAACGTTGTAGTGCGTCATTTTATTTTAATGGCCAAAAGAAACTACCCATACCCCCTATATGTATCCCTGTCAACCTCGAAATGAGACAACTCATACAATAACAATCCTCTTTCCTTTTGCAATGATCTGATCTTAGATGATGAGAGTCAACCTTTAACCAATCAAGCAAAAAATTGAAATTCCTTTGTGCATATGAAAATTTGAAAAATCAGCAAAAATAATTCAAAATCATTTACTTTTCTTGATGCTATCTTAATTTTCAATCCTTTCTGGAGAAAAAAAAAAAAAAAACCTGAAAAATCCATTTTTTATTTTTTAAAATGAAAACTGCAAACGTTAAAGTTATTATAACCTACAACTGATCATGTGGCTATTAAATAATGAGACTGTTACAATAAAATAAATATAATGAAATATTTTGTACCTTACAAGTTATCCCTTTTTAAATAATTGCCTTGGGCTTGCACACACTGTTCTATATGTTTCTTCCAAGCATAGACATATTTCTGGAAGTCACCTTCTGTAAGCCCTTTTAACACTTTGGTCATTTTTGTTTTCCTGAATGTCTTCAATGGTCTGAAAACGGGTTCCCTTAAGTACACTTTTCAGTTTAGGGAAGAGAAAAAAAGTCACAAGGGGTTAGGTGTGGTGAGTAGGATGCATGTTCACACACACACAGATTTGTATTTTGGCCAGAAACTAGCAAACAGAGAGTGCATTGTGTGCTGGAGCCTTGTTTTGATGGAGCATCCAACCATCCTTCTACAATTCGGATCTCTTCCTTCAAACTTTTTCACACAGCCTTGTCAGAACTTCAATGTAGTATGTTTGATTGACAGGTCTGATTTGGTGGGACATAGGCAGCCATAAAAATTCCTTTAATATCAGGTCAGAAAATTGACAGCCTGGGAAATGGCAACTGAAGTTCAACATTGACAAATGTAAAGTACTACATATGGGTAGCAGTAACTCCAAGTAACATACCAACTGTGTAGTACTACACTCAGGGTAGTGGACAATAAAAAAGACCTGTGGGTAATCGTGCAGTCGAATATGAAGTTCTCTGAGCAAGGCAGACAGGCTGCCAGGGTAGCTCATGGGGTTTTGTCAATGATATACAGCAATTTTGTTAGCACAGATAAGGAGGTGATTATTCCATTGTAAAGGGCAATGGGATAATCACATTGGAGGCCTTATTTTAAGAAGGCTGTAGAGTGCTGGAATGAGTACAGAGAAGGGCAACAAGATTGGTGAAGGGAATGAAGGGGTACTCTTACCAAGAAAGACTGAAGTTCTGCAAATTGCAGCATCTAGAGACTAGGCACCTGTGCAGTGATCTGGATGAGGTGTTTAAGGTTTTGAATGGATTGAGCAAGTTCAAAGCTGATGGGATTCTTCCTCTTGCTCGGACTACACACAAGGGGGCATAAATTCAAATTGAGGAAGGAAGGTTGCAGAATAGATCTATGGAAGTTTACCTTTAGCCAGCAGGTGGTTGCCAGAACAAACTTCCATCTGTCGTTGTGGAAGTTGATAGCTTAAATAAATTCAAGCAAGAAATAGATAAACTATTCAAGGGAATGGGATTTTTTTTTGTGTCGATGTATAAGCTTTCTTTCTTGCATCATTTGCCACTACTAATGCTAATGTATATTTAGAAAATGATATTGCTTTTTAAGTAAGTTAATGGTTAATGATTTGGTCCAGTAACAATGTCAAAAATCTTCAGCTACCAGCACCTGCCTTTCGGGTATAGAAGAATATATTATACAAAGGCATCAAAAGTTTGTCATCATAATATGCATTGAAAGCTTGTCATCATAATATGCATCAGCAGCTGCCTCACTATGGCTACACAGAAGCTAAGGCTGACTGGCAACAAAAAAGATTTTTTTGCACAAAGAATTTTCATTGGTGCATTAACAAGTTTGGTGTGTTTGGAATATAATACAGATTCTTTATAACATCCCAAACAATGAATATGATTTCCATCAGAACTGCTTTAAATAAGCAGTTCTGATGGAAATCATTTATTGGGATTCTATAAGCACAATAAAGATATCAACTTTAATAATAGTATTAATACTAGCAAAATGATGCAAAGAAACAAGCAGTTCTACTATCATAAGTTCTACTAAAATCAGTCTTAAAAGATTGCTTCAGCATCATCTCAACCAACAGATGACTGAATTATTTTCAGAGGAACCAAATGGTACTTTAACCAATACAAATACTAAACAGGAAATGTTCAAGAAAGTAATTATAGAAGCTGCTAAGGTTTTTATACCAATGAAGAGGTATTGTTCAAGGGGACTATAAATCAGAGAACTCTGAATCTTACAATAAGTATATATTAGTCCAGTGTTTCTTAAACTGTGGAGTGTGACAGCCCCCAGTGGTGACGAGCATCTAAGAGTGAGGTTGCAGCTGGATATAGATGGATGTGTAATGTATAAAAAATCATCTTCATTCGTAGTAAAAATGAGGGTGAAACCTCAGATATGTTATTAACACTAGCTTCGTTGACCAAATCACAAGCCCCTTACCCGCTCACGTATTATTTATGTTATTATATTTTGTTTCCATTGTTATCAGTGTTGATAAGTAGAACTTATCAACTGATAAAAATGGTAAAAAAAAAAAAAAAATCTAAAAAAATCATGGTTAAAAGAAAAATCTAAGGTTAATGAAATTTTATTTTATGTCTGTTCATTAGTTAACCGTATTTATATTTCTTACTACAGGATTGCAAATTTGACATTTGTTTATTTCCAATAAATATTAGCTATCAAAGTCATTGCAATATTTATTCACTGCTCAATTTTAGCCTCAATGTAACCATTACTTTTACTCATGGAGGAAGGGATTGGGGTTGCGCAAATTCGTTTAGCATTATAGGGGGTTGCAATATCACAATAATTTGAGAACCCCTATATTAGTCTGTAATAAAATTATGTAAAGTGGTCAAAAGTGCAAAGAACAATAACAAAGAGTTTTTTTCCTTATGTGACTGCTAGAAGTTAGTTAGTTAGTTAGTTGTTTGGTTTTTAGGAGCATTAGCAACTAAGGCCATATTGCTCTGGGATATGCGGTGGTCATTCCCTGACCTCTCCACATCCTCCGTATTTGGTGGTGACGGGCTCGAACCCAGGTCTAATCAAGAAGATGTGTTTGCTGCTCCTTCCCACCTGGCTACAGAGGCGCCCTGCTAGAAGTAAAGGAATGATATTGGTACTGATGACCTAGAACAAAGTTCTAAAAAGCTGATAAATAAATATCATATACTGTCTTCTTCTTCTTCTTCTTTGGTCCTTAGCTGGCAGCTGGGGGAGGCGGTTGGCCACGCAACCAGTATGCTGCTGTAGGTGCCGCAGGGTTTCGGACTTGCTCTGTGATGTTCTTCCATACCTTACGATCCATGGCGTCAGTCCTGGCCTGGTTAAGGTCGAGACGTCGGCTCTTCAAGTCATTTTCCACTTACTTGGCCCACGTTTTCCTAGGCGCGGTCCGTTGGATGCTCCATTGGGTGGGTCGTTGTCTCCAAAGGAGTGTGGATGGTATTCTGTTCGTGCCCATTCTACATACGTGGCCAAACCATCTAAGCCTTCGCTTCTGGATTTGGTCGGCAATGCTTGGTTGCTGTTGGCATCTGGCGCGGATGGTATCATTAGTGATGCGGTCGCGAAGAGAGATGCCCAAGATCTGCCGCAGGCATCGCATTTGGAATACCTCAAGTTTGTTCAAATCTAACTTGAGACAAATCCATGTTTCCGATCCATAAAGAAGAATGGGCAGGATCAAAGTCTGGAAGAGTCGGATTTTAGTCTTTGTGGAAATGTTGGTCCTCTTCCATAGACACCATTTGAGCGAGGCGAACGCAGTGGCCGCCTGTCCAATTCTGCTGTGGATTTCCATGGTGGATGCAACTTTCTTCTCCTGGACCAGCGACCCAAGGTATTTAAAGTCTTGCACTTGCTCGATCTGGACGCCTTCGAGATAGATGGTGGCTTGCGACCCATCTGTTGTCAGGGCCTTTGTCTTACCAGCATTGATCTTCAAACCGTATGGCCGGGCAATGTCGTAGAGGATGTCCGTGGCTTCAGCGTCGTTACCGGCAAGGATAGCACTATCATCAGCAAACATCAGGTCAGTCACATAGTGATCCTTGTCATATTGTATGCCGTCTGTTTCTGAATGCTTGCCTCATAATGGCGTCGACCACGATGTTGAAAAGCAACGGGGAGGCTACATCCCCTTGGCGGACTCCAGTTTGGATGGTAAATTCCTCAGATAAATCGTTCTGGATGTGCACCTGGCTGGTTAAACCGTTGTATGCAGTTTGGAGGAGTGTGATGACTTTTCGAGGTACATGTTCAACCTCTAGTAGTTTCCATAAGGCAGGCCGGTGGACACAGTCAAAAGCAGACTTAAAGTCAATGAAAACAATGACGGTTCGCTGTCCACATCGGATCCTCTCCTCCATCAGCTGATGAATGGCAAAGATTTGATCACAGCATCCTCGCCCGGGTCTAAATCCTGCCTGTTCTTCTCAACTGGTTTGCTCGCGATGTTTTTGCAGTCTTGACTGGATGATCTTCATAAAGACCTTTCCGATGATGGAAAGGAGGCTGATGCCACAGTAGTTCTTGCAGTCCCGGTTATCACCTTTCTTGTGGATCGGTACAATAATGGCTTTCCTCCATGTTAGCGGAATTTGTTCAGTGCACCAGATGGTTTTGAGGAGTGAGTGTAGTCGGCGAAGCAGTACATCTCCCCCGGCTTTGATCGCTTCTGTGGTGACTTGGTCCACTCCTGGTGCCCTGCCATTCTTCAGGGATTGTATGGCTGCTTTCACTTCTTCTACTGTAGGCTCAACATCGACCATGGAGACCTCAGGGGGGGGTCGATCAAGAGTGCTGTTGCTGGCAGTCCCTGAGGTGGGTCGTGATTATACAAAGCTTTGAAGAATTCACTCCACCGTTGCAGGCGTTCGGATGGTGATCGCACGAAGGTCCCATCAGCATTCTTGATGTTGTCACTAGTCAATTTGGTCTTTCCACTCAGACATCTGAGGGTGCGGTAGAGAGTGCGGTACTCGTTCTTGGATGCCGCCACTTCAAGATCGTCTGCCACTTGGTTCCAGTATGCTTATCTTTCTGCTGTCATTCTTTGTCGGACTTCTCGGTTTAGCTGCCGGTACCGTTCAAAGTCGACCAACTTTGCCTGTTTCCGTTTGTCCACGAGGTCGAGGCACTCGTCTGATATCCATGGTTGCATTCGACGTCGGGCAGGTGGACACAGGGGCTTGGCACATTCCAGGATGGCATCAGAGATCTGCTTTTCTTCTTCATTTATATCCTCGGGCACGGCCAGCATCTCGAAGCGGTTGGATAGGGCGATCTGATATGCCTGTTTGTTGGCAGCATTCATTAGCTGCCTCCAGTCCAGCTTGGCTGACCGAGATGATCTTTTTGCATGCCGTAATTTGAGCTGCACCTTAGCCTGGATGAGGTAGTGATCAGATCCGCAATCAGGTCCCCTCATGGCACGAACGTCCATGAGTGATGAGCGAAATTTGGCATTGATCAAAATGTAGTCCAGGATTGCTGAGTCCTTGATACTGTTGCACATGGAAGACTACTGTACAAATTGGAGCAGTATGGCATTAAGGGAAAGTTGCTGCTATGGATAAAGGGATAGTTGAGAGGGAGACGACAGAGAGTGGTAATCAATGGACACTGCTCTTTGTGGACTAATGTTATTAGCAGAGTCCTCCAGGGTTTGGTTTTGGGCCCATTGTTGTTTTCTGTATTTATCAATGATATTGATGACGGTATACCAGAGTTAATATCCAAGTTTGCAGATGACATGAAGGTTGACAGGGTTGTTAATGAAAGTACACTATTGCAACACAATCTAGAAAAGTTGAGCAGATGGGCTAAGAGGTGGCAACTGAAGTTAACATTGACAAATGTAAAGTGCTGCATATGGGTTGCAGTAACCCCAGAGAAACGTACCAACTGTTTGGTACTATACTCAGGGAGGCAGAGAATGAAAAAGACCTGGGGGTAATGGTGCAGTGAGATATGAAGCTTTCTGAGCAGTGTAGACAGGCTGCAAGAGTAACTCATGGTGTCTTATCAATGATATACAGGAATTTTGCTAGCAGGTTTAAGGAGATGATTATCCTCCTGTATAAGGCAATGGTCAAGCCATACCTTGAGTACTGCATATAGGTCTGGAGGACTCCTTTTAGGAAGGATGTAGAGCTGCTGGAATGAGTTCAGAGAAGGGCAACAGATTGGTGAATGGAACAAAGGGTTGCTGTTATCAAGGAAGTCGAATGTATCCTGCAAATTGCAGCATCTGGAGACTATGCACCTGCAAGGTGATCTGATTGAGGTGTATAAGGCCTTGAATGGTTTGAGCAAATGCTGATGGGATTCTTTCTCTTGCCCAAATTACTCACCTGAGGGGACATAGATTCAAACTGAGGAAAGACAATTGTATAATAGATATGCGGAAATTTGCCTTTAGCTAGCGGGTGGTTGATTGTTGGAACAAACTTCCATCTGTTGCAGTGGAGGTCAACAAGTTAAATAAATTGTCAAGCCAGAATTAGACAAGCATTTGGAATGAATGGATGATGGGTGAAATGGTAAGGTGTTTTTTTTGGCTGATGCTATATAAAATATTAGCAATAGCATATGATCCAAGAAAGCAACCTTACATCAGCCAAAAAAAAAAAAAAAAAAAACCCTTCCCATTTCACCCATTCGGTCACTCCAAATGTTTGTTTAGTTCAGCCTTAAATTTATTTAGGCTATCGACTTCCACAGCAACAGATGGAAGTTGATAGCTTAAATAAATTTAAGGCCGAACTAGAGAAACATTTGAAGTGACCAGATGGGTGAGAAATGGGAAGGTTTTTTTTTTTTTTTTTTTTTGGCTGATGCTGTATAAGCTTGCCTCCTTGTATCATATGCCTCTACTAATGCTAAAATTTTTTACATCAATATTCAAGTGTTCTGGGTCATCAATACTGAAGATACTAGTGGGTTATTAATATTGAATGGTTATATGATAAGCTAAAAGAACTGGAGGAGAAATTACTGTGGTTAAAAGTGACAGGATAATAGGAGCCATTGGAACCTATTCAGTTATATTATAGGAATCAGTAAAAAAGTCAATTCAACTTTTAGCTGTAATAATGAATGTATCCTCAGATTCAGATGAAGTCCCTATAAATTGTAAATGTCTCTCCAATTCACAAACGTGGTTCAGAGGGTCAAAATGAGTTAACTATAGATGCATATATTTTGATATTTGTACCAGGAAAAATTCTCGAGCCCATACTCAGGGATGTAACATAGGATCATTTATATTACAATCACAGAATATCCTTACTGAATACTGCTGGGTCCATTGCAATTTCTGATATTTATTAATGTCTACAGTTGATGAAAAACAAAGACGGGCAGGGTAGTTAATGACGATAATTGAGATATGTTCTATAAACAAACACTAGACAAATTATTCAGGAAGTCTTAAAAATGGCAGTTGGAGATATTGGTTAAACATTGGTTTAATCCAAGATCTTACAATTGGGTGGCAGCAGCTCTTGCTTAATGTATCATGGGTATGCTACCTGAGGACTAGTGCTCCAAATTCAAGGTACTTGATAATAAAAAAGGCAGGAGTAATTATTATTAAGTAATAATTGATAGCAATTATTTCATTATATAAAATGATAGTGGGGTCATATCTTGAGTAAAGCTTGGAAACCACATTTTATAAAGGATGTGGACTTGCTGGACAAGCAAGGTATAGAGGAGAAAAAAAAAAAAAAAAAAGAGTTTACTCAGACAGACAGATGGGAGGATGGAAAGGGATGGAGAGAGAGAGCCTTAAGTCTCATAAGTTACAATGTTCGGAGACCAGACATCTACACCTCTTTCTCTGGTAACAACTGAATTGAGAAAGGATAATTGCAGAATAAGGGTAAGAAAAATTTAGCTACTGACTGTCGGATTCAACTACTATCTAGCTGAATGGAGAAGGGATGGGAATTTTTAAATTTTGTTTCAAGAGGGTAAGGACAAATACTTGAAAGAAATATGTATAAATAAAGTGAATGAAGGTGACACGAGCTGCATTTAGTTGGATAACTTATCAAGTGACCGAACATAGCCAACCAAAAGGAAACCATGGATGTCATGAAACTGGAGCATTGAGTCATCATAAAATTTTTGACAAAAGAAATGAATGGATCAACAGTTGAAATGAAAGCTGTATATGGTGATGCTGCCCCCTTCTGAATATCAGATAAATTTTAGAGTTTATGAAGTTTTTAAACTAAGGTCGAAGAATCTACAGATGTCACTTCCATTAGTCATCCCACTTGGAAGTGTGTGTGTGTGTGTGTGTGTGTGTGTGTGTGTGTGTGTGTGTGTGTGTGTGTGTGTGTGTTATAAACACACGCCTCCATTTCTTGTGGTGAGAACATCTAATTTGTTATGTGAATCCCTAACACAAAATTAACACCATTTAGATTTATGCAGAATACTTCAAATATTTTCTATAAAAAACACTGAATGATATCATAAGAAATGATAATTATCATGCCTGTAAATCATTTGTAAGTTCTACTGAATTTTTTTTTTGGTTGATAATATCATTAAAAAAATATCACAATTGCAATATCATTTTATTTTGTCCAACAAAGTTATAGCAGATTTTGATTATTAAGGGCTCTAGGTTATACAAGACCTCAGATACAATTTAAGAAAAGATTTAAGAAGAAATATAGCACTTACAGGAAATGATAGGAAAATTCAATATTTTTGTTTCTGATTTTGTGTGGCATGCCTACATGCATAATTTTTGTAATATGGAGTGTCTTTTTCATAGGTTAGTACTTTTTTTTTTTTTTTTTTTTTTAAAGATAATTTATTGTGACAAATGAAACTCAACAGTTGTACAGCTACCTACACATACACACAGGTGGCAAACAGTTGTCTAGCAACTGACTTGCTGTCTAGGTGACTAATATTTGCACTGATCTGACAGACCTGTGATGTGATTTAGAAGAACAAATTTATCATTTGCTTCTTATTTCTTTGTGCTAGTTGAGAGCTGAAAATAAAGGTGCTTCAGCAAAGAGAGTTTTATTTTCTTTTGATCAGGTACACTTTTTTATTTAGTCTTATAAAAATGTTTTCTTCTGACAATTGATTATGTATATCATAATAATAATATGAAGGACATTATGCTGCATGAAAAAATAATTTAATTCATATAATAAGTTTAAATTATTTAATTTATAAATAGTATAACAAATATTATCACTTGATGAGACAGTAAATATGGTGAAATATTTCAGACTACTCTAGATTTATTTTTTTATTTATGAACGGAACTCAGAAGAAGCACTGAGCATTTTAAATTTGCACAGAATGGTACTAATTTATCAAATGTATTTTAAATAGCAAACTCTGAACACTGATAGTTATCAACGTTTAATATCAATTAATCAGCACTAATCATAATCAATACTAATTGATTTTTATAGTTGAGCATTATTTAGAGGTAGTTTTACTGCTTTCATCTAATTCTCAGATAACTATCAAACAAATAGTAATCCATTGAAGTCTCCTCTTTTTACTCAAAGAGGAAAACTATCTTTCTGAGAATGCTGAGAAGATCATGACTGAAGGGATATTTAAGCTGTTTCTATATATTTCTTATTCTGCACCCTCCTCCTCTATAAACTGTGATAGCTTGAGTCTCCTATGCAGTAGAACCTCCTAAATCTGGCATCCTCGGGAACAGCACGTTCTGGATTTTTAAAAATTCCAGTTTTTTGAAGGTTATACATATAGCTTAATTATTCAGGAGTAATTCATTTATTACAGTATACAATACAGTAGCTCCAATCCCATAATCTCCAGAGAATGACAGTTGCCAGCATGAAGTCAACTGCTGGACTGGTCCACTGGGTAATGTACTTGCTTAAGAAATAAAAGTCAAGTTCAAATGCTGCTGCTGGTATAGGTGTTGCAATTGTTCAGTAGTTTTTAATGGATTATAAATAGTGTAATATGATTTCAGCAATTGCATTACCTTAAAAATTAAATACATAGTGCTGTACTATTAAGCTGTTATTTGGTTTTTAGGAGCATTAGCAACTAAGGCCATATTGCTCTGGGGATATGCGGCGGTCATTCCCTGACCTTTCCGCATCCTCCATATTTGGTGGTCAAGGGCTTGAACCCGGTCTAATCAAGAAGCATGTGCTACACACTGTCGCTCCTGCCCACCTGGCTACAGAGGCGCCTGTACTATTAAGTATCATACAGTGAACTAGTATTGAATATCTCACAAAGTGAATGATATTTTAAGTTGTAAATACATAGCAAAAATGATATAGTCTAGGAAATATGTAAAACAGAAAGAAACTGGTGCTTGGAAATTATTAATGGAATATAATGCATAAATTTGGTATCTATTTTCCTTCTATCCTTGTATTGTCAACTATTTTTGGGAAAATATTCAAAAATATCTTGATTTTTGAAAGCTTACTGTATTTTCAAAATGGTGTGTGTAGAACCTGATGCTCGCTTTCTCTCTTTCTCTTTCTCTCTCTCTCTCTTCAAGAGCTGTATGATTAATTATATACTTTTATTTCAATATCACATCTCTTTTCCTTCTGAGTTAGTAGTCAGATGAGTTATGCTTTGTTTCATTTCAGATTTTGTTTTGTAGTGGGTGGGTAGGGACTTCATTAGGACTAAATTGAATTGGGCTCTGGGTAAATGTATATGATCTATGCTTTTAAGGTCATTTATCAGCCCATTAATGTACAAATTGGCTTTGAATTTTTTTTAGTACATGCTACCATTTCTAACCAGTTTAGAGCTAACTGTAGACAGTTTATACTAGGCAATGGCATGAAAATAGCTTTTAACACTGGAGATTATGCGAGTTCATCTTGGTTGTCCGATTTAGACTTGGAAAAACTGAATTCAAGAATATCTGTAAAATTCAGGTACAGAATTTGATAAAATTGAATCAGGAAATACCTGAATAGATGCAGAAAGTGTTACTGCATAAAAGTAACAAGTTTTATTTATAAAATATTTTTATGAAATTAAGCAGCCAGTTAACCCCAGGGGCTCACACCTGGTGAGAATGGGCTTGGCACACTAAGGGTCCTAAGCTGGATATCATCATTCTTCTCCTTGATGATTCCCTTCTCTCTCAGGGTAACTCAGAAATTTTTTTGGCTGGTGCAGCATAAGCCTCAGGCTTCCTTGCACCATATGGCTAATAATAATCAAGTATATGAAAGCCCGTGTAGAACTATTTGAACTTTTGTGGTTCTCCTACTAAAAGAACTACAAAAGAAAAGTTAGGAAACCATAGTGACCACTTTATAAGGGAAGCACCAATAAATGTGTTTGGGAGTTCCCTTAATAAGGGAACTCCCAAACACATTTCTATCATAGCTTGCTAAATCAGTAAAACAACCATGGATGCCTTGATGAAAGTAATACAGACAGGTTCAAGAAAAAAAAACAAGTCTTAAATATGGTTAACCTAATAACTGGGAAGCAACTCAAACAAACTGAGAAAATGAAATATAAATTTTCTTGTCAATCAGAACCAATCAACAAGTCTAAAAAAATAAATAAATAAAAATAGGCAACATAAATCCTATCAAGATTAAAAAGAAAGGCAAAATTTAAAATATCACATTATAAAAATACTTAAATAATAAATAAATGTTCTGTTAAAAAGAAAAGAAAGGCAAAATTTAAAATATCACATTATAAAAATACTTAAATAATAAATAAATGTTCTGTTTATACTCTGGGATGACCATATGGTCAGAGGATTTAAACAACTAAACATAAAGAAAACTCAAAAGATAGAAAAATGACATTAATTTGCCAAACTAAATAACAACAGAGATAACCAAATTGAAGAAAAAAAAGTGTGTGAAAAGTGGGGGATGGGGAAGAACATAAGGAACACCAAAGGACCATTTAATATCTATATCAAAGTTAAAAATGCAATGGAATACAAGCAAAAAAAAACAAAAACCACCTTTATCTAAAGAAATAAAAATCCCAAAGTTGACTGGGAGAGCCTGCAACTTCAACCTCTGGAATTGCTATTTTAGTGCATCAATCTCACATTGTGAAGCATTTTCACTATGAGTTGCTTTAATATTGCATTACTCTAAATAAAAGGCACTATTCCATAGAGGAGTATATTGCATTTTTTTTTTTTAAGTACATGCCACTACCCAGACTTGATTTCAACTCTGATTGGAGTCTCATTAGTGGACAGGTAGGCATAGTGAAGACCTGAGCAACCTGGTGATGACTGTATCCACAATATGCGAGATAGTTCAGTATAAGTGAAGTAGTTTTTGAACATATTGAAGACAACGTAGCTTGAGGCTTTTGTCCCATGTTCTTTCACAGAGTTTAATTATCAGTGGACCAACAAATCATATCACAGTGCAAATCTGATTGGCACTGGCATAGATACACACACTTACTTTGGGAAGCTACAGCAGTTTTCCAACAGGACCAAAGTACTGTATATAACTCAAAAAAATCAACATTATCATGGCTGAGCTTAATGTTGGCTCTTCTATGCAGAACATTAAAGTGCAAAAAGAGCAACTAAATAAAGGTTATTTCATTGTTAATTTTGTCTCTATGCTATTTGTTATTTTATTACATAAAATAATTGCTATGTAAAATTTAAAATAAGTAGCACACCATCAAACCGAAACATGTCTTGAAATCACCATCAAACATGTCTTGAAACTCCATAGGGTCGTGCTGGCATCTATTAAGTGAGTTTATGAGTAATAGATCATTTTTATATTTAGACAACTAAACATCATCATTTTTGTACCCCACCAGTGCAAAAATCAGCACTGGTGGGGGTACGTTTTGACAAGGTTCAAGACAATGTGGGCTTAAATGAGCTTAAATTGAAAAAATTCTCTGGAATTCGGACCCAAAAGTTGATGAAACTGAATAAAATACATATATAATTGCAGTGGATATTACTGCACTGAAAAAAAAAAAAAAAACATTATGATAAGTTTTTCTTTCTTTATTATTTTACAAATTTCATTTTTATTTTTGACAATCTTACTCTGCTGCCCAACTGTAAAGTAAAAATAGGAAAAAAATATCAATATTTAAAAGCATTCATGTACATAGTTCTTCAATTTTAATGCTAACTTTTAAATTCCTCAAAAGAATTCACTCTAAGCTTACATACTGCCAAGAAACCTATCTGGGAACAGGTTAAAATAATTTTCTAAAATTTTTATCATCCACTCCTATGTCCACTTTTATTAACCAAGAATTTTCTAGAGATTCTTCCTCTTGAACATTACTTTATATTCTTCCTTTCATTAAGAATGCACTGGTATTTAAACTGGTATATCTCTTTCTTCCTCAGCCCTTAAATATCTGGAATGGTGCATTTTTTTGATTATTACTAGACAGTTTCTTTTCAATCCTAAGTAATCACATTCATTATAAGCTCGACCCACATTAAAAATCACTAATCATCCAAAAACTTATTTGATATCTTAAAGTTGAAGAACAGATTGACACTATTTATTCTAACATAAGCTTAACTTCTGATATAATATCTACTCACACTCTGCTGCATGATTACTCTCTCTTATCAGGCAACTTTTTAAACTTCCTTATTAATCTTTGAGCAAGGATTTTGATTTCTAACTTCCAAAACATCACTTGTCAAATCAAATATATTGCTGGTATTCCTCACAGAAGTACATCTTCGGCAACTCTCTTTTCAACACTTTTTTACAATCTTTCTTAATGTTCCATCTGAATGTCATATTTTATGTTCATGGCACAAAAATACCATAAACTCACTCTCTTGTATTATCACAATATCCTTTGGTTCATTAAGCCATTCCCTTAATCCAATCTCACAGATTTTGTAATTAATGATTGCAAATTTAATTTCCATGGGCATCTTAACTTTCTAGTCTCATAATTTACTCAAGTAAATTGGTCTTTCAAGTAACAACTACAGCATGTACATACTTAAAATGTACAATATTGTATGTGCTTCTCCTCCTGATCTGGAATTCACCATTTGCAACAACAAAAAAACTCTCTTCTCTTTGGAATACTCATTTTTGAGGTGGACTTTCTTCAGGTTCCATCAAACACCTGTCACATCAAGATATTTCATGTTCAACTGTCTACACTATTTGGTTAGTCTTTAGAACAAGGTTTAGAACCTAGCATCATTAAATGTTAAAAACAAGGTTTTAACCAACAGATCTACAAGTGCTGGGCAGGTGGAGCTCCACCCACTGCATCACAGCAATTGGAAGATCTAGTCTTGGGAGGGAAACCTCTTCCTGATTTTAAACCAGCACCAAAGGGGGGATAATCGGGAAATGATTCCCCCCCCATTTTCCACTGGTTTTAAATTGAGAAATGAAATTATGCACAGGAATAGATAGCAAAACGGCATTCACTCTAATGCAAAATTGTGGTGATTAGCAGCCAATCACTGCAAGGCAGTGAGTGGAGCTAGACCTGCCCATCACTTGTAGTTGCAAAGATCCATGGGTAAGAACCTTGTACTAAAGACTAACCCAGTTTTTTTTGTGGATTTAATAGTAGTAGTAGTAGTAATAATAGAGGCATGTGATGCAAGAAAACAAGCATATGAGCTTATGTAGCATCAGCCAAAAAAAAAAAAAATTTTCACACACCATTCCCTCTAAAAATTTGTCCAGGTTCTCCTTGAATTTATTTAAGCTATCGACTTCCACAACGACAGATGGAAGTTTGATCCAGCAATTAACCACCTGCTGGCTAAAGGCAAAATTCCACACATCTATTCTACAACTGTCTTTCCTCAATCTGAATTTATGCTCCCTCATGTTCGTAATCTGAGCAAGCAGAAGAATCCCATCAGAATGCAATGTGCTCAACCCATTTATGGCCTTATACACCTCAATCAGATCACCTCCCAGGTGCCTAGTCTCCAGCCACTGCAATTTGCAGACATTAAGACTTTCTTGGTAAGAGGACCCTTTTGTTGCCTTTCTCTGTTCATGCTCAAGCAACTCTACATTCTTTCTAAAATGAGGCTTCCAGACCTGTACACAGTACTCAAGGCATGGCCTGACCATTGCCTTATACAAAGGGATAATTATTTCCTTTTCCCTGCTAACAAAATTCCTGTAAATCTTTTCTTCTTTGGTACCCAAATACACTTGTACTTTTTTTTTAAAAACCTAAATTTAAAAATATACTTTATTTAAATTGTTTCCCAAGTATCTTAATTATTCAGCATCATTAAATTAGAATTTATGCTTGTAATTACAATTCTTTTGTTATGTTATTATTATTAGCTATAAGGTGCAAGGAAGCCCGAGGCTTATGCTGCACCAGTATGTATTATTATAATTATTTCGCAGAAATACCTATATAATATTTATTTATTTCTGTGAAATAAAACAAATATATGTGAAAAAAAATAGTAAAATCAATGTCTCGCATTGGAATACTAAAGATCTGGTCACTTTAAGTATATGTGTATATTTTTATTATTATTATTTAATATTAACAACATATGTATATGTTGTAAATATTAAATGAAATCTGTATCATTATGAATGTTATAGTAAGAGAATATGAGAAAACAAAAGGAAATATTTATCATTTAACATGATAAAAAAAAAAAAACATGATAAACATGACAAGAGTCAGAAGGAAATATTTATCATTTAACATGATAAAAAAAAAAAAAAAAAACATGACAAGAGTCAGAAGTAGAAGGGAATCACCAAAAAAGAGAAGAATGATGATATCCAGCTCAGGACCCTGGGTGTGTGAAGCCCATACTCACCAGATATGAGCCCCTGGGGTTATTATTATTAGGAATACTCTATAACCGCTCTTATTAGCCCTCCATTGCTGTTCCATGGTTGACTCAGAGCTTGCCCATATCTGTGTATGGCTGTCTATTGCTTTCTGCAAGTCTACTTTGTGAGAGTCCTTGTACCAGACACTCAAAGATCGATATTGATGGTATCTATAATTATGTAATCTGCTTGCTTAAATATTAATGTAATGTGGAGATGGGGTTTGTATATCTGAATATATTAGTAAAGAACAATTCAGGGTTTTACCCAGAAGCCATACGTACTTCAGTAATTATAAGTGAACTTCGTTTTTTTTTTTTGTTTGTTTTTGTAACCAGGTGTGCAAAAATAATCGATATTAAAATTTAAAAAATTAAATTTGAATAAATAAAGTGTACAAAAATAATCGAAATTTAAATAAAAAAAAAAAAAAAACAGGGATCAAATAACAGTACGGTGAGGGGAAAGAACAAATAACACTTCCTGCTTCTTTTTTTTTTGGTGAGTAGTTTCCCTACAGTGAAGTTTTATGCTAGTCGGTTACAAAGATATACTCAGCTCATTTGGGTGATCCTTCGTTCTACGTAGCAATTGATTCCTCTTAGTACTGGATTACGAATTATATATTTTTTAATCAGAAAAGAAGACATGTTTCTTCTTGTTATTCACTAAAAACTACATACCAATCTAGTCTCATAGCCATCTCATGGCGCTTCAGTTTTATTCCGTTCACGGAAGCTTAAAAATTCACAAATTAAAATCATTAATGAGGGACAAATTGTTTTCCTTTAACAAGAATTCTTTCCTTTAGATCAAAAATAAATAAGCAGAGCAAATAAGGAAAACACATGTTTCAAAGTCACTAATATGTTTTGTAACTTCCACTAAACCAGCATGAATACGAAGTTGTTACAGCGACACCTAGTGTTTTATGGTCGAGTTAACATTAGCATAAACAAATTTTAAAAAATCAAAACAAGGCCGACTTATAAAAAATTGTTCTTAAGTTGTCCTCGAATCAAAGGTATATCCAGGCCAAGTGACGCAAGGTTGTCAACTGTCCGTAAATTTACAAACAATCCTTAAAAAATGGTTCAAATTAGAATGTCCATAATAATAGCAACACATATATAGAAATTTTCGGGAAGGTGGAGATTACAAATGGATGTCAAAATGAGAACACATTTTCATTTTGACTTATGTTTGAAAAAGCTGGAACCTTTTATTTTTAATGCATGCAAATAAAAAACGAAGGTCATAAATACACGCTGTAAGAATTTAGTTAGTTCACGAGTGCTTCGACACTTGGGGACAAGTGTTGAATCCAGAGTGTTTGCACCGGGGGAGGGGAAAATGTAAATTTAGAGGTTCATGTAGTATATAATATTAAAGTGACCAGACGTCCCGGATTTAAGTTGCTTGAATTATTAAGAAAATTTCACTTCACGGAAAAATGTATTTAATTTCTGTTGATTTTTTTTTAAAGAAGTATGTATTATTATAATTATTTCGCAGAAATACCTATATAATATTTATTTATTTATTTCTGTGAAATAAAACAAATATATGTGAAAAAAAGAGTAAAATCAATGTTTCCCATCGGAACACTAAGGATCTGGTCACTTTAAGTATATGTGTATATTTTTATTATTATTATTTAATATTAACAACATATGTATATGTTGTAAATATTAAATGAAATCTGTATCATTATGAATGTTATAATAACAGAATATGAGAAAACAAAAGGAAATATTTATCATTTAACATCTAAACTAGTCAGTAATCGGTTGAAAATCACAGATTAAAATTCGCAAAAAATCGTACAAATTAAAATGAAACATGCAAGTATTATAATAATCTTATTCTTCTTTGCATATGTATCAACAACTTAATTTATTAGTTTTTCCGATAACTCATTCGTGCCTTCTAAGCTTCTTTTCATGCAATCGTTGTAATATTACAGTCAGTGTGGATCTAAGTATTTCCGATTCGATTGATTTCTTGGCGCCGTTTACTAGGATATATATATATATATATATATATATTTGCCTCATTGTTCTTCTGTTTTTGGCGCCCCTTAAAGAATGTCGCTCCAGGCAAGGGCCCTACTAGCCCGTGCTTTAATCCGGCACTGATTACAGTATAGATACATATATAATAAAAATATTATAAAATGTATTGTTTATAGGTTGCAACCAAACCGTGTTGTTTGCGGCATACAAAGGAAGAATTAGCCACAAGTAGATTCTTGCTGTGAAAAAAACAAAAGGGAATGTGAAAATCATAAAGCGAAACTGCTGACGATTGAAATAGTAGCTGCAGTAGACTCTTCTCTCTCTACCTAGACATCGTTTATCCCTTCCCCTGAAAGTTGCAGGAGACTCTCTAATTACAATAGCATCCGTCTGTAGTGAAGTAGTGAATAAACCAATTCACTACTTGCAATCCAAGTAGATGTTGATTAAGGTTACCTGCAAGTTTATAACATACAATAGTAGCGTATGTCGAAAACATAATCATTTGTGACAGACAGTAATTTCTAAAAATAACTTACGTGGAAGTCACGTGCTCTCGATTGCCATTTGCGTTATGCAGTCTCGTGTCCTTTGTCAGTTCGGCCACAGATTAGTATTAATCTGTGGGTTCGGCAGATTGAGTTCCTTTATTTTTTTTTAAATCTGGTGACCCTAGCATAAGACCGCTATAAATGCCAGTTTTATATAAGTTTGTATTTATTTATTACTTCTTGACACTAAACGTTATGAATGTATGTCCTTTTGAATCAACTTGAGCTTTACTACGCAAATTCAAGAAGTCAAATTTATAAAATATTAATTTTTCTAAAGAAACATTTTCAGAAGTTGGCAATTCTGATGTGACATCATCCATTCATCAAGTCAAGTTGAGGATTCCGCAATAATCCTCTGAGAATTATTGCGGAGTAAATCGTCCTGAATTTTAAGTGTTTTGAACTACTTTACTGGATGAATGCATCTAAATTCAACCAGGCCTCCTAAGGATCTCATTTTCGGCATATGAGTTCATAATGAGTGGTACCTGGCTGGATGTCATTGGCAATCACATTCGCTGTTAAGATGGGTTTCGAAATACCCATTTTCGGACAAACATGGGACAATTTCTATATTTTAGAAATTACATGCTTTATTCATAATTTAACGTACACTGATGAGTCAAAATATTATGACCACATACCTAATACGATGTTGGTCCTCCACGTGCAGACAAAACAGCTTGTGCCCTGTGAGACATGGATGCTACACGATTTTTAAATGTGTCTTGTGGTATCTGGTACTAACACGTAACCAGCAGATCCTTTAACTCCTGTAAGGTCCGTGGTTGAGACGCCGCAGATCGGTTGCTGTTCAAACACAAAACACAGATGCTCGATGGGATTGATGTCTGGGGAATTTGGAGGCCAAGGCAATACCTGGAAGTCTTCCTCATGTTCCGCGAACCAGTCGCGAACAATTCGAGCGGTGTGGCATGTGCATTATCCTGCTGAAAGACGGCACTGCCAGAGGGGAAGACAGTTGTCATGAAAGGGTGTACCTGGTCAGCAATGATGTTTAGGTAGAGTGTAGAGTGTGTTTAGTGTCATACGGCACCGGGGTTTTCCCCCCATCTCTGCTAGTATACGTTGTGGGTGTGAAACAGAACACTGTCAATGCCAGAGGTTTAAAAGTATGGATTATGTATATGTACAGTGTGGTGTACCCGTTGTTCCTCTGGTCATTTAGCCGCTGGGCCCCTAATGGGACCCAATGTTGTCCACACTCAGCCCTGTGGAGGCAGACCAGGTACCCAGTAGTTTGATATTATTTTTTCTGGCAGGTCCTGCCACCTAGTTTCCTGAGATTTCAGTGGCTAGGATCTTAAAAAAAATAATAAATAAAATAATAAAATAAAAAAGGGGGAAAACCCTAGAATTGGTAGCCAAAAGTCGCGGTTCAATTTTGGTGTTTAGGGCGTACTCTGGTGTATAGGTAGAGTGGGGGAGGGAGTTCTGAAGACTGGGATGGAAAAGCCAGAAGAATGGGGACGATAGAGAAGACGACCCCAGTGGCCAGTGGGGCATGCCCTGGCCCCACCAGAGGAATGGAGGAGTGGCAGGGAGGGGAAGAGACGGAGAACCGTCATCCCCCGTATAAAGTATAAAGTAAATCGAGAGAGGGAGCTGGATTTAAATTGTCAATATTGCGCTTTGCAGTAGAGCTGCACTCTCAAGTCCAGTGGTAGGAGGAGGGTATAAAGTAAATCGAGAGAGGGAGCTCGATTTAAATTGCCAATAAGGCGCTTTGCAGCAGAGCTGCACTCTGAAGTCCAGTAGTATCCGTCTTGCCTCCACAGAGGTCTGATCAGGTAGTTGTCATTCATAAGATTCAGGTCCCGTCCATTCTGTCTTGATTGTAGTCTTTGCAAGTGGTAGTCAAGTCCAGTGTTTGTCAAGTTTTCATTACTCTTGTCTGGGAAGTGGTGTTTACTGGCCGGATCTGTGGGTCATTCAGTAGTCGTGTTTCAGTTAGTCACATTTCATGATGATTTTCGGGGAAGTGGAGATCTCTCCAGGCTTCGTTGCGTTCTGTAGTCAGTCTCCTCAGAATTTAAATCACATCCTGGGGTGGGTGTCTTAATCTGGTTTACTCTGATTTTCGTGAGGGCGTCATCCTATCCTATTGTGGTCAAGTGCCTCTGTCCAGGCAACAAGTCATTGCTGCTTGGGTTGGTTGCACTGTAGTTTTCATGGTTTTCACGAGTTGCTGTCTAGTCAAGTGGGCTTGGTGGTAGTGGCAGGGTCGGCCTTCTTGTGAAGTGACTTTGGGCATATTTGGACAATGCTGTGTAGGTGATGTCACTCTCTAGGATGTGGTGCTCTCTGTCTTTAGGGATAAACTGTAGCTCGGTGATGAAACCCGGAGGTCCTCACAGAATCGGCAGTCATACATCAGGTGGTCCCAGGTCTCCTGTGATCCACATGCACAAAATGGATTGTTGGCTATTCCCAGTGTTGTTAGCTTGCTGCGTATAGCACCGTGTTCTGTTATTAAGTAAGTGCAATAGAGTCCCGGGAGAACCACGAAGGCGATTTTGGATACGTTGTTTGTACGTCTGCAATGAACTTGCGAGTTATCCTCCCTTTTGGACTCCATCCAACATTGTTGCCATACGGATTGGAGTTAGTTTTATAGTCGTTTCTTTTCTGCAGATCGATTCCCAGCGGGGTCCGTGATGTGGTCCCCGTATGTCGTGCTCTTTCCTTATCCAAGCTGGTACAGCATGCCTGTGCGTATCACCTCCAGGTCAAGAGGCAAGGCCCCTGTGATCACCTGCAGGGCGTGGGTGGAGACGGTGTTAGAGGCATGCGTCAGGGTAAGAAGAAGTGGTCGATGAATAATATTGAGTTTCCTGCTATTTGCCGCTTTTGTAGCCTTGTTAAACCACACACCTGATGCGTATGTAACTGCTGGAATGAAGACTGTTTTGTAGAGGAGGGCAAGGGTGCGCCTCTTTAGGTCCCAGTCCCGACGGACGATCCTTGCACACCATTGCTGCATATTTCTTCATCTTTGTTTGGCTGTAATTCAGTTGTGGTAGAGAGAGTTTACTGTCGAGAATGATTCCCAGGTGCTTTAGTTCCATGACCAGTTTTATCGTTTTGTTGTTAATTTTAATTTGTGCAGGCCTTGTGAGTGTTAGGTATCCTTTGAGGAGAACGGATCGAGTCTTGGTTGGAGATATTTGCAAGTGGTGCTTGCAATATCTCCAACGATCTTTAGGTAGGTGGTAGACGTCAACGTGCCCGACACATGGATGACTGGACCCAGTGTATCCCAGCAGAACATCCCCCAAAACATGACACCGCCGCCAGCGGCTTGTTTTCGTCCTACAGTGAATCCAGGCGTCATCACTCTCCGAGGTAAACGACGCACGCGTACCTGGCCGTCCACATGGTGCAACAGGAAACGTGATTCATCGGACCAGACGAGCTTTTTCCGATCACTCAAGGTCTAGTTTCGATGCTCGCGTGCCCATTGTAGGCGCTGTCGCCGGTGAACCGTGGTTAGCATGTACACTCGGAGCGGCCTGCGGCCACGCAGCCCCATTTTCAGCAGGGTTCGATGTACTGTGTGTTGTGTCATATTACTCCCATTACCAGCATTCCAATTACCGGCGAGTTGCGCTACAGTCGCCCTTCTGTTGCCACTTACCATCCGGGAGAGCCTTCGCTCACTTCGAGCATCGATAAGCCGTAGTCGTCCAACACCTTGCTCGCAGTTCGTGGGTTTCCCCTCTTCGGACCACTTTCAGTAGGTACTAACCACAGCTGACCGTAAGCATCCCACCAGCTGTGCCATTTCGCGTATGCTCTGAGCCAGTCGTCTGGCCATTACAATTTGGCCTTTGTCAAACTCGTTTAGTCTGCTGCCTTTCCCATCTGAAAAACAAGAGTAACACTGATTAATGAGCCCAGTATGAAGTTTTTTTATACCTTGTCCAGACCAGCGCATGCGCCGTAGTTCACCTGCAGTTGCTTCGATTTGCATAAGAACTCGCTGATCATAATGTTTTGGCTCATTGGTGTATGCTTCTGCATTATAACATGCTGTTTTTAAATTTCATTTTGTATGTAAGTCGTTTTTATTCTGTGCTTGGTCTGTTCGTTTGCTAGATGGAAAATCCAACTTTCTAGGATGGGACGGACTGGGAGTAGTTGACTGCGGTGGATCCCGATAATTTTGGCTCTTTTTGCAGCAGAAACATGTTACAAACGCTTTTGAATTTAGTGAAAATCTCCATATAGCCACTTTGACCAGTCCGACCCTGTACTAGGATCAAAAATCCATACAACTTTCTCACGAGATCGTCTGACTTGCTACTGTGTAAAAAAAAACATAAAAAATTAATAATTAATTCCTTCATTCTAGATGTGACTTGAGCTCAGGTCTTATTCACAGTGTAACAAGAAGTTGATCATTATCTCTGTGCCAGCTGAAAAAGCAATTAATAGTGTTCTATCAAAATATTATGGAGCATATCTAACTGCATGTAGGTCTGCATATAAGAAAATGAGTTAATCGATCCTATGTGTATACACTGTGCTGCCACTTTATTAGGTACACCTACCTAGTAGCGTGTTGAGCCTCCTTTAGCCTTCAAAGCAGCCTGAATTCGTCTAGGCATGGATTGAACAAGATGTTGAAAACGTTGTGCAGGAATGGAGCACCATACAGACATGAGTGTGTCACGCAGTTCCCTGAGATTCGAAGGCGGTGTAGGCCTGCAGCGAACAGCCCTTTTCAGCTCATCCCAAAGATGTTCAATAGGATTGAGATCCAGGGACCGATCGGGCCCTACAGCACAGAAAAGTCATTGTCGTGTTCCTGGAACCATTCCATAGTGATTCGGGCTTTGTGCACAGGCGCATTATCCTGCTGGAAGTAACCATCTGACTGAAGATAAACTGTCAACATGAACGGATACACTTAGTCAGCAACGATGTTTAGATATGATGTGGCATTCAGACGGGAATCTATGGGTATCAATGGACCCAACGTGTGCCAATAAGACATTTCCTACACCATAACACTGCCCCCATCACCTTGCACAGTAGTCGTCAGACATGACGGGTCCATGGATTCATGTTGTTTTCGCAAAATTCTGAGCCTTCCATCAACATGATGCACCAGGAACTTCGGCTCGTCAGACCAAGCAACTGTTTTCCAATCCTCGATAGTCCAGTGTTGGTGTTGCTGTGCCCACAGGAGGCATGGTCTCTTGTTCTTCATTGGTAACAAAGGTACGCGATGTGGCCGTCGGCTGTTGTAGCCCATTCGCGACAAAGTGCGAATAGTGATCCATTGCGATATTTTGTTCTGCGCACCAAGGTTGTATTCTGATGTGTACCTCAAGTAGCGTTTCTCATTTGTGGAAACCACACTGCTTTGTCAAGACGGTATCTAGGCCTAATTTAATATAATGTGCGCTTCAAATGGATATTTGGTGTGGTGGTAGTATGTATATCATATCTGCTAATTGAATTAATTATATTGACAGTTTGATTAAGGCAAAAAATTTTGTTTCCAAGAAAAACTGTCTTTTACAGATGTAATGAGTTTGCACTATCCACTGCATACCTGTGAGTAATATGTACATGTAAAGAGGATTAGCTATTGTTGAGAACCTTGCATAGAATACTCAGGCAGCATCACAATGTAGCTGAACAGATAGATTATCAATTTCAAACAGAATATGAAAAATTTCCAGATATGATTCTATTGCCAGATAAAGTTGAAAGAGCAGTAAGTTTATACTACCATTGCAAACTTTAATAATTATCTGACCTCCTTAAACCTGAAACTGAATTCAGCAAAAACTCAATACATCAACTTCTCACTAGTACTAACTCTCCCTTCTGCCAATTATTGTCTAAGGTCAGATGTCAAGTACAGTTTTAGAATTTAATTTTCCTGGAAATGTTTTAGATGGCCAGCTCACTTTCTGGCTAGTGAAGTTAGATCTAGTAAGGATTGAAGTTTATTTTAAAATAACTATATATTTATATATTTTCCAGGATCGTGTACATTTCTAGCCTCTGGTCAGCACCGGTAGCTTCTAAACTGAAACCTTTCCTATACGAAAATGGGGTCGATGGGCTGAGAAATGGCAGTTGAAGTTTAACATTGACAAATGCAAGGTATGCACACAATAGCAGCAACCCCAGAGTAATTTATCAATTGTGTAGTACTACACTCAGGGTTAGTGGAGAATGAAAGAGACCTGAGGGTAATTGTGCAGCCAGACATGAAATTCTCTGAGCAGTGCAAACATGCTTCCAGGACAGTTCATGGAGTTTTGTCAATGATATACAGAAACTTTGCTAGTAGGGATAAGGAGGTGATTATCCCTATGTACAAGGCATGGTTAGGCCGTATGTTCAGTATTGTATGCAGGTCTGGAGACCTCACTTTAGGAAGGATGTATATCTGCTAGAAAGACAACCAGATTGGTGAAGGGAACAAAAGGGTGCTCTTATGGAGAAAGGCTTCAGTCCTACAAATTGCAGCGTAACGACACTAGGCACTTGAGGGGAGATATCTGAATGAGGTGTTTAAAGCCCGAATGGATTGAGTAAGCTGAATGTTAATGATATTCTTCCATTTGCTGAGGCTGCACACATGAGGGGACATAAATTCAAGTTGAAGAAGGATGGTTGCAGGATAGAAGTGTGGTGTTTCCTTCAGCCAGCGAGTGGTTGATTGTTGGCACAGGCTTCCATCTGTTGTGGAAATGGATGAGTTAAATAAATTCAAGGGAGAACTAGACAATTTCTTGGAAAATACGGACGGATGAACAGTGTTTTTTTTTTTTTTTTTTTCCTTTGGCTGAGTTATATAAGCTTTCATTCTTGCTATTATTACTACTATCACAGTTCTTTGAAATGTATGGTTATTAAATGTGGACATGTGGACATGTGGACATGTGTTTTTGTAATGGGCGGCACCTAGAACGTCAGTTCATCTCCGCCTCGTATCTCTGTGAAGAACAGTACCACTGTAGAAGGGCCAGAAATAAGTAGTGTATGTTTGTGTGTATTATGTGTGTGTTCTGTTGTTGTGTCTGACCGCTTGGCTACCCAGAATCATCAGTCACCTGGACAGATGATTCTGGGTACTCGTCCACACCACGGGAAGGTGGGCCAGTCTCAATGGAGCTCGCACTGTCTCAATTCGAGACTCTGACCCACCTGATGTTGGCAAAAGATGGGCCAGATTCCTCTGGGGGCCCACTCCAGAGGAGAGAAAAAAAAAAAAAAAAAAAAAAAAAAAAAGGATTTCCCGTGGTGTTAAAAAAAAAAAAAAATAAATAAATAAATAAATAAAATAAAATAAAATAAATAATAAACAAATAAATAAAAAGTAAATGAATAAATAAATAAATAGAAAATAAATGAATAAACTAATAAAAAAAAAAAAAAAAAATAATAAATAAAAATAAATAAATAAAAAATAAATAAAAATAAATATAAAAAAAAAAAAAAAAAAAAATTTGGGAATGTTGCTCCCTATTGAGTAGCTTCACCAGACAAAGAAGTAGAATTATTCGTAGACGTATAACAAATTCTTCTTCTTGTGAAAACATCGGATGCAAACTGCTGAAGAGCAACATAAGAATTCTTGTCTCCCACCAGCAAAGTTTCATGCCCATGAGAGAGTGTAGAAACTGACGAACGAAGAACATCTCTAAAGTCATTATACAGCGGACATTCAAATAAAATGTGGCTCCAATTTTCATTTTCCCCGCATTGACAAGCTTCCGTCCTAGAAAGACCAAAACGACATAGTTTTTCGTTAAGAGATCCATGTCCCGTTAAGAGGAAGGATGTATATAAATCCAAAGAGAACCAGACAGGTTTCTGCTTTACACAAAAGGTCACCTCAGGGAAAAAAGTCCTAGTAACAGATCCGACAGATGACGTATCCCAGCGTGTCTGCCATAGATTTATCATTTCATTCCACAAACGATTACGTTCTTGCTTAATATCTGAATTAATGTTCAGAACCAAACCCATAAATTCAGTTGATAGTTGGTTTTTTAACCTATAACAAAGACCTCTGTAAGCAACGTGAAGGTCCAATGGCAATACACCTGCAAGAACCTGCAGTGCAGAAGTTGAAACAGTACGACAAGCTCTTAACATACATAATAATATTGTGCGTTGCATAGTAGCCAACTTCAATCGAAATTTAACAGTTCTAAGCCTGTGAAACCATACACCTGCCGCATAAGTAGCCATAGGAAGGAATACGGCATTATAATAAATTCTCATGGTACGTCTAGAAAGTCCCCAGTCTGAACGAGAAATTTTTACAATAGCACCAGTGAATCTTCTGATCTTTGTTGTTACATTATTTAAATGAGAGACAAAATTAAGCTTTGAGTCGATTGTAATCCCAAGTAATTTAGTTTCAGAGACAAGTGGAATCCTGTTATTATTAATCTTCACTAAAGGGGGTCGTTGAGGGTTTAAATGTGATCCAAAGATCATTATTTTAGTCTTAGACAAACTTATTGTCAATTTATTATCCACTGTCCATTGAAATAAATTTTGTAAGACATCATTGGCATTACTTTCGATAGCAGATCTAGATGAACCATGAATTAAGATAGTGAGATCGTCGGCATAAGCGATGATTTTAGTGCTACTGAAACAACGGGAAATCCAATCCTGTAATACCATATTCCATATAAGAGGCCCTAAGATAGATCCCTGGGGACATCCTCGTGAGACTTCTCTAGACACCTCCTGAAATTTAGATTTCACTAAAATGTGACGATTACTGAAATAGCTTGCGAACAGATGGTACAGTTGCTGAGAGCATCCAGCTGATCGTAACCGTTCGAGAGCACTCTGCCACCATAGAGAATCAAATGCGCCCTCGAAATCAACAAAGGTAGCTAACGTGTACTTTGATGTTGAATTCTCAATGCTGCGAGCAAATTCAACAAGTGCATCTTCACAAGACTTCCCTACACAGAACCCGTATTGATTAGAGGACACCATATTTTTCGACTGAAGAAGATCAGTAACACGCAGAGTCATTAGGCGCTCTAGCAACTTCCCAAGATTTGGCAAAAGTGCAATAGGCCTATAAGATCTAGGATTTAATGCTGGTTTATCTGGTTTTTTAATCAGTTTTAAAAGCGCAATTTTCCACATATCAGGAAAGAGACCTTCTTGAAGACATTTATTAAAAAGTAAAAGCAGTACTTGTGGACGCAATTTGAAAAATCGCAAAATAAATGTATTTTCAACCAGATCTATCCCTGGACATTTCTTAATATTAATCTTTTTAGCAACAGAGGTTAACTCATCAATGGTAAATTCTTCTGTCTGAATATTGGTGGTATAAAGCGAATTTGCAACTCGAATATTTGAATGTACAACAGAATCAGTAGTTAGATCATCCACCGGGAATAGTCTGTCAAGAATAACATTAACTGTATTTATCCAATCAGTAGTCTCCAGGAAATCTTCTTTCACAGTACCGTATACGTCTAAAGAGTGAATCTTATTACGAGCTATCTTATAAATAAGACCCCAAGGATTATCATTACCAGCACTGTGAACAAACTCCTTCCATGTTTCCCGTTTACGTGTGGCTATAGCCTTTACATAACGTTGTTTGAGTAAAATGTATTGAGAGTAAAAATAAGCTACTTCATCAGAATGCCAATCCCTACGTCGACGCTGATATTTTCGACGGGCTTGATGTACCTTTTTCCTTAAAGAAGACAATTCTGAGGTCCACCAGGAACAGGTCTTTAAACTAATCTTTTTCTTGCTGGCCGATTTGTAAGAGGCCTTAAGTAATGACTGGCGTAATAAGGCAGCAATTCCAGCAGCCGTAAAAGAGTGAAGAGACGAAAAGTCTTGTTCAGGGAAATCTGCAGAAATGGATGAGTCAAATAATTCCCAGTTTATATGATTTATAGAAAATCTGACTAAAGCTGGCTGTAGTAAAAATTGATCTCCAGGTTTAGAAAAATCAGTAACAACAAAAAATAGAACCCGATGATCACTTGTTGTCCAATCAGTAATCACCATCCAATCACGAACAATTGCTTTAAAATTAAAATTAGTTAATGTCACATCAATATTTGATTCTCCAACAGAGCTGGAAAAGGTTGTTACTTCTTGAGGTAGGTTTATTACATTTAAGCTGTTATTAATAATAAATTCCTCCAACATATGACCACGACGATCACTTCCATTACTGAACCAGAGTGGAGATTTAGCATTTACGTCAGAAGTTATTAAGACATTCTGTGGACCCAAGAAATTTAAAGTTGTTTCTAGATAATTCAGGGATAAATTAAAATCTTCTGAGGGAGGGCAATATAGAGAAATTAAATAAAAATTCAAATTCAAATATGTAACCAAAATACAAGTAGCCGTTCTATTGCATAAACCATTGATTATAGTGATATCAAGCTGACTATTTAACACCACAATACATGTTTTAAGTTCCTCAGAGACCGGTTGAATTATACGGGCAGTGAGTGGAAATCCCGTTACCTTTGGAGTATATGCAGGTTGCACTTTAACAGTATAAGGCTCTTGAATTGCAATAATATCAATAGCATTTTGCTCAGCAGACACTCGAATTTCGTCCGATACTGCTCTAGAACGCTGACCGTTAATTTGCATAATCCTAATACCAGCAAGCAAAGACACAGGAGAATCAGCAAGAACATTATTAGCTCCAATAACAGCTCCATCTCCGGGAATAAAACTTCTATTGGTATTATTATAACTATTATTCATTGGCGGTCCTTAATCGTGCCGTCTGTAATGCCCGTAAGTACTCGGGACACGTGCCGTCCCTAACCGAGTGCTGATATTCCTTCCTACGTCTCTTACAGTTGATACAACTAGGTGGCTCTTCCTTAAATGGACACTCATTAAATACGTGCCCACTTCGAGCACAATGTCCACAAGACGGGGACTCATGCGAACAATATTGGGTAGTATGTCCATACCCAAGGCACAGAAAACATTTAGTGACTATCGTATAAGGACGGTGCTTATGAGAACTCCAAGTCAAAAACAACCTGTCCAGGGAGGACACATATTTATAAATTTTAGGTGAGAAGCTAACAACCCAATGAACTAGCGATGACGACCTGGCCTGGTTATTAAATGTAACAGTTAAATTTATTAAACTCACTCCTTGGCAAAATTAACAGAAAATGATTTCCACGAATATGAATTTTATTGTGAACAGTGTCGCTGAAAGGGAACATTTGATATAATAAGCATCCTGGTATGCAAATTATTCATGCCTATAAAAATACGAGTTGCAACGATATTACTTCATTTACATTTCTTGGCTTGCTCAGTGGGATAGCTACATCTCCAATACTCAGCATGGTAGGTCATCATCGTTTAGATGGCATGCTGTTGCATGACTTGAAGCCGGTTAGTTGCAGGCAGAAATGGCATTTTGGCTTAATGTGTCATCTCAGTTCTATGAAAGCAGTTTCAGAAAGAGAAACCATTACAAGAATGACTTGTCAAGGTGATCAACCAGAACAGACTGCTCTTTGGCTCTAACATCAAGATGGAACCCCACAATGTCCTGTTATCAACTATCTTTTGAAGTTGCTGTGCCCACCGGTGAAAACATTTCCAACTGGACTGTGTTAAGAAGGCTCAATTCAAGTGGACTCTATGCAAGTAAGCCAGTGTTTTGTATCCCATTAATTATAAATCCTTATAGAGCTGATTGCAACTGGTGGTGTGAGCATGTGATGCATAGCCCTGACAAATGGGGTTTAATTCTGTATTCTGACAAGTGCATTTAACCTACAGATTCTAGACATACTTCATCTGGAGACAAGAATGTGGTACCACCCTTCGAACATCACAGAAAGGGACTTACAGTGGATGTGTTCTTGTGGGAAGCAGAATAATGATCAATAGCCACACCCCCCTTCATGTATTTCTTAGGGTTACCGTAACTGCACAGAGGTACCGAGAACAGATCATCAAACACACAGAGCTCAGGGGTTGGAGGAATATCTAATAACTGCCATTCCCACGATCACCAGATTGTGCTGGCCATTTCATCGAACATGTGTGAGCCACCCCTGGGCATTGCATTGCACATCGACTGCCATCTTCTGTCACTTTATGAGCAATGGTCTGTGCTGGTGGAAGAATGGGATGTTGCCACAGAATCTTATGGACACCCTTTTATTGAGCATTGTTCAGCGCTGTTAGGCCCACTTAGCTGTTGGAGAGGATCATATGCAATACTGATGTCATGTGAACATATTTTTGAGCATCTTGTACTGACCTTTTTTTAGTAATTCCTATGAGATCCCTATAAATGTCCTATTTACCTGTCTGAAGTTCCTCGCTGTCTCATTTTGTAACTCAACTACATGTATTTAATCGACAAATTATATTGCTGGTTTTAGGAGCATCAGTGACTTAGATCATATTGTTCTGCTGTTATATATACAAGTGCACTAATTTGCATGCTGTTTGGAGTAAAAAATTGAGAATAACACCCAGGGGGAACTTCATTCCCACCACCTAATTGGCTAACCACAGCCCTAATTGAAGAGACTTTTAGAAATTCCTCCAGTCATCCCATCAACAGGATTCGTAACCTCCTGAAATAAGCAAGTCACTGCCCTGTTATGGAGAAAAAATTATATACCCATGAGCCAAAACATTATGACCACCAAGTCGTTATGCAAATGGAAGCAACTGCAGGTGACTACAGCATATGCGTGGGTCGGACACGGTATAAAAAACACCTGATACTGAGCTCCATTAATCAGTGTTACTCTTGTTCTTCCGACGGGAAAGGCAGTGGACTTAAGCAAGTTTGATAAAGGGCAAATTGTAATGGCCAGATGACTGGGTCAGAGCATATCCGAAATGGCACGATTGGTGGGTGCTCATGGTCAGCCGTGGTTAGTACCTACTGAAAGTGGTCCGGATAGGGAAACTTACAAACCGCTGGCAAGATGTTGGACTACCATGGCTCATTGATGCTCAAGGTGAGTGAAGGCTCTCCCAGATGGTATGTGACAACAGAAGGGTGACTGTGGTGCAACTCGCCAGTAATTGGAATGCTGGTGACGGGAGTGATGTGTCACAACACACAGTACATCGAGCCCTGCTGAAAATGGGGTAGCCGCAGTTACCCCATTTTCACTACGCAGCTGCATAGCTGCAGGCTGCTCCAAGTGCCCATGCTAACCATGGTTCACCGGCAAAAGTGCCTACAATGGGCATGCAAGCATTGAAACTAGACCTTGAGTGATTGGAAGGTCCTCTGAATCACGTTTCCTGTTGCATCATGGGTATGGCTGGGTAAGTGTGCACTGTTTACCTGGTTAAGTAATGGTGCCTGGATGCACTGTGGGAAGAAAATGCCAGTGGCAGCAGCAGCAGCATCATGCTTTGGGTGATGTTCTGCTGGGTACAGTCAACCATGTTTGGGCACTCTGACATCTACCACCTACCTAAACATCATTGCTGACCTGGTACACCCTTTCATAGCAATGGTCTTCTCCTCTGACGTGTCTTTGAGCAGGATAATGCGACATGCCACACCACCCGGATTGTTCGAGACTGGTTTATAAAACATGAGGAAGACTTCCAGGTATTGCTCTGGCCTCCAAATACCTCAGACATCAATCTCATTGAGCATGTGGTTTGTGTTTGAACAACTCCGATCTGTGTCGTCTCAACCATGAACCTTATGGGAGTTAAAGGATCTGCCGGTTACGTGTTGGTACCAGATACTACAAGACATTTAGAATTTTGTAGCATCCATGCCTCGCCGGGTAGGAGCTGTTTTGGCTGCAATTGGAGGATCAACATCATATTAGGTAGGTGGTCATATTTTGGCTCATCAGTGTAAATGCTATCCCCTATATGCAAAATACATAAGTACTTTTCAGAAATATGAAGATTTCATTGGTTTGAACATAGTAAATGGAATTGGTTGTTCAAGATTGTCAAATAAGGACTACCTATAAAGATTGGCATACCACCTGAGAGCTGTGTTGTAATCATTTTCTGCAGCCTCTCACCATCACTTAAAAGTTTTTGGTCTACGATGCAATTCTGGCTGGAATAATTCTATCTTCTTTCATGGTTAGTGGTATCTTGTCTGAGAACGTCCTGACAGCTATCAGTACAGTATGATTACTAGCAGCAGTTTCTGTAATACTGCTTGACAAGATGTGTACTGAGCAAGTTTCAAAAATTTATTTTAATGCACCAAAAAATTACCTTGGGATATGACCACAAAATTACTTTTTTTGTAGATTTTCTTTTATTAAAAGCAGAAGTACTCAGAACCCTACTTTTGAAATAGAGGTATTGACCTGAAGTCTTATTATTTTAGTGAATGACCTGCTGATTGCTAACTCTCTTAAAATCACTGTCACTGTGTTTATGGAATAATAAATGAAAAAGTTAAGTATTAAGAGTTTTCTCTTGTGGTGGGATAGCCATATCGTATTACCTACACACAACTGGCATGGCAAACTATTTCTGTGACATCACATATATCTCAATGTCCGCATTTCTGTGAACATGTACAGTACCAAATGGCCACAACCAGAAAAACCTCTATTGGCAAATCTCGTGCAACACATGTGAACAATTGTACTTAATCCAAGTAGTTTCTGGAAAGAAAACTTCCACTTAAACAACTACTGTTATGCACGTATTCTTCAATAATTGTTGCACCAACTTTATTCGATATTATAATACATATGATTTATGGGATATTTAATGCAGAAATTAAATAAATACAAGATGTTAAGTGCATTACTGTATTAGTCCAATCATGTGAAACCTTCTGTTCCCACTAAGTATTAAGCTTGATCTTATGTTTACCTCAGACAAATACTGTATAAAAAGGTAATTTTTTTCTTTATGTTTTTATTCTCTAATGAACAATGAATTATTTAATATTCTAAAATAATTACAATATTTTGGAATGAAGAGATTGTCTGGCCAGTTTTTATATCTTTATTTCATTTTTTTTTTATGGACAACTGCATTATACAGGTTTCAAAATAATTATCTAAATTGCAATAACACTTTCTTTAGAAATTCAAATATTTATATACAATTTATCATTAAATCGTTTTATTCTATTGCTAAAATATAGCACTTTCTTCTTATAAGAATAATAAACATGGATTACACAGTACTTGAATGTAACAACACAAGGGTTTTCAACAGGGACCAGCAATATTTACTGGAATGTGTTAACGAAATCTCTTAAAAATAAAATTTTCCTTTGAAAACTATTAATGTGCCTTGAAGGAAATTGCATCACTTGTCCATAACAGCAGAGAAAAATAAAGTAGTTCTCTCATTATTTTAGTATTAAATATTATATTAGTGATTAATTTCCAAATATTATAAAATTTCAAAATGCACAGACTGCTTTTGAAGCTACAGAAGTCCATTATGGACTTCTGCAGTTTCACAAATGAAGGTAGATCAATCCCTCCCCTACTGGTGTGATGGAAGAGAGAAGAGAAATTCACCATTCCAAAGTAAAGAATGTGTGAATGTTCCTATTTACCTCTCAAGCCTGTTCAACGTGCTAAGAGAGGGAAATTGCCTGTACAAGCGGATTACTTTGTGCATGCTACTAGTTGACATCGTCACTACTGTAATATTTCTTCAAGCAAGAAAAAAGCCCAAGTCAAGTGCATTCTAAGTTATTCTCAATTGTATCAGTACATGGAATAAATGACTTTAGTATTATAAAATAGATTACAGAATAGTTTAGGGCTAAAGCCTAAGGTTACATAGGGAGTTAACTAACCTACAAGTTAGTGCAATTGCACAATTTCTGTACATAGCTAACTACTTTAGTTATAAATTGGCACCATTAAGAATATCTCATATTGTGAATATCTTCACAATATGAGATATACTTAAATATGATCTAAATTACTCCACACCATCAGGCATCTCTCATATTGTGGAGTTATACTTCCGCAACTGGGTTGTCAGCATTGCAACGCCAGGATACCTGCCCACCCACTGATGAGGAGTCAATAGGCTCCGAAACTGTGCTGTATGGGTGAGTGTCCGCTGAGAATACGTAACAATAGTCTTCTCCTATGGTGAAGCATTAGGTATTCGAGGTAGTGCAATATCGTGGCAACTCGTGAAGGTATTCACGATATGAGATATACTTAATGATGCCAATTTATAACTACTTTAGTTGGCTATGTACAGAAATGATGCAATTTCACTAACTTGTACATTAGTACAGTATTATAAAATATTAATAAGTGTGGAGGTTAATATAACAGTAGTTTAAAAAAATTAAATCTGAAGTTCAGAAGGGAGAGGATACTTTCAATCTATATGTTCTGAACTAATTTAATTTATAAAAACCACAAAGAAAATGCCTATCAACAAAAATTACTTTATCACATGCACTTTCTAACGATTAAGTAAACAGTATGCTGAAAATATTTATTGCTCCTACTTTTTTTTTTTTTTTTTGTTCTTTTTGGTTTCATAATGGGGAAGGTGGGGTCACAAGTCAAAAACAAGGATGGATGAAAACCCTTGTATCAAAACATTTACATATAAGGAACTTAGGATATATAAAGCTTACTGACTTTTCAACTATCACAGCTGTAATATTATTCAATCTAATCAGTGGAAGCTCTATTTACATACATTTCAACATTGTCAAAATGTTGATTAACAACTTCTATTAGGAATAACGTACTTTTCACATTTATGATTTAAAATTCAAGCAACATAGTTTTGGAAGCTCTGTTTGTAAGGTTCAATAAAACAGTATATAGAAAATAGAACATTTGCGTTTTCTTTGATATTTATATAGTTTCAATAATTTTTGCCTATATTTTATTATGGTGATGAATTCACAAATATCTCGAAGTGATATCCTGTATGTGTTAATGAAATTGTGTGGTAAATTATATTATTAAATTATGTAAAAATGAGATCATTTTTCAACTAACAAACCAGAAAAAGATGTATACTACTTCAAGAATTTGGAAAAGGGCTTGGATAATTATTACATTGCAGAAGGGAATTAGAGGTAGCATCTTCTGCCTTTAGTGCTTAATTTATTGGAAGACTGACTGCAAGCAGGAAGGAATCCAAAATCCAATAAAGGACAAAACTAAGGTGAGATGGGAGGAATACAGTAAAAACTTTCGATTTCAGCAACCTTGGATTAGAGCACAGTCAATGACAATTTTATTGATAGTTTGTTACCAAGTGATTTAGATCATTTACTCTATCATTGTGTAATATTGTACTGCACTTTATTCACATACGTGTGTCATACTATATATACACAATGAGCATATCAAATAAAAAGTGCAAACCATAAAAAAATGAATAAACTAACATGGAAAATTCAAATTTAGAACTATAAGCAGATATATACAATGAGCATAGAGCACCGATGACAAAGCTCTTTCCATTTCATAATGCACTATCTTGCTATTGCACTACTTCAAATAAACAGCACCATCCTATTGAAATAAGGAAGTATTATTTGACTAGAGCAATTTAGGGGGAAATTTGCACTGGAGGTGGAGTGTGGTATAGCTATTACCTTTTCTAATATAAACACTTGTTTCATAAGCCTAGAAAAATACAAATGTTCAGATATCATTTCACTATTGCAGATAAACCAACATTTCTTTGCTTTGACTAGAAAATGCTGTTTATCTGAAACAAAGCAATTTTTAGTGAAATTGGAAGTGATTTTTGATCTATGCCAAGAACCAATGATAATTATTTGTGAATGCCTGCACTAAAAGCTTGTAAGTTTTGGGGACTACTGGACTCTAGAACAACCATTAACCTAAAGATTTAACTGTTTGAAAATATAATGGATTTCAGAATTCCAAAGTTGAAAGTTTTACAGTATATGTGCATGTTGCGCACCATATATTGGAAGGAGTTTAATGTGTGGAATTCAATGAACTAAATCTCTTCAGATTACTGCAGTTTCTCAGAAAATAGGTAACTGAATGAACGGCAGAATCAGAAAATCAAGTTTCCGTTCAATGGCATCCCCTTCAAGTGTATCCTGCAGGGGCTAAATACTAGAGAAATGAAATAAATTGCATTTGTACCAAATGAATGCGGCAGCTTTTCTAATTGATATTGCACAACAGCATCCTCATATTTTCACATATCTATTTTGTATCATATATTGTGGCCTGAGATATTTCTAGTTTTGTGTTTGTTCCTTTCCTTGCAGAAACCAGAGCATACATAAAAATGCTAATAACTATGTGTAACAATCCTTGTAATATTTTTAGTTTAACACACATTCAATTATTATATGAGTAATATATATAATAACATGAATTTTTTTAACATAATGAGTGGCCTAAAAATACTGTGACGAAAACTGTTAAACAGTAAGAAATGAGTGACCAAAATGAAGTAGAATTAGCATGCGACGTATCAAGTCAATTTGAAAACACTATGCATCTCTGCATTCATTTTCCATCAGAGGGAGTTTTAGCCCCTCTCAGAGGCTGCAAGTAGACCTGTCATTGGTGAGACTGAAGCCTTTGCTGGTTAGCTACATTTTCTCTATAGAGGGTGTACTACTAGACAGAGAACCCATAAAATTAACAGCTCTATAATAAATGCTTGGATATATAAAGAAATGCACCATTCTATATTACAGGCATCCCAGACCATGTTAAACAGATCCAATTCATAAGAAATTGTGAATGTGAATTCACATTTCTTATGAATTGGAAATGTCAATATCCAGATACAGCTGGATACAATATTCTAATTTCTCCAAAACCCACTGTATGAACCATGTTGATTACTGCATAATCACACAAAACACCATTCCATTTGTGGTATGGTTTCCAGGTGTTTTACAAGCATTTATTTAATGGGTTCTCTACTTAGAGGTAGATCTTGTGATTTTATAATAATCATTTAGCAATTTTTATTTGAAGTAAGCTCATTGTTTTTATATCACAGAATGTTTGAACCACTATCAAGTGATTATATGAAACAAAAATTTTACACACCTTCAATAAGACCTGCAATGTATTATTTGCATTGAATTGCACTGCTTCTGCATAAACTAGCAGATTTAATTTAACATCTAATAATCTATATCCTTTAAAAGAACTCCACTCTTTACATGATGTAATGACACATCACATAAAATTACCTAAAACTGTTTCTTACTCCCATGAAATAAAATTTAACATTCAGATTAATAATACATAAATAGAAGAAACAGGAATAATTCACTGGGCAACTTTTCTACAATAACTAATCACAGATAAGTCCCACTAATTCTTATTTCTGAAATGTGGCATTTTTTTTAATTAAATATATGCAGTGATTTACTTTCTGTAAAAAAATAAATATGCAAGTTAAAATAAGATAATGCAAATCATGCTATAATTGCATCTCTATAAGTCTTTTAGTGTAAGGCAGCGGTTCCCAACCAGTGGTTCTCAATAAAAATTCTGTAATAGCATCTGCTTAGATTTACATAGGTATATTATTGTAAACTACAAAATAACTAATAATAAACAAAAAAGTAAAAAAAAATTAAATTAAATAAAAAGTAAAAATTGTCAAAGAAAAAAAACCACATCTCCCATAATTCCTTATAATTATTGTACTATCTTACAGTATATCATGTTAAATAAATATGTTTTCCATACTATTTTTTTTTTCATTTTCAAGGAACATTGTTATGCATAAGTACTTTTTTTTTTAGAACATACAGTACTTAGTATCGTGAATGGGTTGAAAAGTTGAAGGAAAATACTTGACATTAAATTGGAACATCTGTAGATTGTAATTTTCAGGAATACATATGAATGAAGGTGATTCCAGAAAACAGAAGTTGAATGAATAAGTGAGGAAGAAGAAAAGTTGTTTTCTGTGAGTTTAAACTTGGACAGCAAAATGATGTTGACTGGTTGTGGCACGTGTTCGGACTGCTTTGAAAGAGAGGGCAGCAGGAATTACAGAAGCCAATTCAGAAGAACAGTGACATGCAAGTATCTACAGAAAAGGCATGCAACAGAAAGTCTATGAGACAGAGAGTGGAGAGACTCTGTTAGAGATGAGACATCAATTAGCCTAACTGCCCTCTTTTGAATGGAATCTAGAAGCCTGAGAGAGGTTTTGGGAGCCCGTCCCAAATGTGGGAACAATATTCCATGGTAGGTCAGATTTGTGATTTCTACAGAGTCGACTGTTTGGAAGAAAAGTAATGCCGGGAGCAAAAGAGAAAACCCAGTTTATTAGATGCAGAGGAAGCAATATTTGTAACGTGCTTTATGCCAAGAGAGATTAGAAGTCAGGGTAAATTCCCAAGATCTTATCTAGAAGTCGGAGCATCATCGAAGATAAGCATAGAAGCAGAAGAATCCTTTTTGCGAGATATAAGACAGGATTGAGTTTTAGAAGAAATTAAGTTATCTTTGCCCCACTGGAGAATTATTTGGAGATCAGCATTTAAGGATTTGGCAGTGGATATTAGAGAAGTTGAAGCTGTTTGAGCAGGGCAAGGTTTCTCAAACTGGAAGGTGGTCATTAATATAAGAGTGGGAGAAAGAACTGAACCTTGGGGAACACCAGCATTAGTGGACAAGTTAGAAGACAGAGCCGTCTACCATCACCTGCAGTGAGCGGCTAGAGAGAAAACTGGATACCCCGTTACAAAGAACAGCTGGCAAATCATAGGATGGAAGCTTATTTAGAAGACCTTTATGCCAAACATGACCAAAAGCCTTTGAAATGTCAAGAGAAATGGCTTGAGTTTCAAACTTTTCCAATGAATTAGTCCATAAATGGGTAACATAAGCCAGAATATCACCAGTGGATCGACACTGATGGAATCCATACTGGCGACTGTTGATCAGATAAAGATTTTCAGATAGTTTTAAGAGTTAGCGGTTAATTGATTTCTCCATTACTTTGGAAAGAGTAAAAGTAATTGCAATGGGATGATAATTGGATGGAAGGGATTTGTCACCCCTTTTTAGAAACTGGCTGGATATGAGCAAATTTCCAAGCAGAATAAAAAATACCTTTGGAATAAGAAAGTGAAAAGACTACACAAAACAGGAGTAAGCTCAGGAGCGCAGGTTTAGAGAACAAGTGGAGAAATACCATCAGGACCTGGAGTTTTCTTAGCATCAGATTCATCAAAATCCTTCTGACATCCTTTTGACAGAAGCCAACAGGAGCCATTGAAAGGAGTGTGCTGGGAATGGTTTGAGGTGATTTACCAAGATCATCAATACATGAGTTGGAAGAAAAATAGGATGCTAGCAGGTCAGCTTTATTTTTGGCTGATGTGGCAACAGAACCATCTGGTTTTGTCAGAGGTGGGAACAGAGATGGGCAAAATTTGCAGCCAATAGCCTTGGCAAGAGACCAGAATGCTCAGCTACCAGTTGGATTAAAAGCAAGTTTTCTACTCTTAGCCTGTTCGAAATCTAGTTTGGCTAGATTTCGAACAAAGTATACAAAGCTTTACAAAGTATAAATAATACTTAATAATTTTTATTATTATGCAATGTCGCTTATAAAAAGGTAGTACTGGAAATATTTTATAATAAAAATTCAGAAATATTATATGATTTCAGAGAATATAGGCTTAGTGATTCACATTAAAAATATTATGTTGAAAGGGGTTTGCGAGTCAAAAAATGTTGGGAACCGCTGATGTAAGGCAAGGATGCAGGCACAAGTCATTAGTTGAAAAGTTTGTTGTAATGAAGTCTTTGTAGGGCATGATGCACAATTCTTAACTCAACTGAAAACAAACTGTTACAAAGGCATACAAATTGACAAGAATCAAATTCATATTTTTAAAAGCAGTTATGGTCCAAATTAAAAAGAAAACTTCACACAGAATTTCAACCTTCCTTAAACATAATCCCAATCAAATTTTTTGAGATTACAGGGACCCTTGGGCAATATCAATTCTATTCAAGCAACCCCCTAAAGGCATCTTTATTAACTGAACTAGAATTCAAGCTCTTCCTGTTATTATAAGTTTTGGCTAAAAAGCAGCCAAGAAAGCCCATGATGTCCTATTTTTGATGATAAAAATTCTAAGGTAATTCCCATTCTAAGGTAATTATAGATTGCACTTGGAATGTTATGTACAAGTATGGGCAACCAACATGAGATCTGCAAAAGGGTGACTGTATGATGTATGAGAAAAGACTTCAGTAATGTGGGCTACAGAGCTGGGCAACCAGGCAACTTAGAGGGAACCTGATTGAGGCCAATAAGGCTCTGAGAGGGGAAAGTGAAATGAATGAAGGCAAAATTTTTGTTATAAAGGATTCCAGAACTAAGGGACCATAAATCCAAATTATGCAGGAACCAGTTTAGACTGGCTTTTAGGAAGTTTTCTTTCAGTTATAAATATCTTTTATGATATTAAAATAAAAAATAATAAAAAATGAATGTTCACAGCTGATTTTGAATCCAGTGGCAAAAAATAACTAACAATGTTACCACTCAAACTGAAAAAGTGCTGCTGAAATCAGTAATTAGAATTTTAAAAAGACAACTGAAATAATTTAACTATTCAGTTCCCGTTAAACCTGTTGGGACTTTGAAGTAACTGCAGGGATTTATTGTTTCAATTAGCCAAAAAATGTAAACAAACAGCATTCCTTACAAGGAGACAGACCTTTTTTTGTGTTGATAATGCAAAGAATTCATTTGTTTCATTTATACGGAGTATTAAAAGTAACAAAAAACTAACAAACTATTATGGAGAGGGGAAAAAAAAAAAAAAAATTGGTTTAATTTGCCTACAAATGGAATAGCAAAACAAAATGAACTAATTTTCAGCAAAAAATTAGGATCCATGGGCTGCACTTAGAACATTCAGATGAAAGAATGCAGTAAAACTGTTTTATCTGTGATGTTTATTCAAAGCATATTGTATGAGTTTCATTACTAAAGCTTAATGTTCAATAATCAGTCAAACAGTTCACTAAGGTCTAACAGAATACAGTAAACCCTTGATGTTCATGGGGGGGGGTCCCGGGAAACTGCTGAAAATATCAAAACCATGAATATTAAAACCAAAGCCTTATGGAAAAAAGGAGGTTTAAGTTTCTTACAGAAATCACGACAAAATTCATGATCAACAAAAATTAAACATATTGCAATAACCATATTTATTATAACAAAAATAAATATAAATACTATGAATGTTTTATATGAAGAATAAACGAGAAAAAAAAATCAATTCACCACGATTATGATATTGAAAAAGATGACGAGGGTGCTATGATACAGGTAAATGGATTAGAGATGCAGCATCTTTAATGTTCTTAAAAAAAAACTATGTATGGATATTTGTTTTGACTTTCACTGCAAATCCCTATAAGTCTCCTTGTAAGGGGACTGTAAAAGCTTCCAATCCTCTTTTAAAAATTAAACATCAAAGGATCCCCTTCAAATGTCTTGTCATCCAGAGCATTAAACATGTCCAAAATCTCTGCCAGTGCTTTAAGCAACAACTGAGGTTTATGAATTATATCACCTTTTTTCTTTTCTACTTTTTGAGATCAGTGAACCCACTCCTCCTATATCATGTGCCAAATTCAATCTTCTGTTCCTCTTCTTCTATCCAAGGTAGATGACTTTCAGGCTTTTCACCACAAAAATCTTCCAACATGCCTCCCAAGCAGATAGTTTTATTTCACTTAGAGATTCCTTTATATCTGTTATAGTGTTAACAATGTTTTACTTTTAACAGCAACTTCTAACATACAGGATTTGCTCCCCATCTGGTGGAGAATTCTTGCAAGCATGCAGTGGGTGTAACATGACTTTAATGTTGCAATGAGATCCTGATGCATCAGTTGGAACAGGGTTTCATCTACACCTCTGGCCGTATAACTATACAGAGACAAGTACTTATATATGCTGGAAATGTAACATAGGCTTGCAGAAAAACTACTTGCAAATGACTAAACTGCAAATATTGAATAGGCATATTGTACAGAGATGACTTACAAATATTGATACTAAAATATTCATATCACTGCCATTAATTTAAAAATTGAATAAATTTTGAACTTCCCTGTTTCTTCAAGTTTTCGGCACATGATTAGTATACTAGTGTCCCTTAATTTTAAAAGCACGTAGATTAATTCAAATTAACTCAAACTTAATGATATAAGAAAAACCAATTACAAAAAATAAAAATAATTTTTTCTTAAGTTCTCTCTCTCTCTCTACACACACACACACACACACACACACACACACACACACACACACACACACACACACACTTATATAAAATATTCACGAATAAGAAGTCAAAAATATATATATTGTTTCTATCTTTCTATATAATTAACACAATTAGTAAGGGGCTTCACACACGACACGTCCATAAAGAGGCTGCGGTGGACGGTAATTTTCAACAAGAAGACTTTCATGTTCACCTAAGTGATTATTTTCTCCTTCAGCACAGAAGTAAAGTTTTTTAAACTTGTCCAACTGAAATAATAAAGAAATATTAAGGCATCAAATAATCATCTTGTTGCCAATACTCAGTAAATCATTAAAACTTATTTAGACTATGACAACAAATTGTGCAATTATATTAACAGTACATAGCTAGAATTTATGTAAATAGCTAGTAAGGCATTATTATAAGTCTCATATTGTGAAATACTTCACAATGAGCTGCCTATCTCTTACACTTCAAATAAGTAACACTTTTCCATTAGAGAAGTCTATTGTTGCTTATTCTTGGATGTGTACCAGTACACAGACATTGCTGTTTTGAAGCTATTTAGCTTCTCAATGGTAGAGGGATAGGTTCGTGGGGGCTATAGCATTTATGACTTTATTTTAAGCTAATTGTTAATATATGAAAATATCATTATATGTAAAAATACTACTATTATAGATTCTCAATTAACAAAAGCAATTGTTATCACGTGTTCCATGCAATAGTAAGAAATTTCTTCAAATTTTCAAAACTGAAGCTTTATTGAAAAAATAAGTTTCACAAGAGAGAGAATTTTTATTTATTTATTTTTTTTCTTACTTCATGTTTTAAACATATTCCAGGTACTAGAGTATGCTTGAAACATGTTACATTTCTGGAATTCACATCAATTTCAACAGAATGTTTTTTGGTAACCTTGGCAACATTATTTCTCTATATCTTCATTAGAAGAAAACACTATCATATATTTTTCATACAGCACAACCCTTATTACTTTGGGCACAGCTAATTTCAATCATAACATCAATAACTACTTGCAAAGACATCAGATTTATCAATGATCTAAGATGTATGAAAGGTGATAGACAATGAATGAAAGATTATTGCAGATTGACTTTCTCAGCAGCAGCTGTTTAATGATGTGGACTATAGGTATATTCTCTTCAACCAAACTGTTGACAGTGCCTTTCACCTTGTCAAATTGTTTTGAATAGTAAAGTGTAACTGATATCCTTGTCTTGGGGGGGGGAATACAAATCCAGGTGAAACTTCTCCAGCAGTTAAAGATGTAATGGAGTTTTCACAAAACCTTGCCACTGGGCAGACAAGAAATAACCACATGCTAATAAAAATCAATATTATTAACGCAAAACTTCCCTTCAACCTCTCACCGGCTTGGAACCTCTCGCAGCTAAAGTTCCCACGTGTCAAAAAGAGCATCACGAGAGTATAGACCAACTTTAAATACAGTAATACCCCGACTTACGCTACCCCGACTTACGCGAACTCGGAGTTACGCGGTTCTTGATTTTTTCGTTTGGCAACGCTGCCGCCCACTATCTTCAAGGTCGTTTTTCATATGTTATCGATATACGGTGCGACGGCGGAGAATGAGAGCGAAAGATGAACAAAATTCAACTTTGCTGCTTTTATGTTTTTTATATCAGTGAAGGGGAAACACATTTCACCATAATAACGTAAAAACCAACACAATTCCAGCTATCGGTATAATCGCAAATGCAATTAGATCGAGTTTACTACCAGTTTATAACAGATTTCACTAGCAGAAACGCAACTGGATTTTTATTGTTTTATGGTAGTAACCCCTAGAAATGTGAGGTGTTAATAGTGTATCTCTGCCTTTATGGTGTTGTTTATTCAGTTGCTACATGCGCGCAGCTTTGTTTATGCCTATCAAGCGTGCCTCCTCGTTTTGTAATTGTGCTTTATTCCCTAAAAATGAGTAAAATACTTAATTAAAAGGTGTGAAAAGGAAGCGTCCTGGTGAAGACACTGCAGATTCAGAGAGAAAAAGAAAAGCAATTATCGATAAACAGAGGCGGACTGGGTCAAAAATTCTTACCCGGGAAAATTTATAGTGGCCTCATACTATGGTTTATGGCCAAAATCACACTGGCCCACCGGGGTTTCCCCGGTAAGGCTTATGGCCAGTCCGCCTCTGTCGATAGAGAAAAAAATATGAAATTGTGAAACGCTTTGAGCGAAATGAAAGACCATGTGATATTGCACGTGCTACAGGCCTAAATGAAGCAACGGCGAAAAGCACATGACAATTGCAAACTTGACAGGTTGAAAATTGAAAAGGGCTCAATTGTAAAGGGCTTAAAAATTTTAGAAAACAGACTCCAACGAAGAACGCGTTATAGCTACAAAGCAAGGAATAAAAAAATTATTAGCTTGCTACGAAGAAATTCTGCGTGAAAAGTCGTCAGACGAATTTGTTAGATTTTATGAAGCCATCGACATCGAAATAACTTTTTTACGTAAGTCATTTGTTTTTTTAATACATATTTTGTATTAATATGTATAAAGAACTGCAATTTTATTAATATTTTTCTTCTAAACTAGTGTTTTTGTTAATCCTTGGTCCCAATTAAGCAAAATTTATACGTATTTATATGCAAAGTTGTACCCCGACTTACGCGAATTCGACTTACGCGATTTTCGTCGGACCCACCTATCGCGTAACTTCGGGGTATTACTGTACAACACGCACTCACTTCTCTTCCATTTGCCAACTGATGATGGTTCATTTAACGAAAGTCTCTCGCAACGACTATTGGCACCACCGGTCTTCTCTTTTATTTCATTCTTTCATTCGCGTCCTTCAACCTTTTGATGACAACCAAGGATTGGAGATCTGCACTTCTACTTCCTTGAGCTCATTTTAAAATTTGTTTAAAAATATTTTTACCCCATTCTCTGCCTTAGTTCTTTTTAATGCTTCTTCCAAACTAAATTCAGCCACCATTTACCAATAAATTTATTGCAGATTTATACAAGGTGAGTACCGTTTTTTAGCATTTGCCATTCAATTTTTTTAGTCAGTTTTGTCACGGTATTATAAGACTACTATAATTTCACTATCACCACATGCTAATATTAGCAAAATGATGCGAGGAAGTCAGTTTTAAAAGCATCAGCCATTAAAAAAACAAAGCTCATTTCATTTACCCATCATCCCTTTTAATAATTTGTTCAAATTTATTCATTGTTTGATTAAATTTATTTAAATTACCAACTACTTCTGCAACTAGTGTTGCCTGGTGTCCAGTTATTACCCAGACAGGTCCAACATTTGAGCTTACTGTCTGATAAACAAATTGAGCAAATAATGAGCACTTCTCATGTGTTTGGATGTGAAAGATTTTTCCTTTTCTAACTCTTATCATTTTTTTTTTTTTTTAAATTGATAAAAGTTGTGCAACCAAATTTAAATTAAGTTGTAAGTAAATTATTATTTTGAACAGTTTTAATTTAGTTCCAGTATATTTTAGATTAGAAATTCTTTTCCCTTCCAACGAGAAGGTCCCTCCCTCCAGCAAACTTTTCTTATGGGTGTTTTTATGAAAACCAACAAGTCTATCCATATTAAAGTAATTGATGTGAATGTGCAAAAACCAAAAGTTGCAGATAAATGAAGCCAGAGGTTGCAGATATGTGCAATCGATAGTTGTCCAGTTTATTTCAACAATCAATTACACTCTGGCTCAAAGCAAATTTCTGTACAATCCTGCAACCATCCTTTTCTAATTTAATTTTATGTCCTCACGTGCATGTGTCACCTGAGAAAGAGCAAGGATGCCATCAGTACTTAGTTACTCAACCCATTTAAAGTTAAGCACTTCAATCATGTCTCTTTGAGGGTACTGCCTAGTTTCCAGATGTTGCGATTTACAGAACAAGTCTTCATAAGAGTATCTCTTTATGCTCCCTCTGCAATTCTGTGGAGTATATGCAAAACAAGTCATGTGAAGTGATAAAGGGAAAAGAATTTTATGAGCTGTTGAAGATTTCTTCATAGAGAAGCTGTGTTGGCTAGGAACAGCAGGATGCTTTCATGCTTAATTCCATCTGGACAAAGCCATAAAAATCATAAACACAGCATTTGTAAAAAGTTGGGCACAACGATTTAGCTAGTTGCCCTTCAAGCAAGCTTATATAGCATCAAAAAAAAAAAAAAGTTCAACCATCTGTACCCTTATAATAGTACCCCTTTATGCACCGCCTGCAATTCCGTGGAGTATATGCAAAACAAGTCATGTGAATGGTTCATTTTTGTATTTTACCAAAATACCCTTCAAAGAGGAATGCTGCAACAGTAAACGCTTGGCATAAATTAAATGAAAAGTGAAATTTCTTGGAAGCAGTAGAATGAATGGCAAGAAGATGTGCTTATTGCTAGTCTTCCAAGTTACAGCTGTTAATTTTTTTATTTGGCTGGTGCAGCAAAAGTCTGTGGCCATATAGCTAATACTAACTCAGTGGTTTTCAACCTTTTTTTTTTTTTAATAACGACACCCCTACTCAATTTTCTTCCTGTTAGATCTGATTCTCTCTCTGTATATATATATATATATATATATATATATATATATATATATATGGCGCCTCCGTAGCCAGGTGGGAAAGAGCAGCAGTGCATAGCACACGCTTCTTGATTAGACCGGGGTTCGAGCCCGTCACCACCGAATGCGGAAAGGTCAGGGAATGACCACCGCATATCCCGGAGCAATATGGCCTTAGTTGCTAATGCTCCTAATAACAAACAACAAACAGCTGTATATATATAATATTAAAAAATATATACGTTATATAATAGTTATTACAATCATATAATTATAAAAATTACATATATACAGTATATAATAATTTTATTCTTTATATAGAGATACTAAGTAAATATCAATTATAGATCACCACAAAATTAAAGATACTGTACACCTTTTTATAATGAAATAAACATATATATTTTTAAAAAAATAAGTTTAAGTAACTTAAACCAAAATTACGTGGCACACCGGAATGTTGTTGCGGCACGACAGTTGAAAACTACTGTACTAACTGTAACTTATTCAGTCTATGGTTTAAAAAAAGAGCTCACTTTTGACATTGTCATTTGCTATGAAAACAAACAATAAATAACTGCAGAAGTTAAAGATATTGGACTAAAATAATAAGTGGTTACTTCAGTTCATTTCATGCGTATGAAATACTGGTAAATAAAAACAAAACTGTGGAAATAAAGTTTATTTGGTATTGCTCATGCTTTTCAAATGCTGCAGATAGTAAACATGGAGAATTATAAAGACCACTTTTCTATTTCTCATATTAATATTTACAGTATTAAAAATTTTGTTTTCCAAAACTCAAAAGGAACTACAGAGTATGCTATATCAATTTATCAATCAAGAAAAAGATATTAGAGCAAATATGTGGCAACATGTACATTTATTCAACGTATGATAAAATTTCTATTTTTCTTTCAAAGTTTAATTTAAAATTTTGCATTCCAATACAGGAGGGAAAACTAATGTAGAAAAAGGAATTTTTTAAACTAAAATATGAAAAAAAAAAAAAAAAAAAGGTATTTATTAGCATTTTGTCTGATTATTTGGGCTTTAATTACTACTTTAATTGCTTTTTTTAATTATTGTGCATTTAATTTCATAAACAATCAGTAATTATAAGTAATTATAATTATGCAATTATTGATAACTCAAAGCTATTTTAGGTTAATCTATAATAGCACTAGGCATATGCACGGAAGCTCACAATGGCACTCAATCAGTACTCCGCAGTTCACTACTTCATCAACATCTGAGAACTCGTGGGCTGGAAAATCCTGGGTAGAGCTCTCAAAAACCCTCCAGTGCTCTGCTCAAATCGGCAGCAGCTCTCAACTTTCAAGCGGCACTTTCCCAACAGCATCAAAATCAATGTCGGCAACACTGAGGTCTGCCGACATTGTGGTCCAGTAATTCAGCCAACAGTGGAAAAAAAAATAATAAAAAAAAAAATATATCAATCCATATTCACATGCTGTCACCATTTTTGTAACTGTCATTAAAACTAAAACTGACTCCAAGTGAAAGATGTCCAGCTTGGCTCAATCGGTCTATCAGGTTACACCAGGATTGTACTCTATGGTACGACCCTATATCATCAGTATCTCAGATGATCCAGTTCAAATGCAATTATTGATAACTCAAAGCTATTTTAGGTTAAACTTATGCTGGAGAAAGCAATATATTTGCTGTGATATGTATTATATAAATGTTGTACGTGTATTCTATGGATGTTGTATGTGTATTCTATGGATGTTCTTTGAATTCTATGCAGTTTTTTTATGTTTTAGCAGTTTGTATGTAAGTAAATATATCTGTCTCCAATTAGATTGTTAGATTCCTTTGGATGCCTGTAACAGGAATAGTATCCTTGTAAAATTTTGTGAATAAAGAATTTTATTAGAGGTAATCCTCGTATAACACGGTTATTAGGTTCCTATAAAATGTTATGTTGTGCAAAACTGTGTTATACGGAACCAAGATAAAGTACAAAGGGGGGGGGTTACGTTCCAAAAGCTAACAAAAATACATCATTCTAGATTTCACGTATCTTCTGCTCTCTTTAAAAAAATCAGTAATCTGGATTTATTTGCTTTTGCTTGATAAATCTTTGTGAATTTCATCGTATGGAACTAAGTATTTTTGAAGCTCCCTTTTGAACTTTGGGCTCCTTTCATTCAAGAATCTGCATTCAAAAAATAAGACTAATTGCCTGGCTAACTTATGCCTTCCTCTATGCTTTTTAGTGTAAAATTTGCAAGTTTAGAATTTTCATCTGCACCAAATCCACTATGCTGGCCTCTTTTTCTACCAGCAATTCTTGAACATCTTCAGTAATCATATCTTTTTTTTTATTTTTTTAAGGAGCATAGGCAACTAAGGCCATGTTACTTTGTGTACATTGTCTATAAATTGTGTGTGCCCCGAGGTTGATTTTCTGTTTTGCTGGACAAAAAGCCCGAGTTTCCAGGAGAAAAAAACCATGCTACCCTCGCCCGAGCAACTCAGCCACGTTGTGAAAAAGACCCATAAAAATTCCTCCCTCCATTGACGGGATTTGAACTCAGGTCTTTTCCACCTGGTGTGGGGAGGAGGGTGATTCCATCAACTGTGCTACCCATGAGGGCTTCAGTAGTCATATCATCAAAACCTTCCTCTCCTACCGATGTAGCAAGTTCTACTATCGCACCGATTCCATTTTCTGCCGGTTCAATCATATTTCCTGAATGAACTGACTCTGGCCATACATTTTTCCACACGCATTTAACGTTGACAGGTTTAATTCTTTCAGCGATAAAGCTATGATTCTGATACAGTCCACAATTGAGAAATGTTTCCATGCCTCCATTACTTCAATAGATTTGGAATCAAATTTTTTGCAAAATCCATTGTAACGATTTTCTGATGTAATGAGTTTTAAAGGCATATATAATGCATTTATCTAACGGCTGAATGAAAGAAGTTGTATGAACCCAGTACAACTGTGGCGGTAGGAACATAACTTCAATGTTTGGATGACTTAAATATTTTGGATGGCCTGGTGTGCTATCCAATAGTAATAAAATTTTGAAATCTAGATTTTTCCACAAGTTCAATATCACAAAACATAACAAGGGAATTTTCCAACAAATTAAAATACAGGGATTTTTCAATAATTTTTTTTTTTGACTAGAGTCAATAGTGGGGATTTAAAAAGAGTGGAAATATTGAAATATTACATCGAACATAATAGCAAGGTTTTCCCTGCACAAAAGCTCAAAAATACAGTGTTATGCGAGGTTTACCAAAATTCTCTAACCGTGCTATATAAGTACCATGTTGTGCGAGGATTGCCGTAATTTATCAGTTGTGTTAGAGCGAAACCATGTTGTAGAAGTACCATGTTATACGGGGGGTTGCCTGTATTATAAAAGAAATTTACAGAGATGCAGCTTGACAAAAGCAGTTGTCAAACTGTATTTTGTAATGGAAAAAAAAAAAAAAAACTTTACAGGGTGTCCCATAAGTCTGGAATCATAGAGAAAAATAACTAATTCATATATCATCTTTGCAATCCCAAGACATCTTTGAGTAAGAAAGAGCAATAGTTGATCCTTGTAGAAAGTCAGAGGAGAGAGAGATCGGTGCAGGATTTAACAGACTAAATCCAGATCTTGAGCCAACAACACAGAGCTGTGTTAGCAAATTGCAAAGCCTGGGAAAAAAGGATTCAGAGGATAAACCACACAGTGGCCGTTTGAGAAAGGTAACCAATGATGACACAGCCACTGCCATCCTCACTCATTTATGCAAAAGTATAAAAAGTCTCTTAGCAGACTTTTTATACTTTTGCATAAAAGCAGCATTCACTGCATCCTTTTTATTTTTTGTATGATTCCAGACTTATGGGACACCTCTGTATTTTGCCCTCCTAAAACAATAACGTAATGTTCATACTAGCAAGGTTAACACTTAACTAATCTAATCAATAACTGTGACATTAAAAATTTTACAAGTGTATGTAAAACAGCTACTGATTACTTAATAGGTTATATTAACAATCCTTACTTGTTCTTGGGAGACTTCTATGGCTTTTTTGAAGACAATCCATGTTACACTTTCATAACATGGGGGTGTGGTTAGAGATCCTTCATATGTCCAATAGGCATGGTCATCTAGATATGAAAAAATGTGAGATAAAAGATGAAAATAATGATGGCATGCACATATCATTTCACACTTCCACATAGATCGAATCCATTAATTATGGCTACTAACAATGGAGTCTAAATAAATCTAGAAAAATACTAAATGGTATTATTAAGAAAAATTAATAAATGAAGCAACTAATGATTGTGTATAATACAGTGTTGACACCTGCACAACTTGTATAGCATTAATGATTAAGAATATATTGGCAGGTGGTCTTCTATGTGTATTCAGTTTATTTCATGAAAAACTGCAGCAGCCATTGAAACAAACATCACTTATAAAGTAGAATTTAAAGTTAAGGAAAATCTGCCAACTCAATTTGATAAGACAATAAAAATTAACAAATTAATGGCATTCTTTCCTTTATTAAATTATTAATAATATCACTTGCACGGTGTCTGAGAAACCTTTCAACTCCTGAATCTGGTGGTGGAACCATATCTTTAATTCTAAACAATGATGCAGTTTTTTCTGTTTTCACTTTGATTTACTATTGGTTATGAGAGAATAACTGTTTAATTGGCATCAATCAGATATTATGCAGGTGCTTATATATTTTTCATTTGAGCGTAATAAATTTTAATATGTTAAAAAATAAATAACTGAAGGTTTATTAAATACCTAAGGGAATATTCACTTTATTAGAGAAAAGCGCCTTGTGTTTTGGGAATCATATCGGTAAAATATTTTTGTGCCAGTGAGTTAAATGCAAATATTAAAAATATTTAATAAACTACACAAAATGAAGAATGGAAAGTAGTGATTGGCATAATCAAGAATCATAATCAAAATAATTATATGCAAATTAGGTGATTATGAAATTGAAAAGGGGAAAAAAAGATGGTGGATGGATTTAATCTGAAGTTATCAATACTAAAGATAGTGGTTACCACTCAGCCAATAGTTCCACTCTGTCCAGACCACACACATGCATGATAAGTGGATATTGAGTTCCATTCGGTCACTATTGTTGTCCATTCTGTAATCAACTAATCTGATTATAATTGATTACTGTATATTGTTGTTGCAGATTTCATAATTGATTAATTTACATATAATCAATTATGCCCATCACTAAGGTAAGTAATAAAACACAAGCTAAAAACTAGTTAAATGATAACACAATTAGCTAAAAGTGACAAAATACACAAAATAAAGTTGATTTTCAGACACTTTCTTCTTTGCTTAAATGTCAGTTATTTATTCACTGTGTTGATCAGTCAATGATTTACTTAAGACATGGAAATGCTAAGTACAGTTCTTAACTATAAAATGCAAAAATTTTATACAAATTAATCATGTCACTTAAGATATACATCACACAATAGCAACTACAAAGGTTTAAACATAATTCTGAATTACCCTATATATTTTCTATGAATTTGTATTCTGATATCCTCACTAAGTGGCACTTCAGGACAAGATAATGGCAGCTGCTGAAGTTGGAAAGTTTTATTTTTATTTCTTTTTACTTATAAATTAAGCTGATATTTATTCTCAAATTCTCAGTTAAATGCTGTATAGCTGACCACACAAGGATGTGGTCTAAATAAATATTAAATAATATTTGCCACCCACTTATTCACTCATACAGCTTTACTCCATTCGTTCAATTCAATAGAAGTTCATAATTTAATCAGTGATTTATAAAAATATGATTATTCATAGTTATAATCAGACATCAGATAATATGCATTAAAAAACAGGCAAAATATGCAGCAAAATGTTACCACATGCAAAAAAATTACAATTTCTTTATATTCAGTATTTTCAAAGTAACAAATACCAGATAAAATTTTTAGAATAAGGATTATTTTGCAACTCATGCATGGAATAAACTCTACTACATTAAAAGGAATATATTTTTCAATGTGGTCCATTCTAAATACTATGGTGCTTATTGTCCAAAATCATTTTAAAAGCATAGAGTAATCATTCTACATCGATGGAAGTGACTTGGTTAATTAAAAAATTAAGCTTTCAAAACTTTTATTTAAAATGGAAACCCCTGATTATTACTTTTAACAATGTCGTCTATTTCCCTTAAAATATTAAATCTAGAGATCTGTTTTAAAATAGTACCAAATTTGTTTCTTATTTTCTCTCCTAATGTCTCTAGGAATGGTTGAAATATCTAATTGAACTTTCTCTACCTCAAGTGCAACTACTCAAAGAAAGACCACGTTTTCAAGTTCAGTTATAGAATTAGGTAACTAAACAAAATGAGTCTCGACGAACTGCAAATTTTTTCTAAGCAAAGAATCAGAAAGAATTATCTCAGCAGTATGTCTAATTAATTGACTGTCTTTTAGTGCCAATAATTGCAGCACCCATAGTATCCAAAGTACCAACAACTCTTTTTTTGTATAAAATCAGTTTTTTGGGATAAAACAAACCTTTGTATATAACCATGTTTCTCACCTTGTCAAAATATGCTCTGGTGGCTGAAGAGGGCAATGTCGCATGTCTCTGTAAATAGTTATGTATGTGGTGGCTTTTACGAAGACATTGTTTCTGCAAACCATAGTTTGCAGAAACAATTCTCCTGAATTGTTTCTGCAAACTATGGACTAAGCAAGTAATGTGGATAGAAAACCTATAATGCAGACTTTTTTTCACCACAGTTTGATTCTTGGTCTGGCCATAACCGCAAAGAATCACCACTCACAAATTTTGCAATTGTGGAGCAATTCACATTTTTGAGAACCTTATAAGCAAGCAAATGTGGATGAGAAGGTTCTCTGTCTTTCCCATATACCAAAGGTACAATGTAACTGCCACTAACGTTTACTGTTTCATTGGTGGACATCCAGATGAACTTTTCTCCAATATCTTGATGAATTTCGTGAAGAACATTATCATAAAGATAATTCTTTCTCAAGGCAGATATGCCTAGAATATTTTAATTTTTACAATATATTTCCAAATTTGTTTGAAAATCAGGCTTCTTAACTTATTATTGAAAGGAATATTGCTGTTACCAAGGCAAGACATATTCCTCTGAAAAATCACTTTTCTCTTTTCTTTAGGTACACATAGCTTGATTAAAAGCAACTTATCCTGGCAATTTTTTCTTACTTTTGGTGATGTTTTTTTACATCGATTGATCTGGAATTTTTTCTGCATGGAGTGTTCTTTTGACAAACAACATAAAAGACAATACTGCAACCATAACGAATTTTTTTTTTTCTGTAGTAATTCACAATTCCATAAGTTTAGTAACAGATTTGATTACTGGTAACTTGAACAAAAGCTCCAACTACCTATCCTGTCTTTTTTATAGCAAACCTGCAATGTGTTACACATAGCCCAAGAATGTACTTTCATCCAGTGACAGCATGAGAATTAAAGTAAGATCAAAAAATTTATTCTAAAAAATAATAATAATAATAAAAAATAAAATAAAAATAATAATAACCACATGTATTTGGATCTGTTAAATGAAAACATTAGTTTAGGTCAAAACAACCACAATAAAACAGGCTTATTTTTAATAGATGATTTTTAACTATATTTCAAAATTTGTAGAGCTGCATACTGACTTGAGCAGGACAATGAAATATCATTGTTTCACCATAAGCATCAATAATGTCATAAATATATATGTTAATAGCTTCTGCACGTTTTATATCCTGACAGTGCTCAGTTTCATAAACTTTTTCTTTTTAAATGATAGCCAAATAATAAATCCTGACAATTATTCCAATTTATAGACAGCAAAATAACAGAAAGGTGAACTTAATTAATGGAAATATATGTTCTGAAAGACAGGATAATTTCAGATTAACTACAAATAATAATTTATGTCTATTACCTGGAAGCAAAAGAGAGGGATCAATTTCTTCCACTAGGACACATTGCTTTCCTTTATAACAAATTCCATCCATTGCAGTAGTGAGTTTCATCAATTCTGGATTTTCTTTTCCTGTCTATATGTTAGAAGAAAAAAAGATACAATAAATAAATAAAAAATAATAATAATAATACATATATTCAAATATATAAAATTCAGTAATATTTTATGTATTATATATTACGATTATTCTAGATAGGTATAGTATTTGTATTAAGCATCAGCCTTCAGTCACCTTGTTTCTGTCTAAGCCCACTTTCAATTTATATAAAAACTCTACTTCTATAAGATAAAGTAGTAATTTATTTCAACAGAATTAAGATTTTGCTAAAGAGAATTTTCTTATATCCAGTGTACAACTATTCTTCCTTAATTTAAGTGCTTGTCCTCTGGTTTGTGTCATCTGTGAAAACAAAAAGATAACCCTCATTATTCAAGTTTACTTTACTCAAGCCTTTTAAAGGCTTAAATATCTTGGTCAAATCCCCTTATAGATGTCTGCTCTTGAAACTTTGCAACCCACAAAAACAAAGTCACTATAAGAATGCTTTTTATAACTGTTGCACCTTTTCAGGTAGATATTCATCCTTTATAAAACATCAGTTCCAAACCTACATGCAATATGCAAGTGACCTAATGAAGGTTTTATATAAAGGAATAATTATATCTGTCCCTACCAGCAAACTTCCTGCACATCATAGATAAAGTTTCACATTATGCCCTAACAGAGCATTTGCACTGTTAAGAGAACTTTCAGACTATACAGTTACTCACAAGTCTTATTAGCATTAGTAGAGGCATTTGATGCAAGAAAGCAAGCTTATGCAGCATCAGCCAAAAAAATTAAAGTAAAATAAATAAATAAAAAATAACCACTTCCACTTCACCCCTCTGTTCGTTCGAAATACCTGTCCAGCCGAGCCTTAAACTTATTTAGGCTATCAACTTCCACGACAAGGGATGGAAGTCTGTTCCACCTACCAACCACCCGCTGGCTAAAGGCAAATTTCCGCACATCTATCCTACATCTGTCTTTCCTCAATTTGAATTTATGCCCTCTCAGGTGATTATTCTGAGCAAGAGGAAGAATCCCATCAGCATTGAGCATGCTCAAACCATTCAAGGCTTTGTACACCTCTATCAGATCACCTCGCTGGTGTCTAGTCTCCAGACACTGTAATTCACAAAACTTAAGCCTTTCTTCGTAAGAGTACCCCTTTGTTCCATTCACTAATCTTGTTGCCCTTCTCTGTACTCGTTCCAGCAGCTCTACATCCTTCTTGAAATGAGGTCTCCAGGCCTGTATACAGTACTCTAGGTGTGGCCTGACCATTGCCTTATACAAGGGAATAATCACCTCTTTATCCCTGCTAGAAAAATTCCTATATAACATTGACAATACACCATGAGCTACTCTTGCAGCCCGTCTGCACTGCTCAGAGAACTTCATATCTGCCTGCACAACCACCCCCAGGTCCCTTTCATTCTCTACCACTGTCAGTGTAGTACCAGAGTTGATACGTTGCTCTGGGGTTGCTGTTTCCCATGTGTAGTACTTTACATTTGTCAATGTTAAACTTCATTTGCCACCTCTCAGCCCATCTGCTCAACCTTTCCAGATCCTGTTGCAGCAGCAGCATAGTGTCAGTAGTGTCCTTGACAACCCTGCCAACCTTCGTATCGTCTGCAAACTTGGACATTAAGCTTGATATACCATCATCAATATCATTTATAAATACAGAAAACAATAAAGGACCCAATACTGAACCCTGAGGGACTCCACTAATAACATTAGTCCACGATGAGCAGTGTCCATTGATTACCACTGTCTGTCTTCTCCCCTCAACCACCCCTTTATCCATAGCAGCAATTTGCCTCCAATGCCACACTGCTCCAACTTGTGCAGCAGTCTTCCATGTGCAACAGTATCAAAAGCCTTTCTAAGATCCAAGTATATAATATCAAAGTTATTCCCTGCATCCAGTTCTTTTGTGACTGCATCATAGTATCCAATCAAATTGGTCAGGCAAGACTTCCCCTTAACAAAACCATGCTGTGTCTGAGCTATAACTGAAGTCTTGTCTAGATGATCCTGCAGTGCTTCTTTAACCAGTGCCTCCATTAATTTTCCGGGAACAGAAGTTAAACCCACAGGTCTATAATTACTTGTGTCAGCCTTTGATCCTCCTTTGTGAATTGGGGTCATATTTGCACATCTCCAGTCCGTGGGTACCTCCCCTGAGTCCAAGGAAGCTCTCATAATTATGGCTTAGGGTTTGCTTACTTCCATTGCTGCCTCCTTTAATATAACTGGATAGATTCCATCCACCCCAGGTGCCTTTCTTGTGTTTATCTTCAACAATTTCTCCTCCACTTTACTCTCAGTTATTACAAGATTCTCTAGCTTACTGCCAGAGTTGAATACACCTCTGGCATTCCCCTCGCTGAATAACTCCTCATGTGTGAATGTCGATGCAAAATATTCATTTAGTTTGTTAGCTACCTGAGCAGGATCATCAACAGTTGACCCATCGATATCAAGTGGACTAATCTGATTCATCCCCTTCCTTCTAGAGTTTACATAAGTAAAGAACTCTTTGCTGTTTTTCTTCACATCCTTTGCCAAGGATTTCTCGTAATCTGCCTTTGCCTGCCTAACCTCCTTTGTAACTTGGTTACAGATTAACTTGTATCTATCATAGGCTTCTGTGTCATGTGTTAATTTGTATGTATCCCATGCATTTTTCTTCTCTGCCATATGCCTCATTAGTTCATCTGACATCCATTTAGGCCTAAACCTTGAACAATATTTCTTAGTTGGTATGTAAAGCCTAGTAGCTTCCAAGATAAGTTCTTTGAATGCTTCCCATTTTGAATTTGCTGTTGGTAATATCATCAGTTGATCCCACTGTATAGAATTTAAATACTGTCTCAGTCCATCGTAGTCACCTTTACGAAAGCAATACCCCTTCCCTTTACCCCTAATGGTAGTTACGTCTTTGAGTAAATTCCACTTCAGAACACTGTGATCACTGCCACCTAGTGGTTCATTTATCTGCAGATTCTTAATGCATGAAGAATCACTACTGATAATCAAATCAAGAGTATTACTCCCTCTAGTTGCCTCCCGAACATGCTGATGTAGAAAACAATCATCCAATAAATCCACAAAAGCCTTGCTAGTGTGTGAGTGACCAGCCCCCAAATTCCAGTCAATATCTGGGAAATTAAAATCCCCCATAATAAGACTCTCTGATTTACTGGCCCACTCTATTTCTCTGTACAGTTTCTTATTATACTCATCAGAGTCATTAGGCCTATAGCACACTCCTACTCTCAATTTTGATCTCCCAATGCTTATGTCACACCAAACTGACTTGACACTGCACTGTCCAGCGATGTCGACTGGCTTCACTTCCTTGGATTTTATGTGTTTCTTAACTAATAGCATAACCCCTCCTCCCTTCCTATCCTTTCTGTAGACATTGTACTCCCCAAATTCCAGTTCTGCATTCCTTATATCTGTGTGACACGTCTCTGAAATCCCAACAATATCTGCCTTTGATGTTTTGAGCAATACCTAAAATTCATCAAATTTATTTACTAGACTCCTAGCATTGGTGTACACGCAAGTATACATGCACCTGCTCTTCCTCTTAGCCACCCTAACACAACCCATGTGTTTACTTGTACCCCAATGATTCCCAGCAGTCCCTGAAATATCCTGCATCTTATTTTCCAAGCTGCTGCTCATTCCAATAGAAGCAGTGCAAGAATCACTTTCTCCTCTGCCAGTGGCACCTGTTAATCTATTAGTCCTTGTATCCCCCCAATCAAGCAGTTTTCCGACCCTCCTAACACTGCCTCGATAGCATCAGCAAACATTCTTGCACCCTTTCTATTTAAGTGTATCCCATCCCTGTAGAAGCAGTCTCTCCTGTTAACAAATACAGACCAGGCTGAAAAAAAATTCTACCCCTTGAGCCTTGCACAATCTTTCCAGGGCCGAATTGATCGACAGGGCTCTCATCATATACTCCCTCCTATCGTGTCTGGGAAGAATTGCAGACACTTTCAAATTCAACCCTAATTCATGGCTTTTTTTCATCAGTGACCTGTACTTGTTAAGTAATTCCGCCGGTTATACATTATCAATTTCCTGAATTTTGTTGCTTCTCAATTAATTTCCAATATTGTGCTCTTTAACTGCCATATCTGAGATCAAATGAATACTTTTATCCAAATTTTGCTGAAGCAGCATACCTTAGCTACTCATTTACAAAGTAACTAAGCTTTGTATCATTGGCAAACTTTGGATCAAACCCATTATATATACACATGCCTTCAAAGTCATTAACAAATATCAGAAGCAACAAGCATTAAATCCTGCAAAACTCTACTTGAGCCCCTGGTCCAATGAGAGCAATAGCTACTTAACTCCATTTGTCTCCTATCATTTAACCAAACTTTTATTCATCATAGGGCTTACCCACCAATAGTACATTGTTTCAATTTATAGAAAAGATGATGGTATCAAACACCTTAACAAAGTTTACTTATGCTGTATCAGAATTATCCCCTACATTTCCCCCCTCTTTGCCAGTCTTTTTGCATTTCTTACTCTCTGCATACCTTGATTGCAAATTAATCTGAACTTGCAGAATGTTCAACATACATTTTTCTGGAGAAAGTTTTTGATAGTGGCAGGCTCTGCAGAGTGAGTTTTTTCACAGAATTTTTTGAAATTTTGTAAAAGTGAAAACTTCATACATGAGTGCATTTAAAATAATTTGTTCTTATTTTTACAGTAAAATTATCAAAAATCAAATCAGAATTTAAAAAAAACAAAAAAAAACCCCACTGTTACTTTTTTGGTGCAATATCTTCCATGATGTGTTTATGCACTGTATTGCTTGATTTGTTTTTATCAATTCTTTAAATAGCAACTTTTGAAAGCCCAAATCAGACAATTGAGATCAAGATGCAATCTCCTCCTCTGATTTTCAGAGATATTTTCACACTGCCATCTATTATAAACTGTCTATAATTAGTTGGAAACAGAACTAAGAGACAGCAGCATATAATAAAAAAATTAAGACAAGTCATACGTTAATAGATGCATTGTCTGAAGCAACCTTCAAATGTACATCATAATGTATTCATATAGAATGTGTTCATTTATTTATAAGCTTTATAATTGTTTAACACATTTTCTTCTCTATGAAGCAAATACACATTAAGCAGTACTCGAGCAATGCTGATTAAAACTGATTATTAATTTACCTGTAAAAACACTCCTAGGACAGCCAAACCCTGCTTGGAAGACATAGCTTCTTCAATACTGTTGTACAGATCTACATTCCAGTGGACAAAATGAAGCTGAAAAACACAAAATCTTTTATTTTTCCCCAACTAATTATTACTGGAGGTTGCATAAGGAATTAATATTGTCAATTATGCTTTGCATTAAAGCAGAAGCCTTTTTAAGCTTTAAGATATGTTTTCTAGATCTTAATAGTAATAACAATTGTTTTGAACTGTATAATTAGTAATAAATTACATTCCTAATGTTCTATGAGTAATACTAAGAATTAATGAAACCTAATTCTTAAAACCACCCTTTTGATGCATCATTCACTTCAGTAACCACTGAGAAGTGCAGAAACATAACATACAATAAGTCTTTTATAATGAGAGGGAGATCATTATAGTCAAACTGGTTTTTAAAAAAAGTACTGAGATGTCATATCTTGTATGTGAATTTTACACAAGAATGGTTGTAGCTGGCATTATCCTTCTACACTGGTGTGAAAAACTTAAGGACCAGTCAGGTTTTCACCTGTAGCATAGGAGTGGCTTGGATATGAGAAAAGCATACCAAAGGAACCTTGTGAGGTACAGAAATAATGAAGGAAACAACATCGACACAACGGAAACAAAACGGTACAGAGGGACTTTATTCAAAAATGGCAACATAGCACTGGCTACCATGGTACAGATGCATCACTGCCAAAGATGGAACAAAGAGAAGAGGTGGTCCTCAGTAGGAGATATGGCTATCCCTAATGTTGATGCAGGCTTTGCACCACCTGTTCATACTTAGAACAATGTTGTTGATAAATTCTTGCGGTAACATCGTCCATTCCTCTGTCAGCGCCATATTCAGCTGGTGAACATTTTCTGGTGGGTGTGGATGTGCCACTAGGCGTCTCCCCGGAGTGTCCCATATGTGTTCGATGGAATTTAGATAGGTGGAATCGGCAGGCCAATCCATACGAACAATGTCCTCAGTTTCCAAAAACATATAAACAGCTGCAGTGCGATGAGGTGTGGCATTATCATCCATAAACATGAACTCGGCCAATGGCACCTTGGAACAGATGCACACGGGGAAGGATTACCTCAGTACAGTAGCGTGCACCAGTTACAGTACCGCCTTCCAGTATCTGGAGTTGTGTACGTCCATCCAAGATAACGCCTCCCCAGACGAGAACACCTCGACCGCCATATTGATCTCTTTCAGTGATGTTTGCAGGGTGATACTGTGTGCCAACCTCTCACCAGATTAGCTGATATCCAGAATCGCTGCTGAGACTAATCTACTCTTATCAGTAAAGAGTACCTTATCCCATTGCACTGCTGTCCAGTCCTTGTGTTTGATGCACCACTGTAAACGGTGTCTCCGATGGCAGGTGTTAAAGGGACACAGCGTACTGGCATTCGGGCAAACAGTCCACCTTTGTGGAGTCACCTGGCCACAGTAAACCGCGATATCCTGCTTCCTGTGCAGCTGGTTTGCAATGGATCCTGCTGTCTGGTGTTAGTCCCTCTTGACCTGTAGGAGTATATAGTGGTCATCATTTGGCATTGTTTTTCGTGGACAACCACCACTGGTCCTTTGAACAGCTGTACCTGTCGTTCTGAAGGCTGATGATGCTATGGGCAATACCGAACTCTGCAGCCACACTCCTTGCACTTCGACCTTCCCAGCTATTCAACTCCGGGCAAAGCCATCTAATGGTGAGCACAATGGCTTTGCCTATCCAAGCAAAGCCATCGTGCTCACCATTCGGTAATTTGAACATAACTGCTGCTTTTATCTGTTTATGTGAGCCCTCTCATCACGATTCAAATTTTTGCATGTGCACCAGCTTTCTACTGAACAGCCACAGTTATGCAAATTGCCACAGGCTGTTTCGTTTGATTTTGTGGTTGTAACCTTTAGAAATAGTGTTGGTCCTTAAGTTTTGCACACCAGTGTACTAGGCAGAATCAAAATATAACATTAGCAGGCATGTTGGTGGATTTTTACCATAATTACTATGCTTGTAATAAAGGCATAAAATAATTCAAAATTATTCCTTTTTGTGGCAAACTTTATATTGAAAATGTATATTTTGAATACATTTTTTAAAATAAAGTCCCATATGATGTACTTTAGACATGTTTTTATAATTTGTTTATTTATATCCAGATGTAGGTGTTGTCTTCACTGTTGGCCAGCAAAACTTGAATTAAACAAGAATCGAAAAATGCACATACTTGAGTGGTTGGATAATGGTAATAAATGTAAGTGACATCTGATGCAGGAGAAGTTTTGGCATTGCGAGATAGTATGAACAAGCATAGAGCCAGCATGCTTGATGACTGGACAACAAAACAGAAAAACATTTAAATTATTAGAATTACGTCATTTGAATTTTAATATTCCTTTGGTATGATATTCACTTTTGATCTCCAGCATTAATTATTTTTTAATTGGAAAAGTTTATCTATAAAGAAGTTCTTTATAGCACCATGTACAAAAAAAAAACAAAACAAAAACAGTTTTTTACAGAAATTTAACATCGAGTTTTTCTTATTTTCATTTTTAGGAGTGTACACACACACACACACCCCTATTGTCTTCATGTAACTGAAAATTTCATGAAATTTTATATTTGGGCCTTTTGGCAAAAAATAAAATATATGTTGCCATTCCTAATTTCATTAAAATCAGACAAAGAACTGGCAATTATTTCTTTTTTCATATAATTTGTATGGAAAAAATATATTTCAAGATTAAATGTAGTTTTAATGTAGTACCGTTAGCTTCAGATAGTCCATGCATGTTTTGCTTGTATTTTAATGTAAGCCTCATGAACATGGTGTCACTTGTGAACACACACATATATATATATATATATATATAGAGAGAGAGAAAAAAAAAAAAAAAAAAGGCTTAAATTTAAGTATATAGGAGAAGAGTAATAAACATTATACAGCTGTAATTAAATTGGACAGCTAAATTTAGAGAATGTAAAGTTATAATTTTATTAAGTGTTCTATAAAGTTATATCTTAGTCATTAATTGATATCTGTATTTACTTTTCACTCCTATTAATTCCAGGAAAATTAATGGAGGCACTGGTTAAAGAAGCACTGCAGGATCATCTAGACAGGACTGTAGTACAGTTATAGCTCGGACACAGCATGGTTTTGTTAAGGGGAAGCCTTATCTGACCAATTTGATTGGATACAATGATGTGGTCAAAAAGGAACTGGATGCAGGGAATAACTTTGATATCATATATTTGGATCTTAGAAAGGCTTTTGATACTGTTGCACGAATTGGAGCAGTGTGGCATTAGAGGCAAATTGCTGCTAGGGATAAAGGGATGGTTGAGTGGGAGAAGACAGAGTGGTAATCAATGGACACTGCTCTTTGTGGACTAATGTTATTAGTAGAGTCCCTCAGGGTTCAGTGTTGGGTCCATTGTTGTTTTCTGTATTTATTAATGATATTGATGATGGTATACCAAGCATAATGTCCAAGTCTGCAGATGATATGAAGGTTGGCAGGGCTGTTAATGACAGTACGCTGCTGCAACAGGATTTAGAAAAGTTGAGCAAATGGGCTGAGAGGTAACTGAAGTCTAACATTGACAAATGTAAAGTACTGCATATGGGAAGCAGTAACCCCAGAGTAACGTATCAACTGTGTGGTACTACACTGACAGTGGTAGAGAATGAAAAGGACCTGTAATTGTAATTGTGCAGTCAGATATGAAGTTTTCTGAGCAGTGCAGATGGTCTGGAAGAGTAGCTCATGGTGTCTTGTCAATGATATACAGGAATTTTTTGAGGGGCGATTATCCCCTTGTATAAGGCAATGGTTAGGCCACACCTTCAGCACTGTATACTGGTCTGAAGGCCTCATTTTAGGAAGGATGTAGAGCTGCTGGAGCAAGTGCAGATTTGATTTGATTTGGGTTTTATTGCCGCATTAGCAACTAAGGCAGCTGACCGGGCTAGCCGGGTGGGTAAAGCGCCTGCCTGGCAACCCAAAGGTCATGGGTTCGAATCCCTCCTCGGGCTTGGATCAAAGTACTGCAAAAACCTTGGGAGGTGCATTATGGCCACAGAAGCCGATGCGCCAATAACTACCAAAGGAAAAAAAAAAAAAAGAAGCAACTAAGGCTATAGTGCGTCAAATCCAAGTCAGAGCAAGTGCAGAGAAGGGCAACACGATTAGTGAATGGAATGAAGGGTTGCTCTTACAAAGAAAGCTTAAGTTTTGCAAATTACAGTGTCTGGAGACTAGGCACCTGTGAGGTGATCTGATTGAGGTGTATAAAGCCTTGAATGATTTGAGCATGCTTAATGCTGATTGGATTCTTCCTCTTGCACAGAATAATCACCTGAGAGAGCATAAATTCAAATTGAGGAAAGACAGTTGTAGGACATGTGTGGAAGTTTGCCTTTAGCCAGCATGTGGTTGATTGCTGGAACAAACTTCCATCTGTCATTGTAGAAGCTGATAGCTTAAATAGATTCAAGGAAGAACTAGACAACCATTTGGAGTGAGTGGATGAGTGAAATTAATTTTTTTTTTTTTTTTGTCGATGCTATATAAGCTTGCTTTCTTGCATTGTGTGCCTTTACTAATGCTAATTACAAAAAAAAGGACAAAAATTCAGTTAATTTAGAAAAAAATTAAAAATGTCCCTGAAATGTACTGTATACATTAACTAACTTGTTTAATGATATTTTCTGATTTCATAAAATATACTGTTAATATTAAAAATAAAATTTTAAAGTTTTCTATTTTAAACTAGTTATTTTTTATGCCTTAAAAAAAACTGATTGATATATAAAATTCACCAGTGCCTTCTGATGGATTTGAATTTAGAATGCCAGAAAAAAAAAAAAAAAAAAAAAAAACTATTCTAATATCATTTTCCCTTTTGACCTGTATAGCCTACATTTTTTTTTGATCGTTGCAAATGAAGCAATTCCAAGTCAGTGAAAATGCTTTGTTAGTGCATCTACAGAAAGGGAATATAGGAATAACTATTTTCTTTTAATTGCTGGTAAATATGTGAGGCATCATATGCCGAACAAAACAACTGCTGTTCAAATCATTGCTTAAAATCCCGCGATAAGGGCCAATATGGTTGGATTTACATGATTGCTAGTGAGCATTGGGGCTCCTTCACAAATTTTGTGGGATGGGCATAGAATTTGCAGTTTTGCTGCTGCACTATATCAAATGTTTACAGGATACAGGTAAAATTCTTTGATGCATAAAACAATGGTCTGTTGTATTTAATTGTTTCATGCAATGAATATACCGATTTCACACACAGTTCTTGAGAAACTGTATTGTTCAAGAAAGTAATGAACTTTCACCTAAATCATGGTCTCCATGTCTTATATGAAGCTTTATGATATAAGGCTTCATATGAGAATTATTCATATTAGTCCTCCCTCATGGGTGCACCTAGGTACTGAAGCGTAGCAGATAAACTGCCTGGTAGAAGCAGCAAAACCTGATACAATTCGGCATGTTGACATTTATTTAGAATTATGAATGTTGGCAATTATTCATAACACGATTTCTAAATTTAAATAAATACAAGCAGCATTCAATTATATTCTATTTCAAATGGCAAAATTTTAATTGAACATAGGTAGACAGTGATCAACATTATAAGGACAAATAAAGGTAGAAGTTCATAGCAATGACTAACCACAATTTGTACTACCTTACGTACAGATGGGTGGAATTCATACAGAAACATGAAGGTTTCACTGCACTGAGGGGCGGTTAAGAACAAATAATCGGCATAATCAAATGATTAGTAACAGAGATTTCAATAATAGAAATAATCGATTGATTAATAGTTACTAACTACTAATCATTTGAATGATGTAATCAAATGAAATGATTGAATGATATATTATTTTCATAATCAAATGAGTATAACTGAAATAATCAAATGATTTGCTAAAATCGAAATAATCAATTATGCAGATTGCCATTTTCTGGGGCCTCTTTTCCTGATGAAGAATGCATATTAGGTACAAAAGTAAATTTAAAAATAAATAACACAATCAGACATTCTGCTTGACTACCAGCATGTGCAAATAATTTATTCACTTCTTATTAGAATATTTTCTTATTACCAAGAGAAGTAATATTACCATTACACTTCAAATGGGGAATGAATACCTCCAAATTTTAAGAGCACAAGGAGGCAGGTCAGCAAGGGCAAAGAGCTGTTGCACTTCAGTATACCCTTTACCGACTTACAAAGAAGCGGGTAAAGTGTGATAGCTGAATCTTACTCACAGTTAACAAAGATCCAATGCAGCTTTTCTTACCTATCAAGTTTTAGTAACTAACACTTGAGTTACTAAAGTTAACTCTAAAATATTCAAGTTACTTGAATTACAAAGGTTTTATTTTAGTAAAAATAAATTCATACGGAATATAAATTTTCATTATGGAAATTCCCAATATCAGATTTAGATTGTATGGGGCCCTGTTGCACATATTTTGAGGCATTATGATGTTGTGGAGAGAGCTTTTTGTTGAACAGTATTACTGCTGTCTTCCCACTACAACTTTAGGTTCAAAAGGCAATTGCACCATGATGCCTCAGTAAATTCAGCCTAGCAAATGCCCCAAGAAAGTGCAAATGCCAGAGCTGCTGCACTGGTTGCAGATGCCCGATGCTGGCTCTGCCTCTTAGATTTAATATATAGCAAGATAATATATCCATCATCACTATTATTATTAAGTGCCAAATAAAATAAAAAATCATGCAAAATTCTTTAGGAGACAATCATTTCAAAATAACTTGTGAATTGACTGTAGAAATTAATCTTACTTCTGCTGGATACTTTATGCCATCCACAGCATGCTCTGACCCTGAACTGTTTGTTTTACCCCAGTGACAATGGAACTGCAATAGTTGGTAGGCATGTTGCAAAGGTCCTCCTTGAAGACCTAATTATACATCAAACTGTTATCCTGTTACTATTATCAAGAATCACATCAAAAAAAATAAAAAATAAAATAAAAATCCAGCTGCTGAAACTAAAATGTTATTAAATAAGTTATTGGTTTCACACTATACCTGAAAGTAGATCATTCTTTTGTCATTTTTACCGATTACACTTAGTAAATACAACTTTATATCACATCTAATCTTTTCCAATAACTGGCAGAAATTTAAGCATTGTCAGCTTCTGTGGCTATAATGTATCTTTCATAGTTACTGAACTGTAATGCAACTTGGAAGAATAAGCTTAATAATAAAAACTTTAAAAAAATAATAATAACAAATGACACTTTAAATTCATCTAAAAGAACATGAAAATTTACTGATGATACAAAACTGGCTCCCAAATGTTTATATATTCAGTACCGAACAATCTGACTGCTTTCTTTTTCTATGTTCCAAACACAAAACTTCTAGTAGGAAACAACTTTATTTTTTCAAACAGTGCATTGAATTTAAAACAAATATACATTATATTTACAACTCAAATTTCATGCATTTTTAAAGCTGTTGTTTCTACTGGGCTGTATTTAACCAACTTCAAAGCACTGCTTCTTATGAACATACACAAGTCTTTTTTCACAACTTTCTATTTTAGAAATTTTTCAATATAATCGGTATCTAACAGAATTTGTCCAAATGCACCTTCCCGAAAGCCTCTAATGAAATGATTAGCTGCAGCCAACAAGTCAGGTACATCCTTCATGTAGCCTTCAGGTGATTTAATGCGCACAGTCTTGTTTAGTTGCACAGCAGTTTTCAGCAATACTACTCTGATATCATCATTTGGCTCTGTCAATCGCAAAAAATCAACATATTTGAAATTCCGATGTTTGTTTAGCCAGAAAAGAAGGTAATCTGCAATGAGAGATTCCCCAATTAGATGATCTTGCAATGTGGAACATAGTGCTAAACGAAGTGCTACATTTGCACTTTTAACAACGGGAGAGAGAACTCCAGGGGTATCCAATAGGTAAATGGGCGGTTTTTCGGATATTTTTATCCTTTCTAAGACACTTCTAGTTACTCCTGCAACGGCTCCAACTTTTGTGGCTTTTCTCTTCTTCAAGTGTATGTTTCTTAAAATATTAATCAACGAAGATTTACCAACATTTGGAATTCCAATTATCATAATGCAGAAATCGTCTGTTTCACTTCTATGATATCGATCGGAATTCTTTATTAGTTCTTGAACGGTCGATACAATATTATTGACACCAATATTAGAAGAATCCTTGCAATTCATAAACATAACATTTTGTATTCCGTCGTTTTTCAAGCATTTCTCAATAACGGACTGGTAAGACATATCGGCCAGGTCCATTTTATTAAGAGCTAAAATGTGAGGCTTTATGGCCGTTAAGTTGTTATAAAAAAACGGGTTTCTACCACTGAAAGGAATCCTTGCATCGTGAACTTCAATGATGCAATCAACTTGTCTTAATTTTTGCTGCATCTGCTTCATTCCTTTATTCATGTGTCCGGGAAACCATCTAGTGATATCCCTCACGGAACACGAAAAGATTTCACGAAAGTTCGACTGCCTGATTGCACTTCCCCTCATTTTTCCATTCACTCATATAATACGCGGCTCAGAAAAGTTTAAATAACATAAAACACGCACAAATATTCGCTTAATGCAAAAATAATAAAGCAACCTGCAGAAGCAACTGCGCTCGATAATGATGGCATACAAGACGACGCAACTTAACGTTTACTGTACAACAATGCTGCCACCTGCTGGTGAAAATCGGCGTTTGTTCGAAGACGTGTGGTAATTTTAAAAAAAAAAGGTGACATCGCTATTTACCATGAGAAAAACTAGTGAAGAACCCAGGGGGGGGGTGATTGCTTAAGAAAATTAGAACAAATAGAATGAGACGCTGGTTGATAAGCTCAAATGAAGTGTTAAACTAAATAACACCTAGAATCAATATAAAACTAAATGTTAAATTCGCCCTAGCGACTAGTGGTGTAGTTAACGACTATGATTACAGAACACGCATAGCAGAAACTCTTGTAGTCAGGGCCGGATTTACATATAAGCTAAACAAACTAGGGTCTCGCTCCATCTTAAAAAATCCTTTTTTAATATTTTCACAGGTGAACTGTAAGAGAGAAGGGCCTCATACACGTTATAGTTTAGGGCCACATGTTTAAATTCGGCCCTGCCTGTAGTGCATCCTTCGTAGAGTTCTTCGCGTGGTACAGGTTCTACAACTTGTGATATTTACACACTAAATACAGTGGTTAACTATTCCATCGTTTGGCGACAAGTACACTTGATAATCTGGAGACGTTGAGCACCTCGCTCATCCATCATGCATTTTCGGTCGCAGTTGAGTCTGTTCAGGGATAACGATTTTCGGGAGTTTCTCCGTTCGTTCAAGAGTAAAATGAGTAGGTGTTAAGCGCCAAAGCAACTAAGGCTATGCGGTGTCAGTATATTGTGCTTGTAATTGTATGTTTTCTTCCGTAAGTTTTCGGGATGAAAAACCAGAGTTGCGGTGGCTCACGTAGCCTCACCTGAGACGAATAATTTAGACACGTTGTAAAAAAAAAAAAAGAAAAAAAGTTCATGAAATTTTTTGCATCACTGATGGGTTTTGAACTCAGAACTTTTCCATCTGGTGTAGAGAGGAAAGACGGTGTGCTACCGGCGAGGTAATATACCGTCATTCTTTGAGTATTGAAGTGGTTGCACACCTTCTAAGTACTGATGAAGAGCAGTCATCCTTTCTGCTATAATACTTGCTAAACATACACCGTTAGTACCTCCATGGAAGTTCGTGAGATGCATGATTACCGTCCTTCCATGCCGTGTGGAAAAAAACAGAGGTTTGAATCTCATCTGCACACGAGTAACTTTTATTGGCTTTTTTCTTTTTTAACATATTATCATGTGGTGCTGTATTGCAGTACGTCTTCACAGCCAATTTGCCGTTGCACAGCTTGAAAAACGCAGAATAACAGGTGAAATTCTATTGCCTTAGTCACTGCGGCGATATTTGAACTCAGATCTCTCCAGTGATAAGAGGCAAATTTGCCTACTTACAAGGTTGTATCCTCCCAACAATGAAATCATAAGCAGATTGGTGGAACGACCCTTCCTTTTAGTTCGGACAGAGGCCACTTTCATAGTGTTTACAAAGTTCTACAGATAAATTTTTGACAATTCTGTACTATTCTGCCACGGCCATTATAACATTTGAAAGGAAATGGATTCTATGTGAGCTAGGACTTTCTTTTAAAATCTGTTATTTAGAAGTACCACTTATTTTAGATAAACTTGAGAGATACGCTACATCTATTATATCTGACCTGGGATTATGACCAGTCAAAGAAAGTTCCTAAGTAATTCAAAATAAAATCAAACCACAGAGACCAAACAAAATCTGATGTAATCAAAAAATAAAAGGGAAAATACTACGGCAACCTAATAATAGAAAATGGAAGTAGCCGAAAGAGAACACATCACCACCAGATACAGGGATAGAAGAAAATAGAAAGAAAATGGAAATTTTCACATTTTTTTTCGCCATCACCAAGGTTTAAACTAATAAATTTGGTTCTATTGATCATCTATCTTCTATTCAGAATTTCCCATTTCAGTACAAAGCTAATAGAAGAAAAATATCACCTGCTTCTAACATCACTTATGTGTATTGTTAATTAGTTAAAATTAATAATTTCAAACAATTTAAGTTAATTAAGGCCAGGTAGCCAAAAAAAGGTATCAAGTTTCTCGAAGAATTATGATTAGTGAATACTTTTGAGAGGATATTGTTTTTCATACTGTTCTAAGTTTAATGACAGCTACAGAACTATTTTGTGTTTTTTTTAATGCAAGATAAGTTTACAGCAAATAAAGTTGAGATGTGATGCCTTATTATTTACGTTATATTCATTATCTTAGCAGGAAAAATAACTTAATACATAATTTATTAACTGTCGAACTTACAAGATCCTTGACATTCAACGTCCACTTTCCATCCATGACCTGTGTTTATTATTGCTTTGCAGTTCTTTGGCACGTAATTCCAAGACAGAGGTCGTTGTGTCAAATGAGGATCTTGACGAGCTTCAGCTGTTATGATATCTATGGGAGACTGTTGCTTACCAATTGCCTGGGGATACATCTTTCCCCATTCGGCTGGACCTGTAATCAAGTTTAATGCATTAATAATCCAAATTAAAACAAACTAAAGAGAAAAATCCAGAACTCTTTGGAGTTTTATCAATAACGCCAAAAATTAGTTATTAATAATTGTATTTTATAAGTAGATAAGTAGTGTACACCAGAAATGCTTGAGAAGTTGTTTATTAGACTGCCAGCATGAAATCAATAATTCAAACATAACCTCAGCCTAAACAGTTACTTTTTTAATACTATTGACGGTGGCCTCAACCGACGACAAAAAAAAATTATAAAAAAGTAATAATTATTAATTTGTATCAGAGGTAGCTTTTATTCTTGGTTTTAGTCAGGTGACAAAGAAGTCCGTAATCAAGTCGCAAAGGAAATTAGGCAAACGAAGGCAGATTACGAGAAATACTTGGCAAAGGATGCTAAGAAAAACAGCAAGGGCTTCTTTACTTATATAGACTAGAAGGAAGGAGGTGAATCAGATTGGTCCAATTGATATCGATGGTTCGACTATTATTGATCCTGCTCAGATAGCTGACAAACTGAATGTGTATTTTGCATCTACATTCACATATGAGGAATTCTGTAGGGAATTTGAGAACAGAAGCTTATTGAACTCTAACAGGGAGCATAATGCTTCTGTAATAACTGAGAGAAAAGTGGAGGAGAAATTGTTAAAGTTAAAAATAAGAAAGGCACCTGGGATCTATCCAGTTATATTAAAGGAGGCCGCAAATGAAGTAAACAAATCCTTAGCCATAATTATGAGAGCACCCATGAACTCAGGGGAAGTTCCCACGGACTGGAGATGTACAAATGTATCCTCAATTCACAAAGTGGGATCAAAGGGTGACACGAGTAATTACAGACCTGTCAGTTTAACTTCTGTTCCGGGTATATTAATAGTCATTGATTAAAGAAGCATTGCAGGATCCTCTCGACAAGATTGCAGTAATAATTCAGACAATCATGGTTTGTTAAAGGAAAGTCTTGTCTGACAAATGTGTTTGGATACTATGATGTGGTTAAAAAGAAACTGGCTGCAAAAAATAATTTTGATATCATATACTTGGATTTCAGGAAAGCTTTCGATACTGTTGCACATGGAATACTGTACGATCCAGAGCAGTAGGGTATTAAGGGCAAGTTGCTACAATGGCTAAAAGGGTGGTTGAGTGGGAGAAGACAGACAGTGGCAATCAATGGACGCTGCTCTTCATGGACTAACGTTAATATTAACAACACCGAAACCTGGAGTCCCCCAGGTTTCGGTGTTGGGCCCACTGTTGGTTTGAATATTTATCAATGATATTGATGAAGGCATATCAGGCTTAATATCCAAGTTTGCAGATGATATTAGGGTTGGCAGGGTTGTTAATGACAGCAATGGCATTGTGCTACTGCAACAGGACCCAGAAAAGTTGGTCAGATGGGTTGAGAAGGGGCAAATGAAGTTTAACATTGACAAATTCAAAGTACTGAACATGGGTAGAAGTAACCCCAGAGTAGTAGTAGTAGTAGTAGTAGTAGTAGTGGCATGTGATGCAAGAAAGCAAATGTATGAGCTTATGCAGCATCAGCCAAAAAAAAAAAAAAAAAATCACACCATTCCCTCCAAATGCCTGTCCAGTTCCTCCTTAAATTTATTCAACCTATCAACTTCCACAACGACAGATGGAAGTTTGTTCCAGCAATTAACCACCCGCTGGCTAAAGGAAAATTTCCGCACATCTATTCTACATCTGTCTTTTCTTAATTTGAATTTATGCCCCCTTAGTTTCGTAATCTGAACAAGTGGAAGGATCCCATCAGAATTCAGCGTGCTCAACCCATTCAAGGCCTTATATACCTCAATCAGATCACCGCGCAGGTGCCTAGTCTCCAGCCACTGCAATTTGCAGAACTTAAGCCTCTCTTGGTAAGAGGATCCCTTCATTCCCCTCACCAATCTTGTTGCCCTTCTCTGTACACGCTCAAGTAAATCTACATCCTTCCTAAAATGAGGCCTCCAGACCTGTACGCAGTACTCAAGGCGTGGCCTGACCATTGCCTTATACAGAGGGATAATCACCTCCTTTTCCCTGCTAGCAAAATTCCTATATATCATTGACAAAACCCCATGACCTGCCCTGGCAGCCTGTCTGCATTGCTCAGAAAACTTCATATCTGCCTGCATAATTACTCCCAGGTCTTTTTCATTTTCTACCACCTTAAGTGTAGTACCACACAGTTGGTACGTTTCTCTGGGGTTACTTCTACCCATATGTAGTACTTTGCATTTGTCAAGGTTAAACTTCAGTTGCCACTTCTTAGCCCATCTGCCCAAATTATCTAGATCCTGTTGCAGTAGCACACTGCCATTACTGTCATTAACAACCCTGCCAACCTTTGTATCATCTGCAAACTTCGACATTAAGCCTGATATACCTTCATCAATATCATTGATAAATATACAAAACAACAGTGGACCTAACACCGAACCCTGTGGGACTCCACTAATAACATTAGTCCAAGAAGAGCAGCACCCATTGATTACCACCCTCTGTCTTCTAGCACTTAACCATCCTTTTATCCATTGTAGCAACTTACCCTTAATACCATTCTGCTCCAATTTGTACAATAGTCTTCCATGTGCAACAGTGTCAAAAGCTTTCCTGAAATCCAAATATATGATATCAAAATTATTTTTCGCATCCAGTTCCTTTGTAACTACATCATAATATCCTATCAAATTTGTCAGACAAGACTTTCCCTTAACAAACCCATGTTGTGTCTGAATTATTGCTGCAGTCTTGTCTAGATGATCCTGCAATGCATCCTTAACCAGCGACTCCATTATTTTACCCGGAACAGAAGTTAAACTAACTGGTCTGTAGTTACTCGTGTCACCCTTCGATCCCCCTTTGTGAATTGGAGTAACCTACCAACTGTGTAGTACTGCAGTTAGGGTGGTAGAAAATGAAAAAGACCTGGAAGTAATTGTGCAGTCAGATATGAAGTTTTCTGAGCAAAGCAGTCATGGAGTGTTGTCAATGATATACAGAAATTTTGCTAGTAGGGAAAAGGTGTTATCCCTTTGTATATGGCAATGGTCAGGCCACGCCACATCCCGAGTATTGCGTAACGGTCTGGAGGCCTCATTTTAAGAAGGATATGAATTGCATGAGCCAGTACAGAGAAGGGCAACAAGATTGGTAAGGGGAACGACGGGGGTCCTCTTATCAAGAAAGGCTTAAATTCTGCAAATTGTAGGTCTTGAGACTAGGCAATTGAGAGGTGATCTGATTGAAGTGTATAAGGACTTGAATGGGTTCAGCAGGCTCAAGTCTGATGGGATTCTTCCTCTGGCTCAGATTATGAACCTCATGGGACATAAATTCAAATTGAGGAAAGACAGTCGTAGAATAGATGTGCTGAAATTTGCTTTTAGCCAGCGGGTAGTTGATTGCTGGACCAAACTTCCATCTGTCTTTGTGGAAGTTGATAGCTTAAATAAATTCAAGGAAGAACTGGAGAAACGTTTAGAGGGAATGAATGGATATGTAAAAACTTTTTCTTTTCTTTCCTTTTTTTTTTTTTTTTTGGTTCATGCTACATAAGCTTGCTTTCTTGCATCAAAGCCTCAACAACTTCTATATCCACCATATGTACTTGATAAAAATAGTAAAAGTCGCATGATTTACTTCTCACATTTTGATAGTAGGGACCCCGGGGGCTCACATCTGGTGAGTATGGGTTTGGCACACCCAGGGTCCTGAGCTGGATATCATCATTCTTCTCTTTCTTGGTGATTCCCTTCTACTTTTGACTCTCTCTCTCTCTCAGGGTAACTCGGGAACTTTTTTTCTCTGGTGCAGCATAAGCCTCAGGCTTCCTTGCATCATATGGCTATTAATAATAATAATAAAATAATAAAAGGAGGTGATTATCCCTTTGTATAAGGTAATGGTCTGGTCAGGCCTTGAGCACTGCGTACAGGTCTGGAGGTCTCATTTTAGCAAGGTCGTCGAGTTTCTTGAGCGTGCAGAGAAAGGCACCAAGATTGATGAGGGGAACGAAGGGGTACTCTTACCAAGAAAGGCTTAAGTTCTGCAAATTGCAGCAGTTGGAGAACATGGCGGTTAATTACTGGAACTAACTTCCATCTGTCGTTGTGGAAGGTGATAACTTATATAAATTCAAGGAGGAGCCGGACAAACCTTTAGAGGTAATAGATGTGTGAATTTTTTTTGGCTGATGCTACATAAGCTACATGCCTCCATTACTACTACTAACTAGATCTGCAGATTTAAATCTGCTTCATTCATCACATCCGTGCAATAAAACAGAATTCAATGCACAGAATGTTTACGCCCACCTGCACGTCATTTATATTAATACCTGTTAATATTTCGAAATATTTTTATTCTTGGTTGAGAAGATTGTTACTAGTATCGTAAGTTCAATTGTGCGGCAATAAAGTTCTCATTTGACATTACGATCCAGGTCACCGCACCCATTCATATCATATCTTCACTGGATAACTCTTCATATTTTTTGCGGAAAGTTAGTTTGAAAAAATAATCCCCCAACTGATATTTTCAGTTAGATTTGATCATTTATGAATAAATGGTTTACCTATAACCAATGAACTCATTTAGCAACAAAATGCTCAATTCCACTCATGATATTTCTAAATTAGATTCAAGGGCTCATTGAGTCTACTTCCATGGAGGATCAGTTCAAGAGTTCACAGGCCAGGGTGCAGGATTGTGGAAAGGAAAGAAAGTAGTTCGCCTTACCTGAATTTAGTTTGGACCCCTTAGGATTTCAGGTCCTTTTTAGTACGGGTACCGGATTGTTTCGTTGCAACTGCTGCACCCCAAGGATAAGCCTTATTTCCATTCCATAATCCGCGAGGAACCGACTTTGAGAAACTCTCGTAGAGTGGCCATAAGTAATCATATGTCTCAATTGTGTAGTTTCATAATTAAAAGTTTTATTTAGTTCTGTTAAATATTATAGACTAAATTTCTCGTCGAGCCCTTTCGAATTAGTCAATTTAAATTGAAAGCCGAAGGTGAGATTGTGGACATTATTAAAACCTATATATATATTATATCAGTAATCACCAATTTGCATGTTGTGTGGGATGAAAATCCAGAAATAATTAACAGGTAAAAAATCCCGACTCCTTCTACTTGAGATCGGCTATTTCGCCATTAGAAATTCGTCTACGAGAATTGAATCTAGACCTCCATTTGTTTTTTTGTTAAAATAACTTTAATTGATATACGCCAATCGCATGTGCGGATCGTCATTCGGATAATCGATATTTCTAGTGAAATCAATAATAAATTCTAGTAAAATAACAATTAATTTAAAAATTATTCATGTTTCTGATTCTTTTTTTGTGCTTCAGGTGAATTTATTCAACTTAAATTATTAAATGTATTTTGTCTGTAGGGTGGGTGGGTCTTGATGGTGGCGCCATCTAGTAGCATTAAAAGAAATTTATTTATAGCATTAGCATTAGTTGAGGCATATGATGCAAGAAAGCAAGCTTATACAGCATCAGCCAAAAAAAAAAAAAAAAAACCTTCCCATTTCACCCATCCAGTCACTCCAAATGTTTGTCTAGTTCAGTCTTCAATTTATTTAAGCTATCAACTTCTACAACAACAACAACAGATGGAAGTCTGTTCCAGCAATCAACTACCCGCTGGCTAAAGGCAAACTTCTACACATCTGTTCTACAACTGTCTTTCCTCAATTTGAATCTATGCCCCCTCAGGTTCTTAATCTGAGCAAGCAGAAGTATCCCGTCAGCATTGAGCCTGCTCAAACCATTCAAGGCCTTATACACCTCGATCAGATCACCTAGTTTCCAGATGCTGCAACTTTCAGAACTGAAGCCTTTCTTCGCAAGCGCACCCCTTTGTTCCTCCCACCAATCTTGTTGCCCTTCTCTGTACTCGTTTTAGCAACTCTACATCCTTCCTAAAATGAGGCCTCCAGACCTGTAAGCAGTACTTAAGGTGTGGCCTGACCATTATCTTATACAAATGGATAATCAATCACCTCCTTGTCTCTGCTAGCAAAATTCCTATATATCATTGACAAAACTCCATGACCTGCTCTGGCAGCCTGTCTACACTGTTTAGGGAACTTCATATCTGACTGCATAATTACCCCCAGGTCTTTTTTATTCTCCTCCTCCTTGAGTGTAGTACCACACAGTTGGCATTTATCTAGGGTTACTGCTAACGATACGGAGTACTTTGCATTTGTCAACGTTAAACTTCAGCTGCCACTTCTCAGCCCATTGTCTAGCTTTTCTGGATCCTTTTGCAGTAGCATATTGTCTTTACTGTCATTAACAACCCTGCGAACCTTTGTATGATCTTCAAACTTGGACATTACGCCTGATATACCTTCATTGATATCATTTAGAAATACACAAAACAACAATGGGCCCAGCACCGAATCCTGGGGAACTCCGCTAATAACATTAGTCCACGTAGAGCAGTGTCCATTTATTACCACTCTCTGCCATCTCCTATTCAACCATCCCTTTTTCCATTGCCGTAATTTGCCCTTGATGACATACCGCTCCAATTTGTATAGCAGTTTTCCATGTGCAACGGTATCAAAAGCTTTCGTGAAATCCAAGTATATGATAACAAAATAATTTTTGCATTCAGTTCCTTTGTGACCACATCGTAGTATCCAATCAAATTAGTCAGACAAGACTTTCTCTTTACAAATCCATGCTATGTCTGAACTATTACTGCTGTCTTGTCTAGGTGAGTCTTTATCACCTCTTTAATCAGTGATTTCATTATTTTCCCCGGAACAGAAGTTAAACTAACAGGTCTATAATTATTTGTGTCACCCATTGAACCCCCTTTGTGAACTGGGGATACATTTACACATCCCCAGTTCTTGGGGACCTCCCCTGACTTTAAGGATGCTCTCATAATTATGGCTAAGGGTTTGCTTACTTCCCTTGCTGCCTCTTCCATTATAATTGGACAGATTCCATCTGCCCCAGGTGCCTTTTTTATGTTTAACTTCAACATTTTCTCCTTCACTTTGCTTCATTGTTATTACAAAATCACTTATCTCCCTGTTAGAGTTTGAAAAACTTCTGGCATTCCCCTCCTTGAGTAACTTCTCATGTGTGAATATAGATGCAAAATACTCATTCAGTTTATCAGCTACTTGAGCAGGATCATCAATAGTCGAACCATCTATGTTAAGTGGGCCAATCTAATTCATCCTCTTCCTTCTAGAATTTACATAAGTAAAGAACTCTTTTCTGTTTTTCTTTGCGTCCTTTACCAAAGATTTCTCGTAATCTGCCTTCGCCTGCCTATCCTCCTTTGTGGCTTGACGTAGGCTTCTGTGTCACCTGCTAATTTATATGCATCCTATGCATATTTTTTTTCTGCCACAAGCCTCATTAATTCATCCGACATCCATTTAGGCCTGAACCTTGAACAGCATTTCTTAGTTGGAACAAAAAAGCCTAGTAGCCTCCAAAATTAAGTCTCTGAAGGCTTCCCATTTAGAATTCACCGTTGGTAACATCATCAGTTGATCCCACTGAATAGAATTTAAAAACTGTCTGAGACCACTGTAATCACTTTTACGAAAACACAAACCCTTCCTTTTACCCTTGATGGTAGTTACATCTTTAAATAAATCCCACATCAGTACACTGTGATCACTGTCACCTAGTGGTTCCTTTATCCGGTACCATCAGCTGCCATGTTGGCAGGCAAGGCAATTGCCTCCGGGCCCGTACTCTTTAGGGGCCCGGCGTCTTTGGTTGTCTCCTGTTTTTGCAATTTTTATTAATTAAGTAGGGGCCCGAACATGTTCTTTGCCTCCAGACCCGAAAAAGGGTAGGTACGCTAGTGGGTACCATTATATATGAATGAGTGCCGATAATTATTTATTACAAATAGACGGAATGAAAAAACGTTAAGCTAGATTTTGAATCGACACAACTGTTCCACATCGGCATTAATTGGCCTCAGTTGCAATGTTTCAATTTTTACCAACTTCCATTGTCCGAGTGGTTGAACCGTGACAATAGAATGTACTTGACCGATATATTAAGTGGAACGTGCCACCTGCTCCACATTAAAACAACTGACAGGGAGTCTTCAAAGAAAGTGGTCGTAAATTAAATCTTCAAACGTACTGCGGAATATTCTAACGTTGGGTACGAATTTCGACGATTGCACTTTGTCGGAGAGCGCTTAATCTTGATCTTCGTCAATGCTGACAGTTCTCGATGACAATTTATTTTATTTATTTTTTTTTTTTTTTTGCAAAAATAGCGATTTGACAAGGATTTATGCTTCACACTGATTCAAAAACACTGCCTTTTATGGCATCTTGTTAGGCTGTTGTCATAGTAACGAAACGCTCAAGAAGTTTATAACGCCTAACTTTAGGTTATCCTCATACGACGTTTAAACAACTCCTTAAAATCTAAACAAAATATAAAAAGGGCAAAAATGACAAACCAATAGTCAAAGTCTAATTGCGCCATTAACTGCTGACATCTTTTCTTTTTATTCTTTAAGGGGCTAAATGAGGGAATTTTTGCTTTGATAGAAAGTGTAAGATTGCTTAATGGAGATAAGGAGAAGTCTGCGAAGGTAGTAAAGGATGTACAGTACATCATTTACTACCTTCTTTTACATCCTTTAATGGCCAGTAAAGAATGTAAAAAAAAATAATAAATAAAAAAAACCCGAGTGTACATTGTACGAACGAAATATATTTTATTTTATGTGAAAACATCTTCGACGAAAATCAAAACCGTTTAAATTTTAAAATCGAACAGCTAAAACCGAAGTTATGAATGATTTACCATTTTATGCTCACGCCCGCTACTTACTTCCGAATCAACGTTAGTGACTGAGTTAGCGCAATTTAGGAAGCGATATCATTCGCATCATTTCCGTTTCGCGTTTTCGTTACCACTCGGTTTTACTTCAATCCGAAAAATGTAGTAGGTGTGGCCAAAGATGTTTTCACATCAAAAGGTAATTTCCTATTTTTGTGATCTTTGTACGATTCTGAAACCTTACTTCGTTCCAAGGCTGGAACCAAGTAAGGTTTCACTTCTACATTTGACTCTTGTTTTCTCTCTCGGGGTAACTAATTTTTTTTTTTTTTTTTTGTGGCTGGTGCAGCATAAGCCTCAGGCTTCCTTGCACCATATGGCTAATAATAATAATAATAAAAACTTTGCATTCATAAAACATTCGCAGCTAGGATGGCCCCTGGTGGAAATTTTTATCGCAATGTTTCATCACTGACAAGTAAAAAGAAAATTCTGTTTGAAGAACCCTTTGCTCTACGCACAGCCCATTGGACACATGATTGGCAGAACGTTGCGTGCACAGAATATTCTCTTCAACGGGTGATTATGTACGGAGGTAATCTTGCATTTCCCACAGCCATTCGTCGCATGAATAAATGAATGGCGTTTGGTTTCTATAACCAACAGACCGAGCGGTTTCTAAGTAACTGTTAGCCACTATCCTACCTGGCATAATATAAAAAAAATTGCAAAAAGAAACTAATTGTTGAAAAAATAACATAAAATATTCTACAAAATAAAATAAAAATATAAAATGATATAGTATTAGCATTAGCTGATCTTCGAATTCTCCAAACTGTCAACCACGCATGGAGGCAACTTATTCTAATAATCAACAACTCGCTGGCTAAAAGAAAACTTCCCTGGAATCCAGTCTTAAACTTGTTCCCCGTAATTTGAATTTATGGCCCCTAGTTTTGGAATAATTTATAGCAGTAAAAATTTCACCCTCCTTCATTTTACTTTCTCCCCTTACAGACTTATATGCCTATGTATATAAAGTGCTTAGCATCATAATACACAGCCATTTCTGAATAAACAGAAAATTTTTAAGGTGGCATCGTTTTAGGTTATATCTCATATTGTGAATGCCTTCACAACGAGTTGCCATGATATTGCACTACTTCGAATAAGTAACGCTTCACCTAAGGAGAAGACTAGTGTTACTTATTCTCAGATAGGTACCACCACCCAGACAGCACTGTTTCAGGGCTATTTGGCCCTTCGTCAGTGAGTGGGTAGGTACCCAAGTGATGCAATGATGGCAAAAACAGTTATGAAGTATAACTCCACAATATGAGAGATGCCTGATGGTGTATGATGTATTTAGACTGTTTTTGCCATTATTGCATCACTTGGGTACCTACCCACTCACTGACGAAGGGCCAAATAGCCCTGAAACAGTGCTGTCTGGGTGGTGGTACCTATCTGAGAATAAGTAACACTAGTCTTCTCCTTAGGTGAAGCGTTACTTATTCGAAGTAGTGCAATATCATGGCAACTCGTTGTGAAGGCATTCACAATATGAGATATAACCTAAAACGATGCCACCTTAAAAATTTTCTGTTTATTCAGAAATGGCTGTGTATTATGATGCTAAGCACTTTATATACATAGTCTAAATTTGTTCGCAGCTTGAGGCTCTAGCCCTAAATGCGCCTTAGACTTATATGCCTCAATCAGGTTCCATCTGAGGTTCCTGGTTTCCAAGCTCTGTAGCCACATATTTGAGATATTTCCTCATATGGGAGTCCTTTTGTCCGATCTCCAGACATGTCTTCGGACACTTTAGAGAAACTCAATGTCTTTTTTGTCAATTTTCCAATGTCGATGGCTCTTAGCCCAAGTTTCCGGTTTTAATTAATAAGGATTTTCTGACCGCTACACGACCATTGAAGCCTGCTTGTTTAAGACGAAGTTTTACAGTTGATGAAGACACGGGAGTTTCTCTGTTCCGATTGAACTCAGTTCGGATTTCAGGTGCAGTAAATCGATTGCGTTTAGAAACAGTGTTATGGTCTTATCTTGTGTTTCCGTTTTCACACGCGGTGGTCTCGATCGTGGTTTGTCCTCTGTTATATAAAACACCCAATATTTTGGCAATACTTCTCATGGAATAACTTTCTTTATACAGAGTTATAATAACTTCTTTTTTCCACACTCAGTTACTTATTTCTTGTCATGTTTATCACAAAACACTCTTTCTGAGTGACGGGTGTTCGGTTTTATAAATTATTGCTCTCAATCCTCAATTCATATAATTGCAAAACATTCTAGAGTCCAGAATCACATAAAATCTTCTACAATATCGAAACAATACTCCCACTTTATAGAATCATCTATAATGTTCATAATAATAATCATATAATAATCATCTATCACAATCAGGAGTACTCTACCCTTTCTGGAATATTATCGAATATTCTAGAAATTTCTTGAATTTATTTACGTTTTTTTTCATTTTTATAAATAACAGAAATATTTTAATAAAAATTGGTAAACAAGTTGGTTCTATTTTAATACAAACTTTGAAAATTAAGAAAACTGAAACACAATCTCAAACTTTTAGGAAGGGGTGTATATGAATTTAAATTCTAAGTTTTATACATGGCATATGACCATGGTTTTAGACAATTTTTGGACCTTCAAAAGACATAGGCCGGATATACGATAGTAAATAACTAAGTTGTACGATTACCGCATACAAGTTTCACATTACTGCTGATTTATTTGCCAATAACCAAGGTGTGTTTACTGGATTCATATTGCGTACAAACACAAGGCGGTGAACAGCGTGTTTAACCTAGTTTTCTCTTGTAATTGGGGACCTGGAATTCAACCGTTTTCTTTCTTGAGTGCAGGACAGCGAGCAGGCCTTGGGAGAAAACTAGTAAAATGGGGAAATTTTCAGCTTTATCGTAGAGACATACGAGATCTGAAAGTCAAGTAAAGTAACCAGACAATTCTGTAAATAAAATCTCGTCACTAATCTTATTGGGTGTGGTCATTTTCTAAGTAGGGGCGTCAGGGTCAACTGTATCACTTCAAATATCCTGTTTCTTTGGACTTTTGTTATTGTTGTATATGCAGAATTTATTTCTCTTTTAATACTTACCAATTTAAAGTAGTTTTATTTTGTAGTTTTAACACGGGGAAGAATTTTGAAAATAATGGTGTCGTGAGGACAGTTCTAACACAACTTACAACTGATTTCAGCAAAGTTTATATCGTTATGCTCGACGTGTTCGCCCTCGTGGATAGCACAGTTCGTAGAACCGACATATTCCCCACACCGGGTAGAAAAGACCCAAGTTCCAGTTTCGTCGATGACGTGAGGAATTTCTATGGGCTTTTTCACAAGGTGGTTGAGTTAGTCGGCCTCAGGCGACAGCAGCATGGTTTTTTCTCCTGTAAACTTGGTAGTATCTATTTTCTGTTTGCCGGGTTTTTCATCCAGCAAACAGAAAATCGAAAACAGGAACCCAATTTACATACAGTAAGCATTTTTTTTATGACACCCCATACACGAGAGGTATTAGAATCTATAGTACTTAGTACTGTGCATGGGTTGGAGGTTGAGAAGACGAAAACAGTTATTTGTTGACATTAGACTTGAACTTCTGTTGACTGTAATTTTCAGGAAATACGTATGAAGCAAGGTTGTTCCAAAAAACGGCAGTTGAATGAATAAACGAGGATGATGAAAAGTTGGTTCTGTGGGTTTGAAGTTGGACAGTAAATGGACGTTGGCTGGTGGCGGCACGTGTTCGGACTGTTTTGAAAGAGAGAGCGGGAATTATAGAAGCCAATTCAGAAGAACAGTGCCCATGGAAGTATCTGTAGAAAAGGCATGCAGCAGAAACAGTATGTCTATGAGACAGCGAGTGGAGAGACTCTGTTAGAGATGAGTCATTAATTAACCTAACTGCCCTCTTCTGAATGGAATCAAGAAGCCTAAGAGAGGTTTTGGGGGAACTGCCCCAGTTGTGGGGAAAATATTCCATGGTAGGGCGGATTTGGGATTTATACAGAATGAGAAGCTGTTTGGAAGAAAAGTAATGCCCAGGGAAAAAGAGAAAACCAAGTTTTTTAGATGCAGAAGAAGCAATATTTGTAATGTGCTTGAGCCAAAAGATATTACAAGTCAGGGTAATCCCCAAAAGAGATAGATCACCATGCCTAGAAATCGGAGTGTCACCGAAGATAAGCACAGGAGCAGAAGAATCTTTTTTGCTAGATATAAGACAACAATGAGTTTTAGAAGGATTGAAATCAAGTAAGTTGTCTTTTCCCCATTGGAGAATTACCTGGAGATCGGCATTTAAGGAATTGTTAGTGGATATTCAAGTTGAAGCTGATTGAACAGGGCAAGGTTTCTCAAAATGGAAAATGGAATGCAATGTGCTATAATCGGCAAAACTATGGATAGGATTTCCAGTCAATGGAAGAAGGTCATTAATATACAACAGGTAAAGAGAGGGGGAAAGAACTGAACCTTGCGGGACACCAGCATTAGTGGAGAAGTTAGAAGACAGAGCCATCTACCATCACCCTCAGTGAGAGATCACAGAGAAAACTGGATAACCAATTACAAAAAAAAAACAGTTGGGAAACCATGAAATGGAAGCTAGTTTAGAAGACCTTTATGCCAAACACGATCGAAAGCCATTGAGAGGTCAAGAGCAACTGTCTGTGTTTCACAGAAATTTTCCTTTGAATTTGTCCATAAATGGGTAACATAAACGAGAATATCACAAGTGGATCGACATTGATGGAATCCACACTGGCGATCGTGAATCAGACGGAAGGTTTCTAGGTAGTTTAAGAGTTGGCGGTTAATTGATTTCTCCATTACTTTAGAAAGAGTAGAGGTAATTGCAATGGGACGATAATTGGATGGGAGGGATTTGTCACCCTTTTTAGGAACTGACTGAATATGAGCAAATTTCCAAGCAGAAGGAAAAAACACCATTGGAATAAGAAAGTGAAAAAAGGCGGCAAAGAATAGGAGTAAGTTCAGGAGCACAGGTTTTGAGAACAAGTGGAGAAATACCATCGGGACCTGGTGCTTTTTTAGCATCAAGGTTCGTCAAAATCCTTCTGACATTCTTTTGACGAAAGACCACAGGAGGCATTGAATGGAGCGTGTTGGGAATGGTGGGAGGTGTTTTACCAAAATCATTAATACATGAATTGGAAGAAAAATGGGATGCTAGCTGGTAAGCTTTATCCTTGGCTGAAGTGACAACAGAACCATCTGGTTTGGACAGAGGTGGGAGCAGAGATGGGCAAACATTGCGGCCAAGGGCGTTGGCAAGGGACCAGAATGTTCAGCTGCTATTAGGGCAAGAAGCAAGTTTTCTAGTCTTAACTTGTCCAAAACCTAGTTTGGACTGATTAATAACGGTAAAGACTAGCATGAAGGTAGTAGATCCCGGCCGCCTCCACGTGGTGGGGATGGGGGGGGGTGCTTTGACCAGGAGTTGCTGCTTCCCACTTGCTAAGAGTCAGGTATACCGGCCGACTTCATAACAACAGAACACATCATAACATTTACACACCCAACACACTACATACAAATGGCCGGTCTTGGCGTGAGCCTCAACACAAGGAGTAATAGCGGCTAATGGGGGAAACCCTGGGGTCCGCCACAACAACACATGAATATCCCCTGATTAATAACTGCTTTACAATTGTTGCGAGCTTTGGTGTAGGCAGAAAATGAAACTGAAGAATTGGAAATAAGACAATTACGATATGCAACGTTCTTCTCTTGAACAGCCTTAGCATATTTATTGGAAAACCAAGGTTTATATAAAGGACGAGATTTTAAAGTGCAGTGTGTAATAAAGGATTTCATTCCTACAAGAATAATTTCACTGACAAGATCTCAGCAAACGTTGACTCAGAAGTTTTGAAACAGTAATCCGACCAAGGAAAAGAAATCTCGCGGGTCATTCCATTTTGCATTCTTGTAATGCCAAACAATACGAGGTTGGGAACAGCCATGAGATAAAGGCTCCATTGAAGAAAAGACAATCACCAAGTTGTGATCTGAGATGCCTAAAGTACCACTCATTTCGACCGTGTACTTAGAAGGGTTGTTTGTGAGAAAAAGATCAAGCGTGTTGGCTGTATGATTAGGATTGTCCGGTATTCTTGTAGGAAAATGAACAATCTGTGCTAGGTCATTAGTAATTGCAAAAGCCTCAGCATCTCGACCTGCTGGGTCGGTGTGACTAGAAAACGGAAGCCAGCTGGTGTTGTGAACATTAAAATCACCAAGGAAAATTACCTCACTGTTAGGAAAGTTGGACTGGAGAAAGTCAAGTTGCAAAGAGAGGAAGTCAAAGAGCTCCAAGTGATTAGTGGAGTTGGGAGAACGGTAGAGACAACAGATGAATTTGACACAATGAGGAAGAGAGATTTAGCCAGAGAAGACCGAAAAGAAGAGATTCCAAATTACCAAGTCTCTGACTGGGAATATAGGAACGGACATATGCGCAAGTACCACCTTTGAGGCGAAAGAAATCACATAGCGAATAATTTGGGCATCTGAGATGAGCAGTAGTTGAATCAACCGATAACTGAGATTCTGTGAGAAAAAGTACATGAGGTTTGGCAGACTGCAAGTGGAAATGGACGTCGTTGAGATTAGAATTGAGACCACGTATATTTGTGAAATGAATTAGGAAGTGCTTGGGAGGTTTAGATCTTTTCGCAGATAAGCTTGCTCTATTAGTTTGACAATTCATGGTGTATTCAATGGTAAGAAAAAGTGGGTGGGACATGCTGTATGAAGTAATGAAATTTTTCGATATGGCGTACACATGGTAAGAATATACTCAGATTCTTGATATAACGTGGCCTCGACAATGCTCCCCCCCCCGCATACACACTACTCGGACTCGCTCCAGTCACTATTTGGCAGAGTAGAGGTAGCAAGATTATACACTAGCTGATCCGGAAGCCTCCTAGAGAGTTACCAATAAGTTCGGTCCGGTGTACTAACTAGCGGCTGTCCTGCGAACACCATTTTAGAGCTGTACCCTCGAAATGTCAGGAAGATCGGATCTAGCCTTGACGTTCATCATAATCTCAAAATTCATCCGTCATACTGCATGATGGAAGAGATGGGGAAGGGTTGACCTAAACTTAGTTCTGGAGACTAAACATGGGTTCACACAACGTCAAACGTCCAATAAGCAAAGTGGTGGTATTGCACCGGTTGACGAGTCACCTACCACATAGTATTGCCTGGTAACACAGAGCGGCGGCATTCCTCCATGTGGTGTTTTTTTTTTTTTTTTTTTTTTGATTTGGTAGTTTTTGGCGCATCGGCTTCTGTGGCCATATTGCACCTCCCAAGGTTTTTGCAGTACTTTGATCCAAGCCCGAAGCGGGAATCGAACCCGCGACCTTTGGGTTGCCGGGCAGGTACTTTACCCACTCGGCTAGCCCGGTCGGCTCCATGTGGTGTGGGTGCCACACCTCTACCCCTGCTTACGTTGGTTCATACCTGCGTGGTCACCCACAGTGTGCTTGTGCATGGGGGTTATACCCATGATTACTAACAGTCCCACCATCGTGAAGGTGGAAGCAGAGGATTTGGCTGTCACAGACCGGCCGGACTTCGCCGAAATTGGGTCCACTTGACTTGAATGTCACCCGAATATCAGTTCCATCAGCGTTTTAAACTCCCAGGTAGCAAGTACAGCTTGTCTGGCATATCTGAGAGAATGTCTGTGACAACCTCAAGGACCATACATGGAGCAACATGGCCCTAGTTGCGATGCTCCTAAAAAACCCTTTCATGAGATTTTCACTTTTGACAGTTTGTCATGAATTTTTGATACATCCCAAAGGCGAGCTTTTTGGACGTTATGTGACACAGTAAACGGAAATGTGATATCATTTCACAAATTAGGTTCACTGGCATATATATGCATAATACGTCCGTTGTTTTCACCAGATCCGTCCGTCCATCCGCATGGAACAACTCGACTCTCAGTAGACGAACTTTCATGAAATTTTATATTGGACCGTTTAAAAAGATTTGTCGGGACATTCTAAATTCATTTGAAATCGGACCGATAGAAATCCGGCATTTATTATTTCTTTGGTCCACATGTAATAACTCAACTACCAGTGAAATTTGATATTTCGGCCTTTTGGAAAGATTTAGTATTAATAAATAAATAAATTTTCTGTTTATACTCCGAGACGACCAAACGGTCAGAGGAGTTTACAAGATACACAGAATACAAGAAACAGCACCGTATTCAGCAGTCACGGGTTTGAATCCCGATCACTCAAGGGATGTGTAGTGTAGTTATGCACCCGCGCGCCTGACCACTAGGCTACGGCGGCTTTCTTATATTAGTATTGGTAAACGATGCAGGAAATCGAGATTATAAAGCAACAGCAAAAAAAAAAAAAAAAAATTTCCCACATCACTCATCCATCGCTTCCAATAATTTGTCTAGTTCTTCCTTGAATTTATTCAACCTACCCACTTCCACAATAAGAGACCCTAGTTTGTTCCAACCCACTGGCAGAAGGCAAACACATCTTTCCTCAGTTTCAATTTATGCTCCCTGATCGTGGGGTCTGAGCACGAAGAAGAATTCCATCAGCATTGACCCCATGCGTACACCGTAAATTGTTGTAGCTGAAGCTGCAATGTGCAGTACATACTGTATATGGATAGCCTGATGTGGATACGGATATATTATGGATATTATGTTCGTTTCCGAGTGCTGGTTAGAGGAATGAACGGGATTTTGTTCATTCTGCGGATGCGCAGAAACGAAATTTTCTTGGTTTCTACATAAAAGTTTTTGTTTTTTTGCTTTTTTTTAACTACTCATGAGCCAAAACATTACAACGACCCCTGTCTCCACGAGTAGATGGACGCATCCCACAACACCTAGGAGTGACGTCACCTACCTGCGTGGCATATATAGTGATGACATGGTAGTGTCTGTCAGTTCGACAATGCGAAGCCCATGCAAAGTGCAAAGTGTGTTAGTTCTCTGACGACACCGGGGGTTCCCCCCATCTCCGCATTGTATTATTTGTGATACAGAACTCTGTGGAGGCCAGAGATTTAAAAAGTGTGTGGGGGGTGGTTTGTTGTGTTGTGTTATGTTGTTTTTTCTCTGACCATTTAGCCGTTGGGTCCCTATTGGAACCCACCTTTGCTCACAATTTGCCACGAGGAGGCAGGTCAGGCACCCAGTAGATTATTTAAGTACCCTGGCAGGCCCCGCCACCTATTTTCCGAGGATTTCAGTGGCGAAGCCCATGCAATGGGAAAAGGGAAAAGACCTGATGGAGTTTGACTAGGGAATGATTTGCGGCGCTAGGAAGGCGGAACTAGAACCTCAGCAACCAACGGAGATTGGGAAAACTCCTGGTGCCGTTTGACACTAAACACTCTACACCTCAGCAACCGCAGGCATTGTCGGCTGTTCAAGGGCCGCCATAGAGAAGGTATGGCACGAATGGTCCGAAGGGGGACATACACCCACGCAACGTGCCGGAGGAGGAGATCACCACTGGTTGACAGTCGAGGTGAATGCGGTTGGGACGTGCTGTCCGGGAACCAGACAGCTCACAGTCCCTCAACTAATAGCAGACTACAACCAGGGTGCATAGAGAAATGTTTCCGAGCACACTATCCAACGGATGCTCTTGCGTATAGGCCTACGGAGTAGGCGATCTGTTCACGTGCCCATGTAACCGACCGCCATCGACACCTCCGCCTGCAGTGGTGAAGGGAGCACTATTCCTAGACAATGAACTACTGAAAAAGAGTGACCAGGTCTGATGAATCAAGATTTCACCTCCATCGTGCCGATGGACAGGTGCGTATTCCACAGCGAGCAGATGAACAGCAGTAAACAGACTGCAGAATTGGGCGAAAATTGGCCGCGGCAGTAGTAAAATCCATGAAATCATACCAATGAGGTATGATTTCATGGATATTACTCAATATTCATCCCCATGGAACACCCTCACCGCCAGATCCAACCTCAGCATTGTTTCACACCAGGTTTTGCTCTACATGGTAACCACGTATTCAGATGGCACTGCATTCTTTCAATAAGACACGCCCCTTGTCACAAGGCCGCATTGTGCAGAATGATTCAAGGATCATGTTCAAGCCTTTCTTGTACTCCCCTGGCCGCCAAATTCCCCCGAAATCAATCCATTGAATATTTTTGGGAAGTGGTGGAATGCAGCATTCGCCAGCACACGCCAGTGCCACGCTTCTTTACCGAACTCCGGGAAGCCCTTCTTTCCAGCCGGACCAGGATACCTGAGGACACCTTCTGTGGTCTCAAGGAGTCGATTTCGGGCCAGATACAAGCAGTTATTACGCCGAAAAGTGGCTGAACACGTTATTAGGTAAGTGGTCGTAATGTTTTGGCTCGTGAGTGTACATATGGATATGTCTATTTTTCTCAACATTTCCATCAGTCTGTCCGCCAGTCCATCCGCATGTAACAAAAAGATTCCCGATGGATGGATTTTCAGGAAATTTTATATTTGGTCCTTTTAAAAATATTTGTCCAGCCATTACAAATTTCATTAATATCGGACAAACGAAAAAAAACCAAACAAATTCATAGATTAAATGAATCTATGACCACTACAGAACTTGTGGTGGCGTGTGTTTATATGTATAATCTTGTAGAGTTTATAGGTATAATCTTGTAGAGTTTATAGGTATAATCTTGTAGAGTTTATAGGTATAATCTTGTATAGAGTATATAATTCTTAAAGAAGTGTATGCTAATATACTTTAACCAGTGAGTCCATTATTTAATCTAGACAAAAGTCAAGCTAACTGTATTTACGCATGTCACTCTTTGACCCCCCCCCCCTTTGTGAATTGGAGATATATCTCCGGTCCACGGGGACTTCTCCTGAATCCAAGGATGTTCTCATAATATGGCTATGGATCTAGCCCTCTTTTCTGCCTCTAATATAACTGGATAGATCCCATCCACCACAGGTGCGCCTTTCTTGCATTTAACTTTAGCAATTTATCTTTCATTTTCCTCTCAGTTGTTACAAAATCTTTTAGTTCCCTGGGATTGAGTTAAGGCTTTGAATGGATTGAGCAAGATCAATGCTGATAGGATTCTTCCTCGCGCTCAGACTACGCAGGTGAAAGGGGACATAAATTCAAATTGAGGAAGGATGGTTTCCGCACGTCTATTCTGCAAGCACCCGTTAGCTGACTGCTGGAACAAACTTCCGTCTGATGCAGTGGAAGTGGATAGCCTGAATAAATCTTGCATCATTTGCCACTACTAATATTAATGGGCAATTGGTCTGATATCGAAAAAGGAGATAAGCGTTTTAGTCTTATATTTTGACATGCGCACTTCTTTCGGTCAGAGAGACCCTGTGTTTTTTCATTGTAGACATTAGATTTTGCATCCTGGTCATACTGGAAACCCAAGTCTCTTCCCAGTTACCAAAAGGTCAAGTTCTTTCAAAATTTCTTCCTGAATGGGTTCCCTAAATTTCTTTAACGGTCTCTGTTCGTAATCAGCTCTTTTGCTAAGTTTCAATCTGAATAAGTGATTAACTCTCACCATTTAGCCCTTGTGGGTAGCACAGTTGGTAGGAGGTCCGCTGTCCTCCTCACACCGAGTGGAAAAAACCTGAGTTCGAGTCCCGTTGAGGACGGGAGGAATTTATATAGGCCATTTTCGCAATGTGGTTGAGTTAGTTGGTCTCATACGAGACCAACTAACTTAGAGACAATATACCCGGAGAGCAATATGGCCGTAGTCGTTGATTCTCCTAAAACCCAACAACAACAAACAACTCACCATTTAAAGCCACTTTTATACATCTAAATCAGTCCTGAAAGATGCCAGACAAGTTGGATCATCCATCACTTTTTTTGAAAGCTCTTAATCCTAACGAAAACTACTCTGGAACACAATTTTCAACTTCCATGAATTTGTAGGCTGTATGTGTGTGTTAATCGCCAAAGCAACTAAGGCCATGTGGCGTCTGTATATTGTCTGTCAATTGTGTCTATTCTGTGGTCGATTTGCCTGTTTGCTGCATGAAAAACTGGAGTTTCCAGGAGGAAAACACACACACACACACACAATCTGCTCCTGACATTGCTAACTTCGCCACGTTGTGAAAATCCCATAAAAATTCCTCGCGTTCTTGAGGGGATTCGAAGCGAGGCATTTTATAAGTGGCGTGCGGAGGACGGTGATTATCCACTGTTACTTGCGAGGGCAATTTGTGGTATGTAAATATTCGTGGTCTTTTTCTGTTTTTTTTTTTATAATGAATCAATTAATATTGATTCTTTCTTTTAACCATTTATTGCCATTTTTTTTAATATGAAACGAAACACAGCCATCCACAAAAACTGAATCTATTCTAACCAGCGCTATCTCAATATTGTCAGACCAGACTACGCAACTGGAGTAGTTTTTTTTTAAGGTTGCTACACAAAAAAACTTTCATGCCTTTTCGGAGAAGTTTTAAATCCATTGACAATCGTTTCTTGGACACCTGAAATTTTTTGTGACCCTCGTTACTCAATAGATATGAACGTTTTCTTTTTGTTCTCCCCCTAAAGTATGCTCAGGTGGCATCCTATATCATTCGCTTTTGTCAATATCCTCTCACCAGTCCACTCATTCAGTCAGAGCAGCTGAATTAATATCGTCTTTTATAACCCGTGCCACTGTAATCTATCACCCAATGAAACGACCCTCGTCTACCACCTGCGTGCTATTTTACGCAAAACCCCGATGTGGATGGGCGTTTCCGATACGTATCGCACGATATAAAATTCAATAGTCGCTACTGGAGGGAATAAAGATTGCTCGCTGTGTGAAAATCGAGCTGTCCGCTCCGACCTTCGTTGATGCAAGCCCACCCACTGATGTTAAAGTTCTTCGAAGTCCGGACGTTAGAAGGAGTGGGAGGGGGTCACTAAATGGCTAAGACGTGGAAACTGGCGACACGAGATGTCTGGTTTCACAAGAAGCTCAGAAGACAGCGTGCCATCCACTCCATTGAATAACAATTATCGGATGAATTATGGGATCAGTAATCTATATCCGACAATACGTCCAACGGGGAAAGGCAGCAATTTGGTTCAGTTATGGCACGCGATATGCTGGAACTCTAAAGAAGTTACAAGAGGGTGCGGGATAATTTGGATGACCGTTAAATACATCACGAAAGAAATTATCAAGTATTTGCAGATAATTATAGATGAGAAACTTGAGTTTCCTGGAGAATGCCAAATACTGGAAAGAGAAGAAACTGCTTTCTAAGATTAGAACGTTAACTAGGATTGAATGCAGCTTTAGGTGCAGGCCACCGAGAATGTTATATAGCTGCGTGTTTTTAACAATAGTCATCTATACTTCTCTCCCCTCTCGTTCTGCCCTCGTGGGTAGCACAGTTGGTAGAATCGATGTCCTCCCCACATCCTGAGTTCGAATCCCTTCAATGATACTCATTTTATTAGCATCACGAACAAGTGATGCTAATAAAATGAGTATGGTGGCTACGTTATTATTAAAGTAGTACATCGAGTGGACAGAAATCATGGGACACCTACCTAGTAACCGGTATACCCATGTTTCGCCCGGATAAGGGCAGTCACACGGCGACGTATTGAGTCCACTAGTTCACGAAAGCGTTCCAGAGGCATTTCCATCCACGCTTGCTGCACCGCTGTTTATAATTCCGTCGCATTCCTGGGTGGAGGGTCCAAAGCTCGAACGGACCTTTCCATAGCATCCCAATGATGCTCCACAGGGTTCATGTTGGTGAACGGAGAAGCCATTCCATGGTAGTAAAATCTGCGGAATGCTCTTAAAACTATGTTCTTGTCGCCACGACCCTGTGGGGAGGCGCATTGTCCTGTGGGTACATGATGACCATGAAGGGATGCAGATGATCTGCGGGGATGGACACGTAACTCGAACCGTTCAACGATGGGTCTACACGTACCAGAGGTCTCAACATGTGCCAGTTGAACACGCCCTAGACCATTACCGACCGTTCAACTGCCTGAACAGTGCCTTGTTGACATGATGATTAGCTTCGTGCGGTTTCTGCCAGATACGCACCCTCCCGTCCGCTCGAAATAACTGGAAATGGGACTCATCGGACCAGCAGACTCGTCTCCAATCATCCAAGGTCCAGTGCCGACGTTCTTTCGCCCAGCTAAGGTGTCGAGTCCTGTGTCGTGGTGTTAGCAATGGGACTCTGCTAGGTCAGCGGCTCCCATAACCTATTGCGACTAATGATCGCCTGATGGTCTTGGTGGAGACGTTTCTGGCACCTCCCTCGTTGAAGTCGGTCGGCAATGATTTGTGCCACTGTCGCTCTCCAGTTGCTGAAACAATGCGAGACAGACGGCCACGTTCATCCACCACCTTTCTCCACCCACAGCGCTGTCCACGATGAGATGTTATTCCGGAAATGGCGTTTTCCCGATACACTCTTAATACTGTGGAAGGGTTATAACGCAATTTCTGTACCACCTCCGCGATAGATTGACCTGGGCACCCATTATCATCCTTCTTTCAAAGTCGATTAACTCACGACGTTTATCCATACTGACATCAAATTACCGTTTATGTGAACGTAGTGTACCTATATACTTGCCAAGCGGTGAGTTCGTCCACTAGCGAGAAGGGGACAGTGTCACGGTTGGCCAAGAACTAGGTATCGCATGAATTCTGTCCTTTCAGTGTAATAAGAACCTTCACGAAGCTATATCCATAAAGAACTTTATGTAAGGAAAAGATGTGATTATTAAAACCTTTCCGTTATAAGGAAAATTTCGTGGATTTTACTGTATTTTTTATTTTCAACTGCATCGACCATCACAGCATTCATTAGAGCTTTTGTTTGTATTTCCATGGAGATTTTTTGACGTGTTCCCCTCCCTTTTACCATAATTAGTCCAACTACGACCTTGACTGAAGGATATTTCACGGAGAATTTCCTTAAGGAAAAGATGTGATTTAAAAACCTTCACAAGATGATGACAGCGCGAAGGTTACGTAGTCCGTGTATGCGAAAAGGTATCGTAGTCGACGAAAGTCGAAGAAAAGAGGCCACGTATAATTAATTGAAAATCTATAAACGGAGTTAGTCCATTTAAAAAGTTGATGATACTGAGTTAGGATTTTCAGAAAATTGACTCTAATATTTTAATACCATTTCTTTTTTCTAGATGGCATTTTCATCAAAATTTTCTTTTAATAAGAAAATTGAATGTCTCAATTCAGCTACAGCCTAAGTTTCCAAATAAGTAAAGGGAAACTTAGGGGGTGGAGAGTCACATTTCTAATAATAAACAGGCAATTAGAAGCGCAAATTTGAAACTTGGTTTACATCCAAAACGTTTAAAACGTATTCCTCAAATTTATATATTATATATGTTATACTGAGTAAGTCCCACTTCAGTCCTCAAAATAGCCCGAATTCGTCGTGGCATAGATTCAGCGAGATAGCAAAAGCGTAGCAGAGAGATGCTGGTCTACGTTGGTCAATTTTTTCCACATTTGTTGCAGATTGGATTGTTGCGGCTCTACTCCGAAGAGCCGCTGGCAGACATCAACCAAAGGTGAAATCACTAAAAAATTTATTCCTGATATCCAACTGGTGTACCCAAACTTAGCTTGGGTACACCAGTTGGCTTTCTGGTGGACCACCTTGGCTTTCTCTTGGACTTCTCGCAACCTACCTGTTGACCGGCCATGGTGCCATAAGAGGAAAACTCCATGGATTCGGATTATTATTATTATTATTATTTTAGGGTTACCCGTAATTAAATACATTAACCCGTATTTTGTGTCTGTAAATTGCGTATGTTCTGTGGCTGATTTGCCTGTTTTGCTGAACGAAAAAACCCCAGTTACTGGGGAGAAAAACCTTGCTATCTACGCCTGAGACCAACTAACTCAGCTACGGAGTGAAAAAAGCCCATTAAAGTTCCTCGCGTATGGATTCGGATTGAGTGACACCCCCCCCCCTATGCCACTGCGGTCTACGCAAGACTTGGGGGCACTTGATGTACGACTGCCCACTGTACGAGGATCTCCGCTGCCGATTTATAACCACCACCCAAATAATGCTACGAGACCAGGAATATCTGATACTAACTGAAAAGGATACCTATAGTGCCTTCACTCAATATGCGCAAGACCTCTTCACAAGAAGGTGGACTCTCCCACATCCACCACCGCAACAGCAACAACCATGAAATGAATCCTATGACAGCAAAAAAATAAAAAAATAAATAAATAAAAAATAATAATAATAAAAATAAACCCATGATAAGAAGATCACACGAACCGGACCTGACCCATGAAAGTGCACACCAGATATGGACCTCCTCCGGACGGGTCACAGCCTCACGAATGACTTTCCACTCAGCTGAATTCCAACCAGCCCAATGAGACCGCAGAGCTTTCTGCATATGCCAGCCATAATAGGCTTTTATGGCTGACTTTTAATGGGGTCGTCTTCTCTATTGACCCCATTTCTTCTGTCTTTCTCCCCCCAATCTTCAGTCTCCTCTCCCTCTCTATCTGCTCGCCAGCGTATACCCCACAGGTCAAAATTTAATAGTTCCAAATTAAGTTCGCTAACATTTCGGTCTTTCAATCTAGCGATCAATCCACGCAAACTTTTTTTTTTTTAGGTCCTAGCCGCTGAGGTCTCGGGGGGCTGGGTGTCGGAGCCTGCCAGAGTAAACTACAACTACTGGGTACCTGGTCTGCCTCCACGGGGCGAAGTGTGGGCGGCGTCGGGCCTCAGCAGGAGTCTGGCGGCTAAATGGCCAGAAGAACAACGGTACACGACATCACACACCTCAAGATCCATATACTTTTAAATCTCTGGCCTTTACAGTGAACTGTATCACACCACAATGTAAACTACGCGGAGATGGGGGAAACCTCTGGTGCCGTTTGACCCTAAACACACTTTACACATTACTCCGAAGAGCTTGTTCTGCCTCATATCATGGGTGCTCAACTGGACTGAGATCTCCAGACTGGGGAAGCTACCAAAGTAAGCTGAATTCACTCTCATGTTTCTGAAACCATGAGAATGAATTCGTACAATTCTGGCCTTGTAACATGCGCATTATCCTGAGGGAAGAACCCGTTCACAGATGGATACGCTGAAGCCACGAAGGGATGCTTTTGGTCATAAAGAATTTCCAGGTAAACTGTGGTCAGCTGCTCCACTGGAATCAAGCCCCAATGTGCATCACGAAAACACTTTCTACAGAATTACACTGTCAGCATTGTTGACCGTGGCAGGATGGCTCCCTGGACTCATTCTATTTTCGCTATATTCTGGTCCTGCCATCACCATGAAACAGCAGGAACCGTGTGATTCATTTGACCAGGAACGTTTTAGAATCAACTAATGTTCAATGTTTGTGTTCCTGAACCGACTATAACCTTATCATCTTGATCTTTACTGACAGGGGTGGAACCCGGTTCGGTTCTGCAATGCTTCATCAGTGGCAACGTACGACGAGGTGTACGTCTTGAAGTACCTCTTTGGCTACTACTGTTCTACTGGATTGTTAAAAACCTTCATTCTTCCATTCCTCCAAAACCTTCATTCAAAATTCTCCATTGTACTGTTGCATCAACGAATTGATTCCGACAACAGGTACCATTTCCGGTCTCATTTCTACAGGACCTCGCCATTAGTAGGGATTAAGTTCTCGAGATGTTCGCGAACTGGAGATTCTGCTGTTCATATAATTTCCCATGATCAATTTAATTTTGTTTGTCCACGTGTTTTTAGGAACAGTACATTTGCCAATAGCGTCAATGCAGGAGTTGAAGAAATAGATGACAAAAGATCAGCTTTTAAAAGTTGCAATAGACATGCGCAGACGCAAAATTAAAGACCAAAGTTTGGACAGAAATTGTAGTCAGCGGTTTGAGCAATGGAACTGCCATTTCACTAGAGAAATATGATGTACTCTGGGATCGTTCAAAATCGAATTTAGATGTATTAAAATTAATGTTGCAACTACTATTGATTATGATTGAAATGCTTTGAATTTGTGTTGAGGAAATGAAGGCCACAAGCGTTAGATTTTTTTCGTAAACTACGTGTTCATTCCATGTTCGTTTGTCTGTTTTGCTGGATGAAATACCAGATTTCCGAGAGTAAAATCATATAATAGTCACTAAAACTTACTCTGGCACGGCGTTAAAAAAAAACCCTCAAATGACACGGGGCTTACAAATACATCGATATCTATGTACATTTTAATGTATATAGATGGCGCTGTTGGACTACTGGTGGGGAAAAAGATTCAGAGTGATCGAGTGGTTAAAATTGTTTGCTGTTTCAGTAGGTAAATAAACAATTTGTTGTTGTTATTGGGTTTTAGGAGCATCAGCGACTGAGGTCATGATAAACGATTTCTGAAATTCCCGACAGAAATTGGATTGGGGGCAGTCTAGATTTGGGGAAAGAAAATCGCGAAGTTCAGACTGATATGAAGAATTAATAATTACATATTGCGTTTACTGCCTCATGTAAACAAAAGTAAATGGACCGTTCTTGGCATGACGTCAGGTTTGACACGCTCTGTAAAAAAGGCATTCATTCAACATTAACAGAAGTAGAACATTTAAAATTAAAAGGAATTGTTTGGGTGAGTGCAGAAAACAAATCATTCACGCGCGACATGTTAGGAGTTAATAAGATTACAGGGGCAGGACGTTATTGTCGAGTAATGGTAAAATGCGTGTCATTCCTTGTCAGCACCCCAATCTTGGAACAGAATATAAACGACTCGGAAAATCAGTTGTGAAAATTTTAAATCGAGAATTTTTCTTTTCTTCGCATCCTCTGTATTGCCCATTCATTCCTCCAATCAGCGAATATCCAGAGCTTCTACTGAACAAAAATCTTTCCAGAGAGAGACAAATATAAAATTTCTTGAAAATAATAAATTATTTGATGATTCCGTTATTTACGCTCTTTTTGATAAATTCAATTTGATGATATACACTAGGAGATCACTGAATTATGACCAGTTATCTAATACGATGTTGTGCCACCATTTGCATGGATAAGAGTCGCTATTAGTTTAAGCCAGGGGTCGGCAACCTGCGGCTCTTGAACTTTTAGCCCACATGAAGCAAAGTTTGAAATGGAGTTAGAGGACTTAAAAATCAAGGATATGTGGAGTGCAAGACTAAAATGCCTTAAAACTGAAATTGAGCATTTGGAGAGGCAAAAGGCTGCCATTGCAATTCTACATAAATGGATGCCGATAGATAAGTTGAAAAAGCAAGACCAAATTGTGTTCGGTGCGTGGTGTAGCTTACCGGACACGTATATAAATTTGAAACTATTTGCGTTTGGACTTCTCTCAGTTTTTGGTTCGACGTATTTCTGCGGGCAAATATTTTCGAACATGAACTATATTAAAAATAAATCAAGAAACCGTCTGAACAATGCGAGTCTCTCAGCATGTTTAAAGTTGAAAATTATGACATACTTTCCTGATGCTGAGAGACTCGCTCAAAAAAAGTTCAGCAGCAAAAGTCACATTAATTAGAAATATTATTAATAAATAATATTTCAAAAAAATATATTTTTTTTAATAAAACACCTTCGCACTCTATTCCATTTCTTAAAAAACTGCCCCTCCCCCCTGCTTGAGCTGAAGTGCGGCTCTTCGGATTCTCTCTCTTTTTTAATTAGATCGAAAATGGCTCTTCACTCAAAAAGGTTGCCGACCCCTGGTTTAGGCATTCACTTCACTAGATGTCTGAGACCGCTGGGACCGCTTTAACTAATAAATATCAATATCAATCACTAGATGTCTGAAGATATCTAGTGAAGTGAATGCCAGATGTCTGTAATGATCTGCAGCCATGCTGTCTGCAAGGCTTTCCCACAATGTGGGAATAAATTACGGTTGTGTGTCCACACCACTCACTTCCCATTTCAATTCAGGTGGATTGAGGTCAGGCAAATTTATAGATGGGCGATATCTTCTCTGTGTTCCTCGAACCGCTTGTGCACAATATGGGTCCGATGAGACAGTGCATTATCCTCTTGGAAGATCCCGTTGCTGTCCAGGAAAAAATGCAACATGGTAGGGTGCTAATAGATCTCAGCAGGGAAACGTTGGTCCATATGCACATGGTACCCTAGTTCTTGCCAGCAAAACATATCCCATATTAAGCAACCACCTATCTGGACAGTGGGCACCATACACGATGGGTGCATGAACTCGTGTTGCATGCGCCACACAGGAAGGTGTCCATCGGCGTGTTGCCCTAGGCATTTGGACTCGTCTGACCGGCACACTCATTTGCAATCCTCCAATGGTTAACCAGCGTGTTATCGACACCCCAGCATTCGCCATTGATAATGATCAGCGGTGAGGAGAGGGTGTCTCTTGGGTAACTGCTGCGGAATTCTACGTCTGAGTGAGTAGCGCATCATCATTTGGGATATTATTCTTGCATTCCCCATACTGTATTGCGATGTAAACTGTCGCACAGGGATTCAGCCCGTACAACGTGCTGCCCTTCGCTCACTACGAACATCCACCTAGCGTAATCCTTTAGTTCTGCAGCGGAAGTGGTTTGACACCATTCTTTGTACACCTTAACCACAGTGGCCGAAAGCAACCGACAAGACTTGCGGTTTCCGATATGGAAGCACCCGACGCACGAGCTCCTACAATCATGCCCTTTTGAAACTCTGTGATATCTTTACAACGTCTCATAACTGCTACTTTATCACTTTCATTTGCACGGCCAGATGCAAATTACCACTGCTCTAGCGTACCAAGCTGTTCGGCTTTTTATAATGCGAGCATAGTTCATTACGGATGGGGTGGTCACAATTACGGATGGGGTGATCACAGAGATTAAGCACCAATTTTCAAGTCAAAAACATCACAGTCGACTTATACTACGGAATATACGTAAAAGCACTTTTGCCTAGAATTATGGATCTTATACGGTTTGGCTCAGTAAATCCTTGTATGTGATGGATTTTTTTTTTTTTTTTTCAGGAGCGTTTAGCAATACGTGCGCCTATTGTTTTCTCTATGTCCGTCCGCCTGCATGAAACAACTCTACTCCTATTATATGGATTTTCATAAAATTTTATATCAGAAAGATTTCTGGAGCCATCCCGAACTTAACTGAAATTGAACAAATAGAAATCAGGCAATTATTTTTTATTTCTTTGTCCGTTTGTACTCGACTTTCAGTCGATAATTTTCAAGAAAATTTATATTTGGAGCTTTTACAACAATTTGTCGAACTTTCCTAAATTTCATTATTGGACCAATAAAATCTGGCAATTATTTATTTTTTTCATATGGTATCCATATACCGTATATGCTGAAGCACTGGATATTACGTTAGTTGCCACGAGCTGACTGGATGAATGAATGGGCAATGTGGCGCATGCGCAGAAAGGAAATGTATTCGGTTAGCGCATAAGTCGTTTCTTTGCCCTTTTTTTTTTTTTTTGTCATAAACAACGAATTATTACTATTTGCTTACGCGCCTGAAATGTAACACAGTTGTGTAGATCAACCAACTTGTTTTTGTCTAAATAAGCAGCATCAAAATGTTCCGAGCCTGGGAAGTAGTTCCGGATCCGAAATGGCATAATAGTAGCCATTCATATGTGACAACTGGGTTAGTTTTATCGTGCCTCGGCCATTATGCATTGACCTCCAGTAAGCAATTTTTCGTGACGCCAGAGGGTATAAACACGGAAAGGTGAGTTTCGTGCACACCGTTCGTATCTAGGCAACGGTCCAAACAGACAGGTAAATGCAAGTATTATTCCTTTATCAGAATATTTGCGCAAGCACGACCCACTTGCATCTATGGAATATACTGTTCTCCGAGGTTTCGTTAAAAGTAGATATGCGGTGTTTATCTCGGTGAAGGATAAACTACGGGCTTTTTTCTTTTTCTTCTGTCCCTCCCACCCCGCATGTCAAATGTATCTCCGCCTTTTATTCAGTTCTCAGTGTCCGTTTTTATTTATTTCCGAGCAGATTACGAAACAACTAACGGTAAGTTTACTGAATCAGTACGTTCGTTGGAATTTTTCATCCCTAATAGTCATCTCTACTGTTACGAGATTCTTTTTTTTCCCATTTTTTTATTTATAAAATTCCCCAAACGAAAGGTATTAGAACCAACTCTCAGTGATCACTGAATTGTGACCATGTATCTAATACGGTGTTGGGCCACCGTTCGCGTGGATAACAGCTGCTATTCGCCTAGGTGTTCACTGAACTAGATGTGTGAAAACGTTCGTAGGGATCTGCTACCATGCTGTCTTAAAGGGTTTTCCACAGTGCTAACTAAGTGACGGTTGCATGTCCATACGCCTCACTTCCTCACTCCAAAACATCCCACAGGTGTTCAATTGGACTGACGTCAAGAGAATTTGGAGAACAATCAAGATGGGTGATATCTTCACTGGATTCATCGGCCCGATGACATGGCACATTATCGCCTTGGAAGATCCCGTTTCTGTCCGGGAAAAAAATGCAACATGGCATTTTTCCCGGACAGAAACGGTATGTATATGTATATTCATGTCGCTGGTGGCCCCTGGGCTTCCGCCCCTATCTCCACCTGATGTGTTGTTATTGTTATTCAGGCCTCTTCGCCACCAGAGAGCAGTCACCACATGGGCAAATGCTCTCTGGTACCTGACCCTGTGACGAGGAGCCGGGCCCGAATCTACTATTTTGTCTGTGTGACTAGCACGCTATACCGCACCTAACAGAAGAAGTGCAAGCCTGGTGGGTGCCAGCCTTCCCGCTCCCAGGTGGCCCAACCTGGAAGCCAGCAAAAAATAAATAAATAAAATATAATAATAATAAAAAAAAAATAATAATAATAATAACAATAAGTGAAAGTGTACCGTACTACAAGTACGAACCCCAGGCAGTACGAGAGACCCCAACCCACAAGCTGCGACAGCGCCATAATAACGGAAACGACAATCCCGCACAACAGACCGGACATAACCCTTGTGGACAAGAAGGAAAAGACTACCTATCTGATTGACATAGCGGTACCCAACACTGGCAACCTGCAGAAAACACATGGGGAATAAATCAGGATGTACACGAACCTAAGACAGGAGATCAAAGAGATGTGGCATATGCAACAAGTAACGACCATCCCGATCATCGTGTCAACCACAGGTATGGTGTCAAAGACCCTACATAACAGCCTAACAGCAATAGGTCTCCCAGCGACCACATACAAGGAACTCCAGAAAGTCGCAATCCTGAACACCTGTAGAATAGTCAGAGTTCCTCGACCAACAGTAACACCAGACATAACAACAACCACCCTGTGTACTTGGTAGCAATACCCGTCACGAGGTGGGACCCTCAATCAGGGAGAAATAATAATACTGTAATTACAAAAAAGAACCTCGATCCGAGTACCAGCTAAAAAAAAAAAGTATAGTAAGATTACTTACTAAGCAGACATGATAGACTTTGCAAATTCCTGCAAGGTATTAAATTTTTCTCTGCTTTGAAGGTAGAGGTGCCCATTGTCCAAACACAATTCACGATTTACCAGTTGCATCCTATATTGTTCATAAATTAAACAGTCGTATAATACATGGGACCAAGACTCTTCACACGAACAGAGGCAGTTTGGATCTGCCGCTAACCCAAAATAACATAATTTTAAATTAAAGGAACCATGGCCAGTTAAAAAATAAGAAGTTTTCATCTCTGGATAAAACCATATATTAATCTTTTTTATCCAAGACAAACGATATCCTCGGTATAAAGAGCCTGGTAACCACTCCTGTATCACTTACTTCCCATCTTCTCTGCCAGATTTCCATCAACTGATTCATACGTTTAGCCTTACCATGTTCAATTGATACGTTCAAATAATAACATCACTTTTTAATCCCATAAATCTAAAGAAATACCCTTCCTTAAATAAAAACAAAAGGCTCTATAAGCCACATACAAATCAAGAGGCTGGAAACCCGACAGAACTTGGATCGCATTAGTGGACACTGTTCTACAAAACCTAAATAATGAAAGTATCATTTGTCTCTGTATGGACAAAAGTTTCTGTTTGAATTTTACATTCAAGATTTTTGTGTACCAAACATTAGCGTCATATACCACTATGGGTAGAAAGACAATCTTGTAATAAAGTACCAAAGCCCTCTTTCTTAAACCCCAATCAATTCTTGCAATTCGAACAATGGCAGAGGAAAATTTTTTTAATCTTTTCGCTTAAATATTGCAAGTGCGACATAAAAGTCAACCGATTATCAATAACTAAACCCAAATGCTTAGTACAAGTAACCATAGGGATAAGTTTACCATCCAGTTTTACTAAAGGAGGTCTTTCAATATCTAGTTTGCCTTTAACCAACATCATGACTGTTTTCTTATTTGAAATCTTAAGTTTATGCTCTTCAGACCATCCAAATAAACTGTTCATGACCTGCGAAGCAGTCTCTTCTAATTCTCGCTTGGACCTACCAGGTACACAGACCACCAGATCATCAGCATATGCAATTCTATGACAATTAATAATTGTCTTCTGCAACCATAAATTCAGCACAAGTTCCAGAACATGAGACCCAGGACAGGGCCCTGGGTACACCCACGACTAACGAGTTTAGAAAAAACCATATGCTGAGACCTGATTGCTATTTTTCTACCAGTGAGATAACTGGCCACGGCTCTATACAAAAGATCTGGGCATTCTATCTGTCTTAAGGAACAGAGTATGCTCGCATGCACTATCGAAGGCGCCCTCGAAATCGATGTATAGCACTAGAACACACTTGCTAGATGACTGATTAACATAACCTACTAAATTCTTTATAACATCCTCAGCTGAACACTCTTTTTTAAAACCATACTGAAATTTCAGCTGAACTCCTTTTTGAAATAACCAATCAGTCAACCTGCGTAATAATAATCTTTCATAAATTTTTGCAATATTACACAATAAGAAAATTGGCCTATAACTCCTACGGTCAGCAGCCTCTTTGCCCGGCTTTGATAACAATTTCACAAAGGCAACCTTCCAAAATGCTGGAAAAACACCAGCAATATAACATTTATTAAAGACACTTAACAATAAATGTGGGTAAACATCTAGAAATTTAATACAGTAATAACATTATTCTCTATTAATTCCAAACCAGGTGTTTTGTAGACGTTGATATGCTGACAAATCTGTTTCAAATCTGGCTCAGTAAATATCAAATGATCTGCAGGACCTTTATAATTACTTCCAAATACCTTATTTATGCCTGCTTTTTTATTGTCTTCCGCCTGAATATCCTCAGGAAAAAGATGGTCAGATATTAGCTGAACAGTAGACAACCGATCCTTCGTTTCACATTCTCCCTCTTTCACCGTGGACATCAAAGAACTGAATTGAAATTTGTTAGTCACTAATTTATATACGAGTCCCCAGGGGTCAGTATTTCCAACCTCCTGGACCAAGTTCTTCCAAGAATCTAATTTACTTTCAATAATGGCTTTCTGGTATTGCCTCCTTTTATTCCTCTAAACCTCCTTAAAATACACAGATTCTACCACCCCAAGACCTATATCTCTGAAATTGTCTCCTTGTGTGAAACATTTCTGTTCTCAATCGTGTTAAATCCTCATTCCACCAGGACACAACCTTACGAATCTCTCTTCTCTTCCTAGTAGAATAACTCGATGCTCTTAACAGTATATTTTGAATGTAAAATGCATACTCCTCTGCACTCAATGCATTGCTACTTCTAAAGTCCTGAGAATATTAAGAGAATTAAAAATTTATTCCAATTAATGACTTATAACTAAACTCATCACTCTTATCATAATCTAATTTCAACTTAAACTCTATTGATCTATGATCACTTGTAGTATATTCAGAAATAACTTTCCAATGGCACAATCTCTGTGATAGCCTATAAGAGGCCAGCGTAACATCAATATTTGACTGGCCATGTAAGTTATCAAAGGTGTACAATTCACCACCTACATTAATAACTGTAGAACAGAAACGGTAGGCCTCACCAGTGGAACGTTGATCCACACCCACCACGGGGTCCTAGTTCTTGCCAGCAAAACATGCCCATATTAAGCAACCACCGCCACCTGCCTGGACAGTGGACATCATGCGCGACGGATTCATGGATCTGATACGGTGTGGCTCAGTAAATCCTTGTATGTGACAGATTTTTTTTTTCTTTCAGGAGCGTTTAGCAATACGCGTCAAGCGCCCATTGTTTTCACCATGTCCATCCGCATATATCAACTCTACTCCTATTGTATGGATTTTTACAAAATTTTATATTTGGCTATATTAGTAAGATTTATGGAGCCACCCCGAGTCAGTTTAACTCGGGTGGCTCCAGAAATGGTCTTCTGAGTAATGGAGAAATCCATCAATAGTCTATATATATATATATAATCTTTATTGTATACAAACATGGTATATACAATAGACCCTTCACAGCAGCAATGCCAGGGGTTTTACATTGGTTGGTGGACAATAGCCTTGGGGGACCGGGGCCCACATCGAAGTTCGGGCTCATCCCCCAGAGCCAACAATAAAATGGAATCAGTGTCAGATTATTTACAGCATATATACTTTTGACAGTATTTACAATGAAATAATAAAGATATTCATATTTAAATTATGTTATTTATATTCATAAAGATATTGTTGACTTTATTTACAACACATTCTTAAAGACATCGTGCTTTCAACATTATTTACAATATATTGGGCATTAATATTATGCTGCCCTTATCAATGTGCACTTTGCCTGGCCAAGGTCAGGCTCTTAAGGATCTGTCTTCGGTACCTCCGATCCTTCACAAACCTACAGAGGTCGCCGTCAATTGAAACGATTGTGGGGAGCATCTCTTTGGGGAGAAAGCGGTCACTGAGCGATAGTCTGTTATAGTGAGCTGTGAGCGTGGGAACTGATCTCAGTCCGGGTAGAGGGATCCTCCAACCACACAGTTCCCAGATGCTTGGCTCCGAGACGATTCCGGTTGTCATCTTGACAGTGAGAACAAGGCGTTTTTCAAATACAAGATCTGGAAGGCGGGCAAAGTGAAGTGACGTCGCCATCGCAGTTGTCCTTTGCTGGGGTGGACGACGATGTTTTTGCGTGATCCAACGAAGGAGCCAGTATTCGGCGGAGTACACGCGCTTGATGTTGGTAGGGGCCGCGGACCCCCAAATTTCCGAGGCATACAGTACGACGGAGTATACTGAGGTGTATACGTACCGACGAGTCACATCCAGATCCCTAACGTGGAGCAGTTGTTGTTTTGTGATCCAGCGCATTTGACAGAATTTTGCTGTGAGCTTGTCAATGTGGGGATTGAAGCTCAGTTTATAGTCGAAGACAACTCCCAAGTCTGTATGCATCTTGACCACTGGGAAGGGAATGCCGTCTAGAGAGGCTTGGATTTCAGTGGGTTGGCGCTTCAGAGAAAAGACAATTTGTGCTGATTTGGCAGGGTTAATGAGGAGGCCAAATTGATGGAGATAGGATACTAAGTTATGTAATTTTTCACAGATCTTTTTATTGATGTTTGAGAGATGTTCGCCGGGGTTAATCTGAGTATATATCTTAATATCATCGGCATAGCAAGTATGTCTTCTCTCTGTTGCACAAACGGAAGAATAACTGCGGTGAATAATGCTCCGGAGAGAACTCCGCCTTGGGGAACTCCTGCAGTGACCTTTCTCCAGATTGTGTGTTGATCCGCTTTAAAAAGAATGGTTCTGTCAGAGAGCAGGGCTGTGATAAACCACAACATGTCACCTTTTATGTAGAAGTAGTTTTCTAGGAGGTGAACAAGTGAGGGGATACTGATGGAGTCGAAAGCAGCTTCCAGGTCGATGTAGGTGACAGAAAGCTCTGCTTTAGCTTCTAGTGCACTGAGAATGGTGTTGGTTATCGATGTTAAATTGGTGACTGTGGATCTACCTGGAATGCCATAGTGAATCTGTGGGGGTTTGTGAGGCATGATTTGATTGGTGATGGTGGAGAGCAATGTCTTCTCCATGAGCTTCAAGACGCTGGAAGAATGAGAGATTGGCCTGAACTAGTCAGCGTGTTGCACTAGGTATTTGGACTTATCCGACCAGCACACTCTTTCCAGTCCTCCAGTGCCTAACCATCGTGTTGTTGACACCAGAACATTCGCCTTCGACGGTGATCAGCGGTGAAGAGAGGGTCTCTTGGGTCGTCTGCTGTAGAACCCCATACGTCTGAGTGTCGGATGCATCGGCATTTGGGGTACTGTTCTTTCATTTCCCATATCGTATTTCGATGTCAACTGTCGCACAGTGACCGGCCGTTCAGCCCGTACAACATGCTGCATCTTTCGTTCACCACAAACATCCACCTTGCGTAATCCTTTACAGTTCTGTCGGTGAGATGTGGATTTAACTCGTTCGATCCCCGCTCTTTTAAACCTTAGCGACTCTGGACTGTGAGCAACGGACAAGATGTGCTGTTTCTGACATGGAAGCAACCGACGCACGAGCTCACAATTATGCCCTTTTGAAACTCCGTGATATCTTTACTACGTCCCATAACTGCTACTTTATCCTTCGATTTGCACAACTTGATGCAAATTAAAAAAAAAACAAAACAAAAACAATCGGCAATCGATAAGATGGGAACTTTTTAAGATCTTGATATCAATCACGAGGAAAAAAGCATTAAAAATGTCATTTTTAACTGCTGAAGTTTAGCTAAACCTTTTCCAGCGAATTTGTCCAAAGATGAGCAAGATAAGACATTATATCCACACTGACGGAATCCATTTCAGCGATCATTGATTACATAGGTTCCCTGATAGCTTAAGAGTTCGCTATTGATGGATTTCTCCATTACTCAGAACAAGAGTAGAGGTAAGTGTATTAGAGCGATAATTGGATGGGAAGGATTTATCACCCTTTTTAGGAACTGGCTGAATATGAGCAAATTTTCAAGAAGAAGGAAAATCATCAGTGAAATAAGGTGTAAAGGGCGACACAGAACAAAGGTAAGTTCAGGAGCGCAGGTTTTGAGAATACGTGGAAAAACATCATCAGGACTTGGAGCTTTCGGCATCAAGATTGTTCAAAAATCTTCTGACATCCTTTTAACGGGAGAGGGAGGCATTTAATGGAGTGTGCTACGTAGGAATGGTAGGAGGTGGTATACCAAAGTTGTCAATACAAGACTAAGAAGAAAATGTTGGATGCCAATCATTTGGCTTTATCTTAGGGTGATGAGGTAAGAGAAGCACGTTTAACAGAAGTGGGAGTATAGGTGGGCAAAAGGAGGCGCCAATAGTTCTGGCAAGAGACCAGAATGCTCGACTACCGCTTGGACAAGAAGCAAGTTTTCTACTCCTAGTTTTCAAAATCTAGTTTGGACTGATTAATAACTGCTTTACAGTAGTTGAGAGCTTTCGTATAAGCAGAAAATGAACCTTTTGGATACAACCCCATTGCGATATGCTATATTCTATCTTCAACAGCCTTAGCACATTTTTTTTTTAACTATCATATTAGGGTTGTTCGAGAACGTATCCGTGTGTATGATGTCCATAAATTGTGTGCGTTCTTTGGTCGGTGTGCCTATTTTGCTGGACGAAAAACTCGAGTTTTCAAAGAAAAATCGCCTTGCTTGTCCTCGCCCGGGACAAATAACTAACTCAGCCACGGAGTGAAAAAAAGCCCATAAAAGTTCCTCACGTCATTGAGGATCGAACTGAGCGTTTTCCAGCCACTATGAAAGGATGGTGATTACAATCACTGTGGTATCCGCGAGGACTACCTTTGCACAATTATCAGAAAACCAAAGTTTAGGTAAAGGACGAGATTTTGGGGTAGAACGGAGGATAATGGATTTCATTCCTACAAGAATAATTTCGCCGCACGATCTGAGCAAACATTGAGACTGGAAGATTTAAAACAGTAGCGCAACCAAAGAAAAGAGAAACAGAAATAAAGATCATTCCATTTCGTTTCTTGTAATGCCAAACAACACGCGACTGAGAATAGCCATCCGAGAGAGAGAGAGAGAGAGGCTCCATTGAGGAAGAGACCATCACCAAGTTGCGAGGTGAAGTGCCTAAAGGATATGGTAACATTGACCATGTACTTTGAAAGGTTGTTAGTGAGAAAGAGTTCAAGGATGTTGGGTATGTGGTGAGGATTGTCTGGTATTCTGGTAGGTAAATGACACAAGCTGTGTGATATCTGCCCCTACACTTATTTTGAGCGCAAAACATGCACTCCTTTTAGGGTGGGGGCCAATATCAATGATGAGTCCTGTATAATGATTATAATTATAACATGCACCACTGAGTGGCTAATTTATTGACCCTATATCTTTGAGCAGCCAAAGTACAGTACTTTCCTTAAAGGCATGGAGATCATTGCGACCGTTTATCACGATGCCTCCTTACAATTAGACCCACACAACAATAGCGGTCTAGAGAAATTGGAGCATGTTACACGTTCTCTCCAGACAAGAATACGTTAAGATTCAGTTTCAAGGTTCAGTCTTGACAAATCTGTAAAGATATCTCACCTAATACCTCCAGAGGCTCACATCTGGTGAGTATGGGCTTGGCACACCCAGGGTCCTGAGCTGGATATCATTTTTCTCTTTCTTGGTAACTTCCTTCTACTTTTATCTCTCTCTCTCTCTGATTTGCATGTTCAAATCTTAAAAATGGTATTTGGATATCAAATGTAATCATTTATGCAATTGCGTTTAAAAAATAAATAATTAAAATAACGTGATTAAAACGTAACTTCTGTATAGCATTCTAGCAGTCTACAAGGAATAAGAGCGAATGCCGCAGCAAAGAACGCTGATCGGGGAAGTGACTCTACCCCTCGGAATCTTTCCTTATCCTTAGCCTCGTTTCCACACTACGAGGGACAAGGGATGCGGCTACGCACATACACTGATATAGACACGTGCCTAAAGAAAAGCCGATTTCATAGAGCTTCAGTAACCATAGCAACGTTCTCCAGGCAGAAGGAAATATGATAAAGTTCTTGCCAGAACCCTGAAGAATCGCTAAGCGAATCAAGTTGCAGAAATGTCATGCACGTGCTGCAAGGATAGATGTAACGGAGAATGAATTTTTTCATTCTTTTAACCCTGCATTCTGCCCCTGGCAATTATTGTCAAATTCGGCAATTATTATTTTTTTTTTTTTCCATACATATCACATAGGCTATCCATATATTGTATACTGTAAGTGAAGCACTGTGTATTATGTTTGTTTGTGCGCTGATTGGAGGACTGAATGGGCAACAGGGCGGATAGGCAGAAAAAAAGTCTTCCCTGTTTGCGAATAAAAGTCGTTGCTTTCGTTTATATTATTATTATCAGTTTACTAAATACATAAATCATGTATTATTACTATTTTCTTATTATATTACGACTGGTACACTACAGTTTTTAATGTATTAAATAAAAACGCCTGAAATACGTGTTGCACGTCACGCACTGTTGATTATAAATTGCTACAAAACGTGGAGTGCCTATTACGTTGGGAGGTACGTGCAGTGAAGTGAGCACAGTTGGCATAATCATCATTCTTCGCTCACCGGGCAGAAAAGACCTAGGTTGGAATCCCGTTAATGACGAAAGGAATTATTATTGGACTTTTCACAAGGTGGCTGAGTTAGTCAGTCTCAGGCGAGGACAGCGTGATTTTTTTTTTATCCCAGAAACTCGTGTTTTACGTAAAGCAAAACAGAAACACACTCGCAATTTACAGACATATTATACGAGGTGTGACAATAAAGTTTTTGGACAATAAAAAGAACACAAACGGAAAGAAGCTCGAAAATGGTTTTATTTTTATTCAAAGTATTCACCACCTGATTGATTGTACTTATTACACAGTTGTAAAAGTTTCTGAAAAGAGTCAGTGAAGGCGTCCAGTGATATGACGTTAGGTTCGGCAGTTACGTTTGTCTTTATGTCCTCATTATCTTGAAATCTTTCATTTGAGGACATTTTCACCTTGGGAAAAAGGAAGAAGTCCGCTGGTTCTACATCGTGAGCCTGCGCAGTAGCACAGTGGTATCGTAAACGTCCCCCTTCACCGCGTGGATAAGGCACGGGTTCGATGACGCGATAAACTTTAATGGACTTTTTTTACTAGTGGCTGAGTTAGTCGGTCTCAGGGCGTAGATAGCATCGTCCCCCGAAACTGGGATTTTTCCGTCCAGCAAAACAGGCAAATCGACGAGAGAACACACGCAATTGACAGACATAAGACACACAGCACGGCATATGAATTTAAATATTCGGGTGGCCTAATATAATAGTTCGTTTTTTTTTGTTTTTTTTTTTTTTTGTTTGGTTAGGTTCTAGATCAGGAGAGTAGGGTGCGTGGTTGATGTGTACAGTGCCATGTTTCGTCATAAATGTCTTCACGAAAAGTGCGGAATAGGAGGAGACATTGTTGTGCAACAAGAACCAGCTGCCTTTCTCTCAAAATTGCAGCCTCACCCGGAAATGAGCTTCAATTGTCTTTGAAGCACCTGTGCGTAGAACGTAACATTGACTCTATCCCCTTCAGGTACAAATTCCTCGAGAATCACAGCCTGTTTGTCGAAAAACACGATGAGCATCGTCTTTTATCCTGGACCTCTGTAAACGAAACTTTTTGGGCCTTGGTGATGGTTTTTTAATTCCGCTGCACGCTCTGACGCTTGGCCTCTGGGTCATAATGAAACACCCAACGCTCATCTGCAGTGACAATACAGTTGAGGAAATTAGGATTGCCTTGACAAGTCTGAATTATTAAAGTCCTCGCATAGTGACACTCTTCGTGGCTTCTGCTCATCTGGGAGGATATGCGGCACAAATTTTGAACAGACTTTCCTTTCCCTAAATCTTCATGCAGAATATGACGAATCGCGTCCTTATTTACACGCAATTCATCAGCCATTATTCTGAGGGTTAAACGACGATCTCTTGCCACAATTTCCTGAATATGGCCAAAGTGATGCGTCTAAACCCGACAACAACAGATCAACCAGCGGTGAAGAAAACAATTAGTTTCGTGTGTATGTACCAATCGAAACGCTTCAATTGTACTGCCCGATGTCTCACTTGTACCGTCTAGCACTTGACAGAACTGCAATAGTGAAAATCAAAGCGGAGATCTCTCCCGGGCAGAAACAGTCCATTGCTCCCTAAAAATGTAAATCAAACGTGGCGAGTTGGTGGAAATTCCTTGCATCATTTCAGATAGCAGCGGCTGCGCATTACCATCGCAGGATTCCGTGTTCCAAATGCGACGCAAATTCAGGACACGCTGTAGTAAAAATCTTCCCACCGGATAGTGACACAATCTTTGTTGCCACGTGCTGCTGATGCTGCTTGAGTCAAACGAAGAAAAGTGGCAGATCAATTATTAGTTCAATTATTAAACCTGTGACATGGTCCTTCTCAGGACCATGTCACAGGTTTGTTATCAATCTTTCTGTATAAGCATCCTCTTTTTCTTTTCATGAGAAAAGAAAACGAAGGATTCATTCGGTGTGTCATTTACAGTAATGAATGCGCCTTGGAGGGAGAGTATTTCGACACTCCTGCTCTAAGAGCGTGCTTGAACAAGTTATCCCACAGGTGCCTAGTCTCCAGGAGACTAGGTATCTCTGGGAATAGTTAAACCTTATGATTTGTAGTTACCTGTCTTCCCTTTTGAGCCACCTTTTTTTGATTGGAGAAGTTTAGCTTATAAATGTCACGAGTTGGCACTGTAGACAAAAAGAATCTTAAGAAAAGAATATTAAACTATAACGATATTTATACGATATTAAGTAAATTTTCATTTTTATATTTATTGTATAAAACAGCTATGTCAAGAAGGCTAATTTTATCTCAGCAGTTGGGGATCGAACTGAAATAGTTGCTATAGAGTCTCTGTCTCCTCTCCCTGATGAATGGTGCCCTCGTGGGTAGCACAGTTTTTAGAATCGTCGTCCTCCACACACCGGGTGAAAAAGATCCGAGTTCCAGTCCCGTCGATGACGTGAGGAATTGATATGGGCCTTTTTCGCAAAGTGGCTAAGTTAGTCAGTCTCAGGCGAGGGTAGAATGGTTTTTTCTCCCGTAAATTCGGGGTTTTCGCCAGCAAAAACAAAATCGACCACAGAACACACGCAATTTACATTTTGAGTAAATTTTTACACGAAATTTGATCCACTGCTCTTTCCAAAGTGATGGTAACACCAACTGGACAAGGATCTCGAGAGTCGGCCAGGAGTTAAAACGTTCCAGAATGATTACTATCCAGTTTTAAGAGCGAGTTGTAAAAGTGAAATAGTCAGGTATCTTTGTTCTGGAGGTTTCGGGCAACTGAAAGCAAACAGAACATGATACACGTGTGTTTATAAGTAACGCTTTGGTAACCCGTAATTTAAAAATGTCCGTTGTTTTTCTTTTGTAATTAGTTTGAATGTTTTGGTGGATGAAAAATCGGAGGTTCGAGATTAAAAAGAAATATATAAGCAATATACATGGTGCAAGAGAGCAGCGACGCTATCCATTAGACTACCCGTGAGGGCATTTCTGGAAAGGCCATCGGACTTAAATTTATTTTAACGGAGGGTAATCCGTTTCATCAGGTTGAAGAATTCTTTAAAATATTCATCAGATTGGATGACCAAAAAGATTCGCTGGCGTGAATCTGATTGAAAATGTGTTGGATGCTTTTGGAGAAATTTAAAGATCCTATTAGGGCCACCATCTATTCGCCATAATCATCTCTCGCGAGGGGTTGCGCGATTTATTACCACAATGAGTTATCATCAGCCTCTCCAAAACTATTGGAAGAAGCAGTGGACTTCTCCACGGCCCTCTCGTGAATTTATTAAGGAGACGAAATAGGAATTGGATTCGCTCACCTGCCTATTTATATGTTTTATAAAACGCTTTGGTATTAAAGTAAACTTTCATTTACGTCATGGCGATTTCAATGTTTGGTTTACCGCGAGCAGATAGCGCATTTTGTAACGACTTTATATTCTATCTTTCCTCCGCACGCATAAAATTCGACGCGAGTTAATTAGAACGCTCTTCTTTATCGCGTTACCAAGGCAACAGAAGAGATAACCTCGCAAAATTCCGACTAACTCCCATTGCATAAAAGAAAGAAAGAAGAATGCAGCGTGTCCAAATTTAATCGAATGCGATATTTAACTTCTTTCGTTCCAATGCAGTTGCAAATATCCTCGAGAGACGGAAGAACTTGATAAAGACTAATGGGTTGAACGGAAAAAATTTGTTAAAGCGGATTACGAAGAAAAGCAAAGCAATTAATCCCTCATGGGTAGCACAGTTGGTAAGATGGCTGTCCTCCACACACCGGCTAGAAAAGACCTAAGTTCGAGTCCCATCGATGACACGAGGAATTTTTTATGGGCCTTTTCACCAACGTGGCTGAGTTAGTCGGTCACAGGCGAGGGTAGCATGGTTTTTTCTCCAGCAAACACAAAATCGACCTCAGGACACACGCAATTTACAGCCCGGTACAGGGACAATTAAACACGGAGCAATATGGCCTCGGTCTCTCTCTTTCCCTCTGGAGTAGGCCCCCAAAGATTTACTTTATCCACTAGTTTAGCACTGCCTCCTGTGGACGAAGAGAGTGATATGAAACACATTTACTGGATCTGGCCCATATTCCCGTAGTGTGGCCGAGTATCCAGAATCATCACTCCAGGTGACTGATGCTTCTGGGTAGCCAAGTGGACAGAACAACACAACATACATAAACTCACAGTAATCACATATCTGGCCGGTTTGCAGTAGTGCTGTTCTTAACAGAGATAGGTGGCGGTGTTGAACTGAGGTTCTAGGCATCGCCCCTTACAGAAACACATAATGTTAAGAGCGATTGTGTGTGCCCTACATTGTGGAAATTTTAAGAAGCAGTCCTTATACCTTTTACCGTAGCAATTCTTGTGAAGGAATAACTATTGTGACGCGTTTTTTGTAAAAATGATATCGGAACATTGGCCAGCACAGGGCACCGATCTTCACTTAACCGGATATCTTTGTGATGAAACTCGTGGAATGAAACATGGGGAAAGGCTAAGTCGGCCCTGTTCTTCAACATCACCATTTTCTACCAGAAATTATGAGAAATTTCTACTAATTTCTGTAAGACCCATTACAAGTCATTGGAACGAATGACACATTATTCAAAGACTTGCAGGAAGCAGACAACCACAAAGCTTAACATTAAAATCTTAACTTTGTCACAAACCAGCTGAGCGAAACAAATCGTTAGGCAAACAAAAACACAAGAAAATTCATGTTACACTACATTATTAATAATGTAGTCTAACATGATGAAATTGCTAAAAATGTACACAAAAAATGTAAATTGCCTAGGAGTACGATTCTAACCTTCCCGTGGTTAGAACTGTATTTTAACCATCCTTTACTCGCAATAAAACAATAACAAACTTACTCTGAGTGATCACTGAATTATGATCACCCGTATGAAAACGGAATGCGACCCGTTGACCACGTGAGGTAGGAGAGTACGCAGTTAGTCGACCTACGTAGCACAGATAAGGTGTCAGTGGTTCAGTAGGTAGTAAAATTGCGAGCGTGGTGGGTAAAAGGAAGGATTTATCGGACTTTGATAAAGGACAGATTGTGGGTGCTCGACGAACTGATGCCTCGATGTCCCAAACGGATGAACTGGTGGGGTGTTCGGCTTCAACAGGCGCAGCACTGTTGAAGAGTTGACTACACAATACAACATGAGCCAACCCGGAACAATATCTGGCATGACCATGCGTCGCTCGCACGTATGGGCTATATCAGCAGACGACCCCTACGGCATCCTCTCCTAACCATGGTTCATTGGTGCAAAAGACTCGCCTGGTGCAAAGAGCATGCAAGTTGGACGTTAGAAGACTGGAAGAAGGTGTGCTGGTCGGATGAGTCACGTTATTTACTCCACACCGTGGATGGTCGTGGACGGATTTAGCATCAACAACGTGAGGCTCTTGATCCATCATGCATGGTATCAAAAGTGCAGACCGGAGGAGGCGGTTGTATGGTGTGGGGCATGTTTCACTGGCAGGAACTTGGACCCCTGGTGCATGTGGAACAACGTATCAGTGGTCTTCGCTGTCGTAAAATGCTTGTTGACTGTGTACATTCTGCTATGTTGCACTTTTTCTCGAATGGCGATGGTGTCTTTCAAGATGACAATGCGCAGTGCCATCGGGCACTTGTTGGGCAGGAATGGTTTGAGGACACAGTTCTGACTTCCAGCATATCGATTAGCCTCCGAACTCCTCCGATATCAATCCCATAGAGCACTTGTGGGACACTATGGAAAGGCATATCAGGCGTCTGGATACACCAATCACCTTCATACCTGCATTGCTGACCGCATTACACACAGCTTGGTTAGCCATACCTCCCGAACGCTTCCGACATCTTGTTGAATCAAAGCCACGTCGGATAGCTGCTGTACTGAGGGCAAAAGGAGGACCTACGAAGTATTAGGTAGGTGGTCATAATTCAGTGCATCGGCAACTAAGGCCATGTTGCTCCGTGTAAATTTTCTGTAAATTTGCTTGTATTCTGAGGTCGATTTTCTGTTTTCTGGACGAAAAACCCGAGTTTCCGGAAGAAAAAACTATGCTACCCTCGCCTGAGACCGACCAGCTCAGCCACGTTGTGGAAAAGACCCAGAAAATTTCCTCCCATCATCGACGGGATTCGAACTTAGGTCTTTTCCACCCGGTGTGGGGAGGACGATGATCCTACGAACTGCTACCCACGAAGTGCCAACTGAGGCCAACCAACTGCTTCTTGTGTACTGTCCGTAAATTGCGTGTGTCTGAGGTCGATTTTCTGTTTGCTGGACGAAAAACCTGAGTTTCCGGAATAAAAGACCATTCCACCCTCGCCTGAGACCGACTAACTCAGCCACGTTGTGAAAAAGGTCCATAAAAATTTATCGTGTCATTAACGGGACTCGAACGCGGGTCTTTTCCAGCCAGACGTAAAGAGGACAACGATTCTATCAACTGTGCTACCCACCAGGGCAATTTTTATCGTAGTCTGTTTTGTCCTTAAAACTGTTAGAACTGAACAGTACGGCAATATTTCAAGGCTGAGTTGTGTCCAACTGAAAGACCGCGATGCATAGAAAAGACTTTATCCCGAAAGTATTCATCTTTTTTGATTTTCTGAACTGAACTGAACTCCATAATTCAAATGTTTTCAATCCGATAAAAAGTAGAAAGATTTACACTCACTGGCCAAATTTAGAAAACTTTTGCAAGTGGCATTAACAGATAGTTAAATATTCCGTATGCAAATATAGTTGGTATGATCACAAGTTTCTTGGTAGTATTACATAAAATACAGTAAGCTTTCCTGAGCTTCTTAGCCGATCCAGTCTTGGGGAAGACAGGTAATCGTTACGTTTCAAGAAAGGCGTTATTGTTGGAGCGCGTTTAGCAGCAGCAGCAGCCAAATTTGAGAAAATAAAGCACGTTACTGGAGTAGCAAAAGTAATCTCAAACGTATACAATGAGTGAAGACAAAAGGAGAATCTGTTTCTAAAAGGAAGAAATGCGACAGAAAGTAGGTTCCAAGAAGGAGACTGCACAGTTGCAGTCTCCTATTAGAGCCCTCGTGGACAGCAAAGTTGGATTTTTATGGGTCGTTTTCACAATATGGCTGAGTTAGTCGGTGTCAGGCGAGGGTGGCATGGTTTTTCTCATGGAAACTCGGGTTTTTTTCTTCCAACAAATAGCAACTCGACCACAGAACAGATATATTATATACAGTATTGTGTAATATGGCCTAAGTTGCCGATGCGCCTAAAAACCTACAACCAAGCCAACCAACCAACAACCAGTCTCTCTAGATACTCAATAAAGGTTTTTAATTTTTTGGCCAGTGAGTATACTTTGAAAATAATGTATAACGTTTTTCAATCCAAACAGCGATAGGTATGTTCAGAGATGCTCTGCTTACAAAATAATAAAATGAATATTTCGTTATCTGCTAAAAAGTACGAGACTTTTTAAATTTCGTTTCGAAGCACCGTACCTCACTTAGAAAATCGATCCCATATTGATTGGTTAATGAGAGGGATCTACTGGAAATGTCACAGTACAACGGATCCTGTAGAGGTGGATTCTGAATTAAAAATGACACGAAATAAAAGTCAAAATAAACTGACATCAGCCACAAAATATGGCTTTAAATTAATCACAGAAAGTAGTAAATCAAAGTTATTCGCATAGTTCAGAATGTGATGGTACCGCCGTGAACAATTTAATGAGCGCTTTTAACATTTGTGAATCTCGTAACAGCCCGAGAGTTTGATGCAAGGTGAGGCTAAAATGAAACGAGAATCGTTGATTACCAGTGCATTACTACTGCGCATGTCAACAACATTCATATCGTGCTTTAGAGCAAAGAATTGTTATTGAATTTTTAGTGAAACTCTGTAAAAATGGTGCCGAAACTTTGGAGATGTTGTCCACTTTGGGAAAGATGTCCAACTTCAATGACCGATAAGAATGTTGATAAAATTCGAGATGACATAGGATGACATAGACTAATCGCGCAGCACAGTTGCACATTGACAAAGAAGCAGTAAGAACAATTTTAACATTTGGTTTTTCATCTTGACAATGCGCCGTGTCATGTCTCTGTCGCAGAGAGTTTTAACGAAAAACAAGACCACAACAATGGTGCACCCGCCCCCTTATTCATCAGATCTGGCGCCGTGCGACTATTTTCTGTTCCCGAAAGTTGTTGTTGTTGTTGTTATTTGGTTTTTAGGAGCATTAGCAACTAAGGCCATATTGCTCCGTGAATATGCGGTGGTCATTCCTGACCTTTCCCCATCCTCCGTATTTGGTGGTGACGGGCTCGAACCCCGGTCTAATCAAGAAGCGTGTGCTACGCACTGCTGCTCCTGCCCACCTGGCTACGGAGGCGCCTTCCCGAAAGTGTGCATGGGCGTGGCTGGAGAGTACTTTGAATGGGACATTGAAATTGGCGTATTTAAAATAATAAATGATTTTAAAAATATTTCTCTTTACTTTTTTAGCCGCATCTTATAAACGAGTAACGATTTATATCTACTGGATCATTAAAAATTGTCCAATCCAGTTGATTACAACTCTGAGGGTGTAAGTTATGTTGTCTGCAGTGATGCGGGACTGGAAAATGTCAGACGCCCAGCAGCTATTGGCGACCAGAAATTACAGGGGCAAATATATTTGCTTCCGCTGTACTAGCATTTTATATCTGCTAGAGCTATGCCGGATATCTACAAACACCTTGGCTCCTTGAATTCGAGAACGGCCCTTTGTTCTGGCCAACAGTAATATAATTATATTGAAATTTTTAATGTTATCAGCTTTATACGAATATGCTTCTCGGATGATCAAGTTGATTATTCCATCTTGGCATCCACTTTCGTTAACTATCCACCAACAAACATAATTGCATTTCTTTTCATAAGCAGCCACTGATCGTCCAGTTCTGTTGAACACTCCTTGCTTGTTACTCAGATACGGTATTCCAAGGATTCGGATTGCATTCCACTGAACAGTTATCAAGATAAGTTCAGAATTCAAGTTCTTAACAAACATACACTATCACCAACCAGTGAGAATGTCACCTCCCCATTCATTTTATTTTTTACCTTCCTCACCATAAAGGGTTGAAAATGGCGGGAGGAATTTTAATGGGCCTTTTCTGGGACTGCAACGTTCCTCACGGATAAAGGCACCAGTTTCCACGATTAGCTTTCTGGGTGTAGAGAAGCGGTTCTCAAATTATACTGAGATGAGGGCCCCCTTTCAACTTGAAAAATTCTCCGCTGACCCCAAAGTTCAGTAAAACTGTTTCTATTCATTCAATTTTTAAATATTTATAAGAATTGTTTGATATTATTCACGGACCCTTACAGTATCTCTAAAAACTCCCAAGGATACGTGGACCACAGTTTGAGAAAGGATGGTGTAGAGCACTGGTCTGATACATCCAGATGATAAAAATATTTAACCTGATTTGCTGTTTGTTTCTTCGATTTGCATGGTTTTTTTTTCACGCGTCTCCAGGAGGAAAAAACCATGCTCCCTCGATTGAGCCCGACTAACTCAGCACGTGAAAAAGATCCATAAAAATTCTTCGCGTCACTGACGAGATTTGAACTCGGGTCTTTTTCACCCGGTGTAGGGAGGACGGCGATTCTATCAGCTGTGCTATCTCGAGGGCTGGGTGTTGTTAACACTGTAGGGAGACCTCAAGTCTCTAATAGAAAACTGTATTATTTAATCGAGAAATCAGCAGGTATATTTATTAGAGGGTGTGTCAAATAAAAACAAAACGAACTTTGATGTTTTAAATTTAAATTACACGTCACCATGAGTGTAAATTTTACGGTTGGTATTGACCTTTCTACAGAATAACAGGGCACACTGTTGTCCTGTATATGCCGGGTAAGATGCACAACAGAAGAGGAAATATGGCGGTCACAGTGACGGGTGCGCAATCGGTAACGTTGTACAGTTTCTGACAACGGAGAGTCCCTCTCCAGCAGAAATCCACAAAGGGTATTTATGAGGTCTTGGTATAATTTACACGGTATAGTTGAAGACAGTCGAGGATTATTGTTGGTTCGATCGGTATGTGGAGGAAAGGATTAAGAACATGGCTCGGAACTGAATGGGTAATTATGATAATACTAAGACCACCAAGAACAGAAAATAATGTGTTAATGGGATAATAAAAGCAGAGTCGATGCATGTGCATAATATTGCAGTGGTTTAACGATTTAACTAATGCTAAAACACTCGACAGTTACTTGAATGTTAAATAAAGGTCAAAAAAGAGAGAAGGTTACAAAGAGTGGTACACGAAGATGTCAGTCGAAGACACACATATCGTTGTGTATCTTTGACTGAGATCTTGTACCATAGGAGTCCTGTTAAAAAAAAAAAAAAAAATCAGTAGGAGAATGCGTGGTGTCATTAAGTCAGCTTTTTAAGCGAGCTAATCCATACTCGACGTTCCGTTTCCCCAGCAACACCTGTTGCTAGGGGACCAGAACTTGTTGCAGTCGCTTAGCGCACAGTGACAGCGACGCTTTCGCTTTGTGTTTACACCTCAAAGGTTCTTTGTACACACTAAAATGTAAAAATCAATTTTTATCTTAAATGCTATTTGAACGAGAAGTTTATCTAACTTTGGATTATCCGAGAAATGCGAACGCACCACTGTCGTAAACTTCAAACAGTTAAACGTCACCAAAGTGGTCTACTCTCTTTTGATGTTGGACATGAGTTCGTTTAGTTGGGATTGATGAAGATAGCGAGATAGGAAGCGGTTAATTAACATCTCACTTCACCCCACAAAAATTAAATGAAATCTCTGCGATCAATACTTTTTTGATAAATTGGTGGGGCTTGGAATATATTGGTAACTAAATGAGGCCAGTTGCATGTCATAAATTCTACAGTGGGTCCTGAAGACGGCGTAGTTTTTATTTTTTTTAATGATATTAAAGTTTCGTGACGCCAGTTCGGGAATGAGAGAACTGGATGCAGAATGGCCTGATTACACTGGAACGCAGCGAATGATATAAAACATACTTATGACATAATCAACATAAATTCAGAGACTAAAATTTATTAAAAAACACGAAATGCGTGTACCATCATCATTGGCGTCGCCTTTAGCCATTGTCGATTCAATGCAGGATGAAGGCTTCCTCGACACGTTTCCGGAAACTGCAGCCTTGTGCTTTTTGTTGCCCTTCATCGATCCACTTCATCTTTGGTCTTTTTCTTGGTCGTTTACTGAAGCGGTATCCATTCCAACATTCGTTTGGTCCATCTATCGTCAGTTCTTGATAGAACTGACGATAGATGGATGTGCCCATTTCCAATTTAAGCGATTTGTTCTTTCAAAAAAGTCACAGACCTTGGTTTTTTAGAGAATCCATGAACATATTTTTCCGTCTCTTTTAGTTATTTTCAAAATTCGGTGCTCCATACTTCCCTGCGTGACCCTCGGTTTTTGTATAGCTTTACCATTTAGTGTCCATGTTTAACAACCAAATATTAGGACATGGAGGATACACTGGCAAAAAAATTTTTGTTTGAGACAGAGTGGCAAGTTTATCTTGAAAACTATATTAAGCTATCCAAATGTTTGCCATCCCAATTTTATGCGCTGTTCAATTTTCATCATGATGTTTACATCTGTTAAATTTCTTGTGCAAAGTAAACATGCCCTTCCACTTCTAGTTCTTGTCCATCAGCCAACGTTTTCTTTGGTCTGATATATTTGTTTAACATAACCTGTCCCGTCGATGACGTAATAAATCTTTATAGGCCTTTTTCACAAACGTGGCTGGGTTAGTCGATCTCAGTCGAAGGTAGCCTGGTTTTTTCTCCCGAAAACTCGGGTTTTTCGTCCAGCAAACAGAAAATCGCCCACAGAACACATGTCCTAATAGTTTCCTTTAGCCAGCAGGTGGTTGATTATTGGAACAAATTTCCATATTTTTTTTTAGCTGATGCTGTATAAGCTTGCTTTTTTGCATCATTTGCTAATGCTAATGCTAATAAGTATACCGAACTCCAAAAAATATTTCTAACTCCATATTCCAAAATGAGACGTTTTATTCGATTACAAAGAAAAATCTAGAATTATTATATGATAATTAATTTAAATAAGCCCTCTAGTGGCAAAAATGAATTTCCTCTTAATATGTTAATTTGACGAAGTTGTAGAAAGCGTTGCCATGGCTACCATGCTAGTTTCGGATAGTCAATACTCAATTCTCTTTAGTAATTAATGTTTATAACCTGTTGTCAAGAGAAAGCTGAGAAAACAAATTGGAGAAAATACAGTCCGCAATGGGGATAACGGAAAGATCGTGTATTTTCTGCGCTTTCTTTTCTTTGCCACACAGGCTAAATAAAACAGTGGTACAAGCACAGAGGTAGGATAATCAACTTTTCTTGCGCTGTCTGAATTTTTTTCCACCTTTTGTTTTACGTACCCAAGTGTGTGTGTGTGTATGTATTTTGCGTGTCTTTGGGCGTGTGCGTGCGCACGTTTGTCTGTAGGCTTCATTTCAGTCACAACTAATCTTTGATTCACAGGTGGAGTGCGTGTACCAGCTCGAAAATAACTCCAAACCAATAATACAAGGAACTCCGGTCTGTGTTGGATTTGTATCGTGACCTTATTGCCCACAAAAAAGTGATTCAAAGACCAATCCCCAAAATTAATAAAACTGAAATAGATGTTTGTAAACAGGCAGCATCCAAGCAAAGAGAAGATTTACGCCAGTACGTACACACATTTAATAACGAGGATGTGCTATAAATAAAAATAATCTATATATGGTAATTGTGTTTAAAGTTTTCAAAAGCATTGTCATGACAATAGCAGATGTCCAATGTCGAATTCTTTTTTTTTTTTTTTTTTTTTTTACAGTATAAATCTTTGGCAATCTGTTGTGACGAGTATACGATACAAACAAAATCGCTGCGATTCAGTCAGTAATACGACGAAAACGTCGGGGGAGAGGGGGGGACATGAATACGTCATAAATATGGATTCCTTATTGTTATTTTTTTTAGATTACTAATAATGTGGAGCAATATGGCCAAAGTAGCTGTTGCGCAAAAAAACCCAACAACAACTAATAATGCAAGCCTACCTGCAGTGAGTCTCTCTGTCGAACTTGAAATTGTTTAGGGTAAAGTTACAACTCCAATGGATGTATGGCTAGACACTGACGGATTTTAATATATAGATAGTGTAAATGAAAAAAAAAAAATATATATATATTGCATATCTGAGAATTATAAAGAATATACTGTAGAAAAGGAGGAGGGGTTAATGTTCAACAGAATATAATTTGTTTTCACCAGGATATTAAAAATTGTACGTTGAAACAACGCAACGATCCTGTAATTTGAGAACTGTCCTCAATTTTCAGCACTTAAACGCATCCCTGATGTCTTCACTCTCTTTTCACTGACCTCCCCCATCATTTCCTCCTATTTTCTCAGAACTAACGTTCTGAGAAAATCCTACTTATAGTTTGAATTCAGCTGATGTAACTGAGCTGAGACGCATAGGCATTCCCTAAGACGTAAAACGGCCATGATTTTCTAAGAGATTTTAAATAAATATTTGTACTATAACCAGGTCACTGAAGTTTGAGCTTTGAACATTATGATAAGGTTAAAACTTGCTACTTCCCTTACATTGTGAGTTATATTCAACTAGAAATCCTTATTTATTAGTCATTAGTAATCGATAATATAATTATAAATTGTATTATTATTTATTATTTCATTTTTTTTTTAAAAATTTTTGTTATTCAGAACCAACTTCAGTAAGCTTATTTTTAAAACTCCAGAACATCCACCACAGAGGAGGGGTTTAATCTCACTGTTATGGTAGCCAATACAATAGCGCTCATATTGCATTGAGAAGTTCAAATTTTGTGAACGGTGCATTGGACGTAGGGAGTCACAAACAGCGTAAGGATTCGAAAATGTAACACGAGTACCAGTGTGTACTGAGCCACCCCTAAAGTCACAGATAAGTGCCCCCATCTTTCACTACAAAGTCCAAAAGCATAAAACATAAACTCCAAATAGCACAGAGGTACTCGTAAGTTTTTTCCCGGTGGCTTTTAATCTGAAAATATGTACAGTATTTATTTATCGAACTGACGCTAACTTGAAGAAAAAGATCATAAGTTGCTCTGTTTGAGAATAAACAAACAATTCAATGCATAAACAAAGAGGAAAACATCTTTTGCAAACAAACCAAAATTTCATTGTAAAACTCTACTGTTTTTAATAAAAATCAGCAGAAAGAAAACATTGGTGATACTGCTTATTCAAAAGAAATTCTACGCAATTTGTAAATTTTTGTGTTATGTGATGAGGTAGGAATGTCCGTGAGGCATATCGGACCTTAGTTTCCAAAATTACGATCAGAACTGTGTGGTTTGAAATCAGGACCGATACTAGCATTCAGGGTGCCCGAATGCGAGAATTAATGTTGAGAAAAATGGCAGCAAGGAGGAGTTCTCCTTGGATTGAGGGAAGCCTCCTTTGTTGGCTCTTTTCAGTCCGGGGTCCGCCGCCTTGCCCCTCAAGGATTGATTCTGTTCCTAAGACACAAAATGCTTCCATGCTATCGGTTAAAAATATACCAAACTTCCTTGAGTATTTACAATTTTGTTTCCCGAAATAAGGTAAACTATTTCGTACGCCTACAAGAAACGAATATTTGATGGCAACAGGCTTAAGTTGACCTTTAGGTCTAACGTCTATTTTGGAGTCTTTCTATGGTACCTTCTTCAACTTTTAACAATAAACAGCCCGAAGTATTTCTTCGTTGAGGTCCCTTTGGAGATGAAAAATCGAACGAACATAACTCTGTAATTACTTATGCGAGTGTTTCGTGTATCGTTCACGACAAAAGCGGACGCTTCGTTTCCTTGACAGATGCACGTGGCTCGCAGTGAATTCAAAAATTAACTCGGTCGAAAGCATCTCCAGTTATCAGCCCATTAGACGTGAAGGGCCAAGTTCTGAAGTTTCCGCAATCGGAGAAAGGAATGCTAATATGGGGGTCAGCGGACAAAATAAACGGAAGTGTCATGGTTGCCATCAGATGATCTTGGCAAATTAGGGTAACAGTTACGATCACCGTAATTTCACACCACCTGTAAGAGATTTGGGTTCGAATCCCGTCTCGACTGGACGATCTTTACCTTTTTGCACAACGTGGTTTAGTTAGTCAGTTTGAAGCGAGGATAGCAAAAAAAAGTAAAACAGACAAAAAAAAACAGACAAACCAAGAAAGTCCAAGCAATGAGAGAATTCAAGTCGATATATTAGTCATTACTATTCATCATCTGGTTTGCTGTGCTGTTGGATTCATCAATAAATAACAGACAAGATTCTTTGGGTTTGGACCACCAAACATTATTGAAACGCGACCTCTTCTTTGTAAACAGGTGTGGTTGTTCTCAAGGAATAGGCCATTTGATTGAGGTCTTGGGTGCTCTCGTCCTTGGAAATGTACCATTGCCCACATCGATCAAACGCCGATGTGGTGGTTAAGAAATCATTTAGAAGTTCGCGTGATTTTTCTAGAAAATTTCCGTATCCATCATGCAGAGGCGGCTCTTCCATATAGGTCAAGTAGGCAGTTTCATGGACGCCAAAACATCTCAGCCTATTGAGTTTTGGGGGGCACCGACTTAACGAACGTTGTTGTCATCATTGGCGTGGGTCACTTGAGACCTCAAATGTTTGTCATGCGATCTGTTTTTTTTAACTTTTTTAATATATTTTTTAAACTTTTTTTTTAACTTTTAATATTTAGTATATTTCTTCGGTAATTCGACACTTTGAATTTGAATCTTTTGAATTTGATCCCCCACTGATATGGAGTATATAAATCATTATTAGGACGATTTCTTCCTGTTTCATGTTATTTCAATGAGTGCCAATAAACTTATTCATTTTTGGCTACTTTATTTTGGTACATACTGTACTTGCTTTTTTATTAGGCAGACCTAATGACAGGCAACATATAATGTGATGGTTACTGGACTTGCTTTCAGAGCTGGATTTAAGCCTCGCTATTCGACGGGCCCCTTTCTCTGTTTCCTTCTGAGAAGTTAAAAATGTATAATTACGTATTTGGGAGCCTTTTAATATGCTCTGGTTTAGGGTCTCAGTAAATATATATACATTTCTTCCAAATTTAAGGGAAGAATTTATATTATAACTCTCCTCCCCCATCGATCCATGTATATCCTTGCACCACTGCATTACACTATTTCCAAAACTTTCTATTAATATATTAAAAATAATGTCTCATATTTTATTAAATATTAATTTTATATTAGATATTATTATTATATATAAGCATTTTATTTTGGAATTATTGTTAAAAATATTATTTTATATTAAATATTAATATATATATCTATTCCCATTTTAATAGCTTATATTTATATTTTTACTAAAATATTAAATTTTAAAGATTAACTATTTTAAAATTTAGTGTTAAAATACAATATAAATTATATAAAATTAGTTATAGTTTATAACGTCTAAATTATATTAAAATAAATTATAAAAAATAAAATATTTTTTGGGGGGATTTGAACACAATTCTTTTAATATATGAAATGAAATATCTGTTGCATTATTTCCACGTATTCGTCACGATCTTTTGGTAGGCGTACATCCTTCTTGCAGAGTCCTCAAACCAGGGCCGGATTTACATATAAGCTAAACAAGCTACATCTTAGGGCCTCACATTACAAGGGGCCTCCTCCATCTTAAAAAAATCCTTTTTTAATGTTGTCACAGGTGAACAGTAAGAGAGAAGGGCCTAATACAGCTTAGGGCCTCAACAAGTTTAAAACCGGCCCTGCTCACAACACCCACAAGAAAATTAATTTTCCTCTTGAAAGAAAGACACACAAGAGACAAACAGTCCACCTGTTAGGCTTAGTAAAACAAACAGTTTTAGAAGAAGGAAAGAAAAAAAAGGGGTCTTACCGTTGTTCTCTCCATATCCCCATTCGGAAGACATCGGTGCGACTGCCTGAGATCGGAAAGGAATACTCACACAAGTCCCCAGCTTGGCAGATGTCCAAACGCCACCCTGAGACGTGATCTATTGGCGGCCACAGGCACCGCCAGTTATTAAGACACATTCTGCTAACGGCAACCCGTCATGTTTCTTTTTTTTTTTTTTTTCTTTAATGACGTGTGCGCATGCGCACGTACAGTGTTCATGGTAACCTAGACTGCTCCAAACAGCACTCCACGTGCGCGTTTGTTGTCTCTTTTACGCACTGAGAATCACAGCGCGTGCTCGCGTAAAAAACAAACTAGATTAGCTCGTTAGGCTTAGAGAAGTAAAGAGTACGCTCGATTTGGTTTCTCTTTTAGAAAAGGAAATAATTTTGCTACTTTTCCACTTACTGGTGGTGAATGGTGCCCTCGAAAACGGTTGAAGTTGCAGGGGTTATTTGGTGACCTTTCCCAACTCGTTTTTGGCGCCTATCCTCCAACTATTTTACAGTTCTAAAGTAGATCTTTTGGCAGGTCGAACTGCACCTGAGCAGCTTTAAATAGAAAGTCGTGTATCAACGCGTCACAGGAAAAAGTAGTCCCCGCAAGGTTAGCAGCTTACGTAATTTCTACATATTTTATTTTGTTATTTATTGAATGGTAATACTTTTTTTTTTAAAGAAAAATAAGTCGTTAGCCAGGTGAGAAAATGGTTTTGTTTTCCCTGTTATTTCACGCTTCGGGCAAAGAGCACGTACGATACGGAAATAAAATTAAATACACTGTATTTTTTAGAGATAATAAAAGCGCGTGGCTTTATCTTATCTTCATTTTTATTTCTGATAGTGTTTTTATTACGTTATCTTTCTATCAGTTTTAAATGTTCAGTAAGGGAAAAAAATGAGAAAAAAAGTTTCTAACAGGCATTAATACTAGTAGGGAGTGTAAAGTCTGGATCAGTCCTGTTTAAAATAATTCTGTGACCAGAATTATTTTTCGCTCGAATTTTTCGAGTTAAAAGTTTAAATCAGGGAAATGAATTATTTCAGCAAAATTTTTATAAATTATTTATTTTTTATCAGTATTTTTTATTATGATAATAAAAATATTTTATATAATTTGAAAATTCACAGCCAAAGGCAAACTGCCACTGTCAGTAGACGGACAACAACGCCCCCAGACGGTCGATATTATAATATAATGCAGAATAACCTTATTTTATAAATATTATTTAAATTAATTAAACCTGAGGGGCTCATATCTGGTGATATGGGCTTGGCACACCCAGGGTCCTGAGCTGGATATCATCATTTCCCTCTTTCTTGGCGATTCCCTTCTATTTCTGACTCTCTCTCTCTCTCTCTCTGGGTAACTCAGGAATTTTTATTTTTGCTGGTGCAGCAAAAGCCCTAGGCGTCCTTGCACCATATAGCTAATAATAATAAAAAAATAAATGATTCATTTATAGAATTTATAGAATCTTTACTCAATCTATATTTTAATTTAAATTCGGCAGAAGTTAATATTAATCAAAATAATAGTACTTTGGATCTTTTTTTATGAAATTAATGATATGATTATAATATATAATGATATAAAAATGTCAGTTATACAAGGAAAAATTCCAAAAATATTTTTATTTAATTTATTACATTATTAATTACGAAAAAAATATTTGTATATAAATCTTTCGTTTCTTTTCCTTTGAAAATGGTGGGCGGTCAGGGTTGACCTCACGCAATAGGCGCAGAAGACACGAGTGTTGAAAAATTTAAAAAGATTTTCAACACTCTTAATACCATCTTAATACCATCTCGTAATTAAGATAATACCATCTTAATTACGAAGTTAAATGAAAAAGGAAAGGCAAATTGAGTAAAGCCAACATGTTAGAACCTACTCCTAAGGTAACCATGCCTACTATGTCGTTAGATAAGTCCACACGTGTTGCCAGTTGCGTGCACTTAATTTATTTTATACAGTCGAGGAGGCATTACGTCGGTTCCATTTCCCTACTGCACCATCAGTGCAGTAGAGAAACGGAACTATACAGTCCAAACCTTGCCCTTTAAGATTGTCACCGTTTTCACCCTCTGAAAAAAGCATTCCGTGGACGCCGATTTTAAAATAATGACGAAGTCAACCAAAGCGGTGCATAATTGGCTTCACAAGCAATCGAAAGCGTTTTTCTTAGACAGAAGGTTATGGACCGATGTGAGAAGTGTTTGGAGAAGAAATTGGACTACGTGGAAAAGTTACATTAACATATTTACATTTTGCTCTTCTTGATTCAATAAAAAGTAAATTGCCTTCAATCTTTGAGTTACTCTCGTATGATCAGAACAAAAGTTCTTTATTTAATACGGTAAACCGGCACACATCGATAAAAAGTATGATTTTCGCTCCCCCAGACAACGATATAAGCCGATACGCGTCCTCGCATTGATTCAGAAAGGTATCCGATGAGAAATATCCCTGCATGTCCGGGTTACGTGATCCTTTAATGCTGTTAATAAGGGGCCAAGGGACCTAGCAGGCCAGGGAAGCGTGTCGACATTGCAAAGAAACTGCCTGACAACGTTAACTGCAAGAGGCCGAGCACTGCCCTCTTGGAATAAAGAGTTAAAGAGGTGTTGGAAGTAGCAAACATACAAACCTTAATTCAGTTTCAACACAATGGTGGCCTATGATATTGCGTTGCGAAAAAACCAGAGGCGAATGGCTACATTAAAAGATGGCACCCCCTTATACAAATTGTATCATGATCCCTCATGTTCGATTTGTACGCTTTTGTTGATACAGGCGGAGACACTTCTTATATAAGAACACTGACTAGTCAAAAAATGAGAAACCTTTATTCAGTATCTAGTAGGGCGATCTATTGCCCGAATTGAAGCCCGTGCACGTCGTGGCATGGATTGCACTGTTGTGTGTTTTGACCATTCTTCCATCAGGATATTTGTCAGCTGCTATATTGTGGTCAGTAGGGACTGCAAAGCCGAACTGCCCTTTCCAACACATCCCAGACATTCTCAACTGGATTCATATCTGAAGAATTAGGGGGACCAGGTAGATGTTGGAACTCTTGGAAAGATACCCCGAACTATTCAGAAACAATTTTTTCACGGTAGATGGTTGCGTTGTTGCCTTGAAACGATCCATCGAAATCCTTGTAAAAATTAAACATTGCAGAACGAAGTTGCTCCGTTACAACAGAAAGATATTCAGTGAAGGTAAAAAAATTTAATGGTATGAGCGAACCCAGTTCGTACCAACAGAAAATACCATATACCATCATACCATCTGCAGACTCTTGAGGTGGTGGACAGGAGATAGTCTGGATGCATGGCGTTAAGAGGTTCACGGCACACTTTCACCCTACCATTGGTGCAAAAAATTGTAAATCGAGACTCCTCACACCACATGATCTTTTTACTCTTTCACAGTCCAGTCTTGGTGTTGGTAACAACACTACAATCGAATCTTCCGATTTTTTAAAGCATAGATACAATGGCGTTTTGTATCTATACATTGGCCACTGTTGAAACTATTTACTCTCAATTCTGAACTGCTCTGTGCCAAGTTTCATCAGTGGGCACAAAGGCGTTCTATTGAAAAGTCGTATTTAAGTTGGAGCCCTTAAAATCACGTCACCATGAATTCAAGGACTGAACAAAGAATGGCAATAAAATATCACTTCAGAGCTGGAAAAAAAGGGCAACTGAAACAGTTGTGGAATATACATTGGATGAGGCAACCACGTCTACAGGGAACATTTCCCTATACCCAAATGCTACTGAATTCTGCTGTCCATGAATGCCAATTGTAGATCCCTTCTTTGGCATAGTCATACAGGATAGATCTGATACAGCATGCATTATAACGGGCAGGACTTGGAGGAGTTCATAGCTACTACATCATTCAGTGTCCTAAACCAGCTACACACAATCTTGAAACCTACAGTAGTACGTTGCATGAGAGTGTTATTCATATAACATGGCCACTAATGCCATAGAGTCTGACTCATAGGCCACAAATTTGTAAATTGGAAAGTGCAGGAGGCTTGGACTACGTCCGACCACCATGCAATCATATTTCAGCTGGTGCACCAGCTGGATCAAATCCCTCCCCCTCCAGTCTATGATATACAATCTTAAGAAAGCAAACTGGAAAAAATATGAAGTTATAAATTCCATTTTTTTGGTAAGAACCTCAAGAACCCCTAATGACCATCTACATCCTGAACTCAGGTTGCAAAATTAACAGATGCCATTAGAAAAGCCATAAATGCCCAACTAGAAAGAAAAACTTCGGACAAATGTTGTACCCTGGGCTCTAGCCCAGGGTACAACATTTGTCCAACATTTGCCAACTGCCAACATTTGCCCAGGGTACAACATTTGCCGTGCCTTGAGCTAGAAGACTTCCAAGGAAGTGTAAACCAAGCAAGAAAATATTTTCAAAGATTCAGAACTGGCTAGCCGTCGGCTGAGGTAAATGCTCGGATCTATCTCTCCCTGAGGAACAATTACACCAAATTAATAAGACAAAAGAAAAAATAATCGTAGCAATCACTTGTTAGTATATCAGGTAGGTAATGCAGACCCTTGGAGTGTTGCTTACCGCATTGTTACCAACAAGCTGCTAAAAGGGGATGTGGTTAATACCACAGATATCCATATGGAACAACCAACGTACACCTGGAAGGAACAATAACAACTTAGACCAACCTCTTGCTTAGGAGCAAGCCAACATATGTACCGAAATGATAGATATTTGAATTCAAATAATGAACTCCCTTTAACATGATAAAAGAGTTAATGAAGAAATATCCCCCCGCCTTCCCCAGCTGTACAGCATATGTTTAGAAAAAGGAATATTCCTTACAACTTGGAAAATGGCAGACCTCAGGTTAATCCTAAAAAATTGAGATCACCTAATGATCTCAAATCCTACATGCCAATAACCTTGTTTCCAGTTGTGGGCATGGTACTGGAAAGATTGATTCTCTTACGCCTGGAAACTTACTATCAGAATGCTAACCTTCCATCGGACAAGCAGTTTGGCTTCAAATCCGGTTGTTCGACCGAGGATGCAATGAACGAAATTATCATAGCTAACAGAATACCCAGGGAACCTACCTTCTGGCCATCTCCATTGACTTTGTTGGAGCCTTCGATACTGTTTGGTGGCCCAGCGTGTTCAGGAGAATACGGCAGGTTGAAATACCTCAGAATTTATACAACAGCATCAAAGACTGTCTTAAAAACAGGAACATCACAGTTACAACCAGATACTAGCGACTCACACGTAGTGTTTTCCGTGGTTGTCCCCAGGGTTCAGTGTTGCACCCCTGTTTTTGGAACCTGAACGAATTTCTAGGAATGGACATTGGTGACGTTTACAAGGTCGCTTTTTCAGACGACCTTGTCCTTCTCTACAAAGTAAATACCAAAACTCAATTGGAAATTCAGGCAAATCCTGCAGGACTGGGCTAAAACTCACAAGCTGAAAATATCTAGCACCAAGACAAAATCAATATTACTTAAAGGAAAACTGGACATCAGAAGCTGCCGCAGATAAAAATATCTGCTAAAACGAACAATCGAACTAAAGTATCTAAGAGTTATTTTTGATTCCAAACTTACATTTTGTCCCATCTCACTTATGTTGGTAAAAAAAGTCAGGAGCAACTCCAGCTTGATTTCTAGGATCAGCCGAGCAGACTGTGGTCTAAAAAGGAAGACCCTTATTTATAAGGTAATCTTCCTACCAGTCATTACTTGCAGTGCTGACATTTGGTTCCCTAGAGCTGGTCTAGCAAAAACTAGGATCCATCCAACATACTATTCTATTGACACGGTCAGCACACTTGCATTGCAGGTTCTGGCTGATACATTGTCACTAGATCTTGTAGTTATCAGAAGAGGTCTAAATTACAGATTAAAGAGGAAATTCCCAACCACCATCACAGGGATTGAACTGGATATTTAAGCCGATATGAAATAAAAGAGGAAAAGGATACATTCCTTACTCTATCACCAATGGCAGACCAGATGGGAAGAATCAAGCAAAGGGGAAGACGGGAAGTCATTAGGAGGTTCCTACAACAGGCAATTCATGTCTATCCCCCCAGTCTCCCTAGTTTGCCCCAGGTCTGTATACCACATATTTGCTGACAGGACATGTCTCCCTGAATGCAAAGTTATATCAACTGGGTCTTATCCAGGATTCAACATTTTGAATATTTAGGTATATTTAGGTAGCACCTGCGTCCTGTCTCTGAATGATGACGAACGTAAGATGGCGAATCTGTGAGTGAAAGCTGTGCTTCGTGTTTTTCCAGTCTGCCCCAAATACCTAAAAAAAAAAAAAAAAAGTGTCCATTGTGTAAGTCTAAGCATGACAGATGTGCAGTTGGGTTGAGTCCATTCAGTGTGTGTGTGTGTGTGTGTGTGTGATGTCCTGGCAAGTCCTCCCCCGATTTTGACAGCAATGGAGGAAAGCCAGTAGGGATCCTCTTCTCCTGGCCTGTGACGTCATGTCCGCATGTGGCACGACGTGAAATAAGTTGTTGACACTGGCCGCAGCTAGTCTGGTCAGTGTGGGATCACAAAATAGAGAAGCACCTTCCATAGTGCGTGCTTCCCCACATAGGGTGCTCTGGCCCTATGACTTTTCTCCCCTATGATCCCTGCTTTCCCTCTCCACCTCCCATCCCAACCTCTTTGCTTGGTGGATCCTACCACCACAAACCTTTTACTGCTCTTGACAGTCCACCGTTGAGGATGGGCTCCCTCCAGAGGGATTTTCCATTTTTTTTTCCATTTATTTGTACACACAATTCTTTACATTTTATATACAAGAACTTACAGAGAATATATATATACAATTTTATATACATTAGCATTATCATTCTCATTATACCTATATATATATACTATATTATATATGAACACGTGTGTGTGTGTGTGTGTGTGTGTGTGTGTGTTTTACCTGTATCAAGGGTGGCTCCTAGGCCTTAGCCCATCTCCACCTTGCACGTCTGTGGTGGTGCAGAAACTCAGCAAGCTTTTTATCGCTTGTGTATGTCCATCTTGCCACCAGGGAGCAGCCAACACCCAGGCAGCCGCTGCCTGCCCCCAGGCACAAGCAGCCAAGCCTGGGTCTACTATTACCTTTAGTGCCATGGGCACAAATCCCACACCCACCGGAGATAGTGCAATACCGGTGGGTGCCAGCAATCCCGTCCCCAGGTTGCCCAAACCTGGAAACCAGCAAAAAAAAAAAAAAAAAAAAACGAAGTAAATCCTCCAGAGGGATATCCTTCTATCCCTTTAATTTCTAATTTCTAGGTGAATAGTCTTCTATCATCCACCCCTTTCTTTCTGAAACATTTGAACTGTCGCCCTGAACTTCCCTTCCAATGACAAGGGAGTTAAACAAGGTTCCACAAGATTAGTTCCACAGAGTGGTCATACAGAAGCTGTACGACTGTGCAAAGAGGTGTATCGAGATACGAGGGATATACTTTGAAGATTTAATGGTAATAAATTTTTTCCTTGAGATTTCGATTTTTTTAATGTAGTTACAAAACTTTTCAGACACTTTCTACACACCAGTGATTTCCTTTGTTTTCTCAAGTGTGGCTTCTGCTAAACGTGCTCCAACATTAAGACCTTTCTTAAAATTGGAAATATTACCTGTCTCTTCCATGACCAGATTGACTAAGAACCTCCCCCCCCCCGTTTAGTTATCTGTTGACGCATATTGCTAAAGCTTTCTAAAGTTTTGGCCAGGGCATATGTATTTGGAATTCTAGCTACATGAACACCACATTGGCTAATACAGCTATATTTCTAACATCTACAGGGTTGTTAAAATTAAAGTACATTGTATCCCTATGTAGAGGGCTCTGGAGCGAGTTCTAAGGCTCGTACTGAAGAGAAATTTGGACAACAGGTACAATAAAGAATGCGCTCGCCATTTATTTGAAAAAAAAAAAAAAAAAAAATTAGTTACAAAATGTGTCACTATATGGCGCTGTGGCAATAAAAATCACTTCAACAGCGCTACAGTTGTTCATTGTGTCCTCCATTTTGATCAACGACAGTTTCCATTCGAAGAACAGCATTTTCTACAGCAGAACATACATGTCAACTGGAATAGCCAGCACATGACGTCTAATGCTGTCCTTCAGATCTGCCAGAGTTTGACATCCTTCCCGATACACCTGGTTCTTCAAAAAACCCCACAACCAGAAATCGCATGGGGGTGAGGTCCGGTGATCGGGGTGGCCAAGATGTCTGGAAACAACGGCTGATGACCCGTTCGTCTGTAAAGTGTTGCCTTGGTAATCTTTGGACACAACGGCGAATGTGGGGTGGCGCACCATCTTGCATGAATAGTTGTATCCTGAAGGCACCCACGTTGTTGCAGCTCTGGTATTGCGAAATTTTCCAACATTTTATAATATCGCTGTCCAGTGACAGAACAGGCGCGGGGTCCAGTCGGTGTTACCTGTTCAAAAAAATATGGGCCAATCGTGAATGTGGCCGTAAATCCACACCACACTGTCACTTTTGGAGAATGCAACGGGACCTCTCGGATTACTCGAGCGTTTTCTGTTGCCCAAATGCGACAGTTGTGCGTATTCACTTGTCCATTTAAACAGAAGTGGGCTTCATCACTCCAAAGGATGTTCCATGGCCAAGTGATATCCACTGTCATTCGCGTCAGAAACTGAAGTGCGTATGTGAAACGAATATCTGCATCACCATGCTTAGCTGCTGTAGCATGTGCATCTTGTAAGGATAGTACCGCAACACCTGACGCATTACTAGCCTTACAGTGGAATACGGCCTGCCCACTTCACGAGAAACAGCTGGCACACTTGCGCTACTACATGGAGATTGACTCGATAAATCCACAACAGCCATAGCCACATCTTCAACGCGAGAGGATTCCACTCGTTTTCGACTTCTACCTGGTTGAACACCAAGATGTCCTGTCGCTTCAAATTTCGCAATCATTTTGCGGACAGCACAAACAGTCATAGGTTCACGTGAGCCTTCTGACGCCGGAATTCTCTGATAGTACAGCTTCACTAATAGTGCTTTTTCCTGCAATGTTGTTGACATTGCTGCTGTAGTGCAGGCAAACATCTACTGTATGATTTTGAAGAGACTGCTTTTATACAGTACAGTAGAGCTGAGTAGTGGCGCTGTGGCAATAACTTACGATTATGCAAGTAACGTAAGTTATTTGCATTTCGTAAGTAAGAGAGTTACGCGCCATACAGTGACAAATTTTGTAACTAATTTTTTTTCCCAATAAATGGCGAGCGCATTCTTCATTGTACCTGTTGTCCAAATTTCTCTTCAGCACGAGCTTTAGAACTCGTTCCAGAGCCCTCTACATAGGGATACTTTAATTTTAACAACCCTGTACTTTGTGATCCCAAATTATTTGATGTATTGTTTTGATTGGAATTAAAGAAAAATACAGGCCTCAAGTTAGGCGGTACCAAGACTTACTCATTCGATACCACACCTTGGTTGCACCCAAATAAATAATAAACAAACAATGTAATTGCGTCAAAACTTCTCTAAGTAACAACAAACGGTTTTGATACAAATTTCATAACACGACCCAACTCTGCAGTTTACAGTTCAAGATTATTTCGATACACTGGACTAATATTTCATGACCTTTGATACTTCGAATAGCGGTTAACCGTGAAATAACCCCACCCAACTTGTCCCTCAAATGTTCGTAGCACTGAATCATAAGATCAGTGCCGAAAGTTGAATTCTATAATTAACGATAATAATAACGAAGTTCATTTTAAAAATAATCTTAAAGTTGTGTCAAGCTGAAAGTTTGATTATAAACATAATCAGAAATATTTTTACCATCACACTGTGCTAACACAAAATATTTATCTGGTACGTGGCGCCATCTTTTATCGGTAAAGTACAGTACGAAATTTCATTACTTTCTAATGGCAGATAAAATACATAATGAATGCGGGCTGGTTGATGGGATGAATCACTTATAATGTAATATTTCTCTGTGACACAAATATACATATTTTGTTGGATTAAACGAACCACACACACACACACACACACACATATGCACAGGTTACTATTTATTTTGTGTAAATAAATGGACTTAGGCTTACATTGGATATAAGCTTCCTTAGCTTTCTTGCATTATTTTGGCAATACTAATAATATTTCTAATACTAAGAACTTAAGTTAGTAGTCGTAGTAGAGGCATGTGATGCTAGAAAGCAAGCTTATGTAGCATCAGCTACAAAATAATAATAATAATAATAATAAATAAATAAACATTTCACACATTCATTCCCTCTAAGAGTTTGTCCACTTCCTCCTTGAATTTATTTAAGCTAACAACTTCCACAATGACAGATGGAAGGTTGTTAAAGCAATTAACCACCCGCTGGCTAAAGGCAAATTTCCGCACAAATGTTCTACAACTATCTTTCCTCAATTTGAATTCATTTCTCCTCCGGTTCATAATCTCAGCAAGAGGAAGAATCCCACCAGAATTCAGCCTGCTCCACCCATTCAAGGCCTTATACACCTCAATCATCTCGCAGATGCCTAGTTTCCAGACGCTGCAATTTGAAGAACTTAAGCCTTTCTTGGTAATAGCAACCCTTTGTTCAACTCACCAATCTTGTTGCCCTTCTCTGTGCACGTTCAAGCAAATCTACATCCTTCCTAAAATGAGGCCTCCAGACCTGTACGCAATACTCAAGACGTGGCCTGACCATTGCCTTATACAGATGGACAATCACCTCCTTTTCCCTACTAGAAAAATTCATGTATATCATTGACAATACCCCATCACAGCCTGTCTCTGGCAGCCTGTCTGTATTGCTCAGAAAACTTCATATCTGACTGCACAATTACTCCCAGGTCTTTTTCATTTTCTACCTCCTTAAGTGCAGTACCACACAGTTGGTACGTTTCTCTGCGGTTACTTCTACCCATATGCAATACTTTGCATTTGTCAATGTTAAACTCCAGTTGCCACTTCTCAGCCCATCTGCCCAAATTATCTAGATCCTGTTGCAGTAACACACTACCATTACTGTAATTAACAACCCTGCCAACCTTTGTATCATCTGCAAACTTCGACACTAAGCCTGATATACCTTCATCGATATCATTGATAAATACACAAAACAACAGTGGACCCAACACCGAACCCTGTGGGACTCCACTAATAACATTAGTCCACGAAGAGCAGACCCCATTGTTACCCCCCTCTGTCTTCTCCCACTCAACCATCCTTTTATCCATTGTAGCAACTTACCCTTAATACCATTCTGCTCCAATTTGTACAATAGTCTTCCATGCACAACAGTGTCAAAAGCTTTCCTGAAATCCAAGTATATGATATCAAAATTATTTTTTGCATCCAGTTCCTTTGTAACCACATCATAATAACTAATCAAATTTGTCAGACAAGACTTCCCCTTAACGAACCCATGCTGTGTCTGAATTATTGCTGTAGTCTTGTCTAGATGATCCTGCAATGCATCTTTACCATTTTCTACCACCTTTATCCAGCTTCTTTACTCAGTGACTCAGTTATTTTCCCCAGAACAGAAGTTAAACTAACAGATCTGTAATTACTCGTGTCACCCTTTTGCATAATTTTAAACTCATTGCACAAGGATTCATTACAATATTCTCTTGGATTTAAATACTGTAAATCTTCAAGTACTACCGCTATAGTATGACACAGGATGAATTTAAAATTGAACAGCAGGGAGGAGCAACAGAAAATAGAATTTCTTATTTATAAATTTCAGTTACTGGGAGGAAAAGTAATTCTTGGAATGATATGTCCCACATTAAGCAATTACAATGGTATTAGTAAGTATTTTAGATGATATGCCGCCCTCGTGGGGAGCACAATTGCTAGAATCGCCGTCCTCCCCACACTGGCTGGAAAAGACATGAGTTCGATTCCCATCGATGACGCGAGGAATTTTAATGGACCTCTTTCACAATGTGGTTGAGTTCGTTGGTCTCAGGCGAGGGTAGCGTGGTTTTTCTTCTGGAAACTCGTATTTTCGTCCAGCGAAAATACCGAGTTTCCTTATTGCTCTGTATATTTTCGCTGGACGAAAATGCACAGAGCAATATGGCCTTAGTCGTTGATTCTCCGACAGCTCAGAACTGGACCAATGTTGGTATGAACTTTTCTGCTTGAAATCACTCAAGGAGTCAAACTCTCAATTTGGCAGATTCCTCCTGTAGCCTCCAGAAGGAATCTACTGTATTTTTTTGAATATGAACGCTCGATTTTAACCCCAATGCTCAACTGTAATTATGCAGTTTATGTAATTAGTTAAAAAAAAAAAAAGATCGTAGCTAATTATAGAAAACATTTTATGCGATAAAAATACGGTATTTTGTACCATTTGTACTTTTTTTCTTAATTTCAGAGATTATCTAGGATGCACAAACTCCACAGAAGGACGATCATATCATATTTTCAGCATTCTCCCATGTAATGCATATGTGTGTGCGCGCGCGTGTGCACATTTCTTTCTTTCTAATCCCCCTCTTCCAATAAGGGGAACGTTCTGCACGTGATCACCGCGCACGTGATGCCAAGTATAATATACGTACATACAGAAATACCCGATAACATCCGTCTAGTTGGTTTCGTTATTGGTAATGGCATCCATAAATCAAAATTCTCTTCTCTGTATCATTAATTTAATGTTAAAAAATATACACTGTGCTGCCACTTTATTAGGTACACCCCTGCTGGGCACACAAATGGTTTGTCCCACAATGTTGCAAGTCACGTAACCACAGTTGTGCATATAAGTGCAGCAGAACAACCTTTCTGGTATCTGTTAAGCGTACAAACCGTAGCAAGAATGGGGAAAAGGAGTGGTCTAACGGACTTCAAACGTGGCATGGTAGTAGATGCAAGACGCGCTGGACAAAGCATCTCTGAAACGGCAGTTCTCCTGAACCTTTCACGCACCACAGTTTCAAGGGTGTATCGAGAATGGTGCAACGAACAGAAAACATCCTCTCAATGGAATAAAATCGCTTGTTGATGAGAGTGTAGAGTGTATTTAGTGTCAAGCGGCACCAGGGATTTCCCCCATCTCCGCGTTGCTTTCATTGTAGGTGTGCCAGTTCGCTGGAAAGGCCAGAGATTTAAAAGTGTGTGGATATTGTATATGTATAGTGCTATGTACCGTTGTTCTTCTGGCCATTTAGCCGCTGGAACCCTGCTGAGGCCCAACGTTGTCCACACTCAGCCCCGTGGAGGCAGGCCAGGTATATCAGCATTATAATTAATTACTCTGGCAGGTCCTGCCACATAATTTCCTGAGATTTCAGTGGCTAGGACCTAAAAAAAAAAAAAAAAAAAAAATTTGATCTTTCGCGTGGGGGGGGGGGAGTAAGAGTGCTAGGATTTGAAAGGCCGAAACTATTGGCAAACAGTAATTTGGACATGATTAAATTTGGACATGATTAAATTTGAACGTGTAGGGCAATCGCTTGTGTACAGATAGAGTAGGGGAGGGAGACTGGAGACAGGGGGGGAGAGACAAAAATATGGAGTCAATAGGGAAGGCGACCCCAATAGGTGTCGATGGGGCATGCCCATTCCCCACCAGAATGAAAAATGGGGGTGGCGAGGAAGGGAGGAGACAAGAGGACAAGCACCTTCCCCCCCCTGCCAGGGAAGTGGAGTGGAAAGGAAGCCAGGAAAGAGTGCCCAGCTCGGTCGCCAATTGGCGCACTGGCAGCAAATCTACTGTTCAAGGTGGAGAAAAAGATACGGGTCCAACGAAGCAGTCGGAACCAGTTCCCTGATGTCATTCATTGGCTATGTGTCCATCCAGGTAGGTTGATGTCAGTCACATTTATGGGTTATATACACGACCAGGGTAGTCTCGTGGAGTGTCTCTTTTGCATCCCGGATGGGTCTGGTCCGTTGATCCTGTTTCCATCTCAGGAAGGGTGGTCTAGTGCTGCTTATAGTCCGGTGTTGTGGAAGTTTAATGTCTGCTACAAGGCATACTGTGCCCTTAGTTCCTGATCGCAGAACAGGTTCTTCTTCTGGCAAAGAGTTCCTGTGCAAATCTGGTGAGGTTCTTATTTTATTTTCTTCGCTTGTGTCCAAGAGATGATGCTCCTGGCCTCGCGGCACGTAGGTCAATCTTGTTATTAGATTTCCACGTAAGTCCTCGTAGTTTGTACATTCGTGCATGAGGTGGGTCCAGCTTTCCGGTTCGCCACATGAACAGTTGGGGTCTTGGAGGAGGCCCAGAGATGTTAGTTTCTCGTTGAAGGGGCCGTGACCCGTCAATAAGTAGGTGGCATATAGGCCTGGGTGGAACCACACAGATAGTTTTGGGAAAAACCTGTCTACATCAAGTATGAAGCGTCGTGTCACCTCTCCTTTGGTTGAGTCTGTCCACCTGCTTTGCCATTCCTGTTTTAAGTGTGCCAAGAGCCGAGCCTTTTCCATTTTTATATTGTGTGTGGGTTCAATCGTAAAGCCCGAGTAGGTCACAGAGATTCCTTGTGATATGTAGTATGCTAGTCCGCATCTGATCACTTCGAGATCCAGTAAGAACCTGGAGCGCCTCCGTGCTCACAGTATTGCAGGCTCGGGTTGTTTTGAGCAATATTGTTCGTTGTGTTGAGTCCAGTATTCTTTTGTTGGTGGTCAGTCTGGTTCTGTGGTACCATATTGGTGCACCGTATGTGATCGCTGGGAGAAAAGTAGTCTTGTAGTATAGCAACATGGTTTGTTTACTCAGTACCCAGTCCTTGCGTGAGACTCGCGCAATCAGGCCTGAGTAGCATTAGCATTAGTAGAGGCATTTGATGCAAGAAAGCAAGCTTATGCAGCATCAGCCAAAAAAAAAAAAAAAAAAAAAAAACACTTCCACTTCACCCCTCTGTTCGTTCAAAATACCTGTCCAGCTGAGCCTTAAACTTATTTAGGCTATCAACCTCCACCACAAGGGATGGAAGTCTGTTCCACCAACCAACCACCCGCTGGCTAAAGGCAAATTTCCGCACGTCTATCCTACATCTGTCTTTCCTCAATTTGAATTTATGCCCTCTCAGGTGATTATTCTGAGCTAGAGGAAGAATCCCATCAGCATTGAGCATGCTTAAACCATTCAAGGCTTTATACACCTCTATCAGATCACCTCGCTGGTGCCTAGTCTCCAGACACTGTAATTTGCAAAACTTAAGCCGTTCTTCGTAAGAGCACCCCTTTGTTCCATTCACTAATCTTGTTGCCCTTCTCTGTACTCGTTCCAGCAGCTCTACATCCTTCTTGAAATGAGGTAGTTCCTAATCTTCGTCCTGAGTTGCCTGAGATGCGGTTTGAATGTGAGCTTGCTGTCAAAAATAATCCCGAGGTATTTCATTTGTTGGGCGAATTTGATTGTAGCGCGATTTATTTTAATTTGCGGTGGCCTCCTTATGTCCAATGTTCCCTTAAGCAAGATGGAAGTCGTTTTGGCAGGCGGGATCTGTAGAAAGTTCTCCGTAGCCCACCGCTGTAGAGTATACAGAGCTTGATTTGCTCGAGTCTCAAGTTGTGCACTATTATCTGCCGTCACAGTGAGAATTAAATCATCCGCAAATGCTTGGGTTACCACCTCCCCAAGGCCGGTGTTCAGAAAATCATCAAATACTATATTCCACAGCAGTGGACCGAGCACGGAACCCTGGGGGACCCCCTGTGGATGTTCCTGTTGATGAGAGAGGTCAGAGGAGGATGGCTAGAATTGTGCAAGCAAACAGACTGGCCACAATGTCGCACATCACGTTACAATACAACCTTGGTGCGCAGAACAAAATATCGCACTTTGTCGCGAATGGGCTTTTCTTGGCAACCATTGGGTCCATTGATACCTATAGATTCATGTCTGAATGCCACATCGTACCTAAACCTCGTTGCTAACCAAGTGCATCCCTTCGTGTTGACAGTTTATTCTCAGTCATATGGTAACTTCCAGCAGGATAATGCGCCGGTGCACAAAGTCCGAATCACTATGGAATGGTTCCAGGAACATAACAATGACTTTTCTTTGCTGCAGTGGTCCGCTCAGTCCCTGGATCTCAATCCTATTGAACATCTTTGGGATGAACTGGAAAGGGCTGTTCGCTGCAGGCCTACACCTCCGTCGAATCTCAAGGAACTGCGTGACACACTCGTGTCTGCATGGTACTCCATTCCTGCACAACATTTTCAACATCGTGTTCAATCCATGCCTAGACGAATTCAGGCTGCTTTGAAGGCTAAAGGAGTCTCAACACGCTACTAGGTAGGTGTATCTAATAAAGTGGCAGTACAGTGTATATACAAAAAATAAATGGGTTTATACGCCATCTAGCGAACAAAATATAAATTAAAAGGCTGCGCAGTAATTAGTATTCAGTAGTGGTGGTCCCATTTGTAGCAATGATGGTGGTGGCACACCTTACAGGTTCCCATTTTCTTTTTATTTATTTATTTATTTATTTTATTATTATTTTTTTGAATGTGCACAGACAATAGTAATATTTGTAATCTTTGCTTAATGGATTTCAATATCTATTATACGTACAAAAATAATAAAATTAAAATATATTAATATGTATAAAACCTCCATTGTGTTTCACACATTTTATTTTCAATATATACTGTACTTATTAATTTTACCAAAAATTACATAAAAAATGTTTTTGATATAAAATAGAGGCATCCTTCTCTTAGTGTTTTCCATTTTCTGATTTAAAAGTGTGCGCGAAATTTCAAACATGCGCATGCGCATATTTTTGCTTATTATGTATATAAATATTAAAAATGATATGTTTCCGATACCATTATTTAAAATTAAACGAAAAATACCGAGCATTATAAACACTGTAAAGTTGTATTAACATAATGTAATTTATTGATTCCACGTTGAACACAAACACAAAGACATCGATTACACTTCCAGCAAGGAAAACGAACAAATCTGGTTCTTTAATTTGTTTCAGTTTATGTATTTGCCCCTTACTTTTGAGTGCTAGTGTAGGCCACCACTTGAAACCATTATGTTAAGTGGTGGACTAAAGTATTGCCTACGACTCTGGGTGATCTCAGCTGACTGTGATAGAGATTTATTCTTTAAATTTAATTAAATTCTACAGGTGAAAGTGTTGAAGTATAAACCCCCTGTCCCTCAATCGATTTTCTGGATGTCAGGTCTGCAACAAAAATGCGCCGTATAGGCCTATGCATTTGGTCTTCTCATAATCAGGGCCGGCGATATGGACAGAACACCCGAGAGGTATCCTGAGCCTCGAGGCCACTGAAGAAAGCATTTTGTCCAATGCTCAATTCAGTTAGCTCCTAAATGGTGTTATAATTCAGCATAAAATATTATTAATTTTTCAGTTGTGTTCGTGTTTGGTAAAACTTCCAGGGCGTTGGATCCCTTCATATTAATCCGAAATTTATTTACAAACTGCCCTGCTGTAATACTGAGAATAATGTCTTACTGAGAATTTTAATTTTGCTCTTGACAATTTGTGGAGATTTGCATCAAATCAGAGTCCCATCCTGTGGATTCGCGGCTCTCTCATCTCCAGCGTATCAAATTGGCGAAAAGTTTTATGAGCCAATCGTATTTATTTATTTTTGAAATGGGACACACTGGAATCTTTCAAAGATGGTACACTTCGAGATAATGGGCTGGAGGTCTGCCAATTTGTGGGTTAAAGCTGGAAGGATCGCTTTTTTATTGGATACGTAAAATATGTTTTCCAGTTAAACCGAAATCAAGATTTAGTCTAAGAAAGAGAGAAAGGAATTGACTGCATTGTCTTAGATTTCTATTCGTTGTTAAAATGTTGCGCAGCGAAATTGAATTAAACGAGAAATTTAATATTACTGCATCGATTTTACGAAATTTCTTAGCGATTATGTTTGGTGAATCAAAAGATGATTGGACTTGCTGGAAATCAAATCGCACTATTCTATCTGCTCAAGGGCATCCTGAATTTTTTTCCGGAATGAATTAAGTTTATCTCTTAATTCACGTTAAAGACCATGTTGGCTGATTATAGTAAGGAGGAATGTTTGTAAGTTTTCATCTAGTTGAAGGGGTTGAGATCGGGATTCTGTTGAACACCTAAATATGTTTTTTATTTTGTGGCGAGTGACATTCTTTAATGCAGCTGTTACACATTGTGAATATGGAGACGATGCGTACGAGAATTATTCAGGGGAGCGTGTGACCGTGGGGGAACTCGACCTCAAAACAAAATTTAAAACAACTCAAACGGATTTTTAAAAATAATTTTGATGTCGCACATTACCATTAAAATCTGTAATATGGAAGCTTGCGAAAATATCAGGGGGAATATTATGAGGCCCTTCCGGGTCCTCAAAATAGAAATGGAAAATTTTCCATTTGGACCCCTGCACTTACATCAACTTAAACGTGAGCTTAATTTCATGTTTACGAATATATTGCATCCAGTAATGTTCATTAAAAAATGTATCAGCTGTTAGATTTATATTCAATATTATTTGTTGATTTTCAGAAATCAATAAATACGAACATGTTTCTTTAATTTCAAATTATTAATAAGAAACTTCTTTCCATTCTTTAGGTCAATCATTTGATCAAGGATAGTCCATTAATGTCTGAAAAGTCCAGCCTACAAAGTCATCACTGTCGCTTCCAGTTGCTGATGGACACTTGGTTCACAGTCCTCTTTAGGCGTCTATTCTACCAAGCTCACTTGTGACTCTTCAGCTCGTTGTAATAATCATTTCACTTCCCTTGTAATTAATTTAATTTTAATACAGTTAGATATATTAAAAAACTTATAATGTTGTTTTATAACAGCAAAGTAACCTTATCTAGGATCAACAGCTAAAAAATTTCGAAAATTATTCTTCGGGAGAGTTTTCAAGTGGCGCCATCTTTTGTCATCGAAGAAAGCTGAAAGGTTCTTATAAAAATATTCTTTAGGTCAGAAGGGGTAACTTATGGCGTCTCTCTACCCCTTAGGTAAAATAAGGGCGAACCGCAGAGGACGATAATTGGACAATTATTCCCTAAGATTAATTCAAAGAAGACTGTCCACATATATCTACATTCATCCTTGTATCTGGACATGCATCGCTTTGTTTGGGGAGAAATAATAAATGAAAAAACAACTCTTTAGGCTTGAGACGGAACTGAACCCGTGACCATAGAGGTAACGTATCCACTGTACCACCATAGAGGCAGTAGCATTAGTAGAGTTTTAGGAGCATCAGTGACTAAGGCCATATTGCTTCTTGTATACTGTCTCTAAATTGCGTGTGTTCTGAGGTCGATCTTGTTTGCTGGATGAAAAACCCTTCCCATTTCACCCATTCATTCGCTCCAAACGTTTGTCCACTTCTTCCTTGAATTTATTTAGGCTATCAACTTTCACAACGACAGATGGAGGAAGAAATACGAGGGTGCGAGGTTGGAGAAACAAGCAGTATGCGACAATATTTCAAACCCACATTCGTGGGCACACCTCACTGCAGCATGCGAGGATGCGCAGGAGCATTATCTTGGAGCAAGCGCACACCTTTCAACAGCTTTCCCCGTCTTTTTTCTTTTATCGCTTTATGAGGAGGCTGGAATAATATTTCGCCATCACAGTACAGCCCTTTTTGA